>NW_008236008.1:79103-83566 GCF_000691975.1 Corvus brachyrhynchos
AGGGGAATACAGATCCTGAAGAGTCACACAGACACTGAGAAGGCTGAGCAATAAGCCTTATAAACAATATCTCTTTATACGCATTGAAAAGCAAGGATTCAGCTTCCTTTAACAAGGCACACACATTTAAAGAAAACTAACCACTTTTTCACTGTAGTGCAAGCAGAAGATAGTATAGGATGTAATGAAATCAAAATGATACTTAAGAGTTAACTGGCAGAAACATATATATATTCTCTGAGACTGTAAACCATACTGTAGTCTACATAATAAACTAGCTTTGTTTTTTTCCCCCAGCTGCTTCAAGATCTAACTAGCCACCCCAGCTGAGGCCATGGGGAAGGCTTACAGGAGTGCCAACATCTGCTTCTATTCCCATCAATGTCAAATTTGTCAGAACACGAAACTGCGCCAGAGAAACAATCTCTGCCATAGAAAAATAAACTACACTTCCATGGATATCCCCTGCAGTACCAAGTATAGCAGATCAATTACATTGCCAATTTCTATTCCAAAATAAAGTTTCTTTCCAAAAAATATATATGTACATTTTTTATATGTTTATACATATATGTATATATACATACGTATATGTACATGCATCCTAAAATTCTTTGTGGCCCGGTCTGCTTTACTGGCCAGTCAGTCAGTGTAAATCACAACCATAAGAACCAAGCCTTATGCCAAATAACAATGTTACAAATTAAACTAGCCACTTTTTACCAACTCCTTACTATTAAATGCTTTTTAATGTCTCATCAACTTCTACCCACAGCTTTACTGGTCTCTTTACTACTGCTGTGTTTAGGATTCAACTGAGAACCCTGATCACACAGTAAATGAAACCTTGCATGAAAACATTCAGCAAATTACAAAAAAAACCCCAACTATTTCTTTAAAATGTTCATTAAAATTATATATTCCCCAGCATAAAATCATGGACCAATGAGAATCTTAGAAAAGTTTATGTAGTTTTCCTCTAGTTAGCTAGTCATAGAATAGAATTGTTAGTGTTGGAAAAACCTCCAAGGTCATCAAGTTCAACCAGTAACCCAGCACTGCCATGTTCACCACTAAACCATGTCCCCAGGTGCCACATCTACGTGTTTTTTGAACAGCTCCAGGGATGGCGATTCCACCACTTCCCTGGGCAGCCTGTTCCAATGCCTGAACACCCATTCAGTGAATAAATTTTTCCTAAAATCCAATCTACACCTCCCCTAGCACAGCCTAGGGCCATTTCCTCTTGTCCTGTCACTTTTTAGCTGGAGAAAAGAGACTGATTCTTACCTCACTACTACTCCCTTGCAGGTACTTGTAAAGAGTGAAAGTTTTCCCTCAGTCTCCTTTTCCCCAGGTTAACTGTGCTTATAAGGCAACAAAGGAAATTTTCATTATATTTATGTAGATCACAGTAAGCATACACATTTGGTCATTTGCTGTAAAGAAGGAAATAGATAAGGTATATATCGATAAAGTCACAATTTTTTTAAAAAAGCATCTTTACTATAAGTATTCAAGGTAATAATTATCCAGTTACACGGTCGGATGACACGGAATTATTTTAGACATAGCAAATATTCACCAACTGTTGCCTTCTGCTCCTTCCAGAAAGTTCATTTTGCTAAGAAAGATTTTCCTCTATCCTTGCAAGTACAGCTTCTCTTTCATTGAAAAGATTTTGTCACAGGAAGATGGTATGATCACCAGCAAGAACATTCAGAAGCAGAAAAATCCCAATTGCTAGTTTAGCCAGTAAAGTATCAATTGTTCATAGCAGAAACTTAATATTGTAGCTTATTAAAAAAAAAAAAAAGGTGCATCTACAGATACAGTTTTAACAGGCATTTTAGTGTCTTAAGTAAATTCTTCCATCACTTGTTTCTTCTAAGAAATGTTAAAGAGTACAAAAACTCTGGTATTGCAATGACACTCTAAATGTTATAATGAAATGTCTGAAGAAAAAGTATAAGCATTTATTCATAATTTCCTGTGCATGCCTCCTCTCTCCAACATTGCCGCAACTACTGGGCGACTTAAGTTTATCCACCTCACATATGTTTACATACCTCACTGCAATTGGCCCGAAATTGTTATTGCTCTGTATCACTGAAGTCTCAACAGACTACACTACTACAGTTTATTACTGGAAGATTCAGGAGATACGAAAGAATAATATTAATACAACCAGACCTTTCCACTCAGATTTGTTTTGTGATGAGTGCAGACATAAAACAATATACTGTATTTATACAGCATAAAGCCAAAAAAGAAGAGGTGAATGAACTCACATGGGAATGACTACTCAGCTACTTCTATCTAATAAAGTAACAAATATATCAAATCTTCTGCTCTGCACCTTAAGTGTTACAGACTCTTGACAGAACATACAAACCCAAGCTACTTCTCACTACACTGATGATAAGTGGAGGATGAGCAATCATAGAGGAGTAGGGAAACAAAAATACTTTATATAACCAACCAGAAATTTGTTCTCAGCAAGACTCTAACTCCGCCATAAACAAAAGAACCTAAATAAATCTAGCATATAATAGATATGTTTCCAGTGTAGGAGCATTTCCCATGTTGACACACTCCAGCAAGTCACTTCCTCCTTATAACCTCTTCATTCTCTAGCCATGCACAGGGTTTTTTTCATTTATCTAAGAGAATACCCTATTTCCTATTAACTACAGTGAAAACTACAGGTACTCTGAGCAAACTCTTAGGGAGACTATAACTGGCTTCTGCTTCTCAGTCATAAAGGAAACGTGGTTTCCACCACAATGAGCTCTACTGACGACACTGAGGTGACCTGGAAGCCTAACCCTTAACTTTGACTGGAACATCAACCCCTCACACAATGATGGTTTTGATGGCTTACGTAAAATCAACGCCATGGTCTCCATACTGGGCCTAGTCCATAAATCCACCACCACAGTTGCTCTCAACAGCAGTCCTAGCAGGTAGACCAAAGGCAAGCTCAGAAGTTGTTTCCTCAAACAAAACTGAGGTATAGTAAAAATATGTGACATTTCCCTCTGAAGGACTTACATCTCTGAACTGTCACTTGAACCCTGCCCACAATCATTAATGAATCTGATTAGATTCATTACAATCTCACATTCATGTGACATGCACACATGAATCTGATCTGAAAAGCTGATGTAGAACCAAGTGTTTAATACCAACACTTCTCCCTTTCTCCATATGATTTATTTAGATCATCTTGATCCAAATTGCAAAAAAACTTGTTACTGAATTCAGTGTCTGGATAGAACTTGAAACACATACAAATTCTGATCCTTGGGAGAATTGGAACACTTACTGTTTGAACACAAATATCCTATGTCTAAAACCTTAGAACTCGCAATTAAAGATATTACAAATTCTTCAAATTTGCTGAAATAATCCAAGACTGGCAGACACCAAATTTGGGGCGTAAGGTAAAATATGGAAGAACATTGCCTTAGAATAGTTGTGGTTTTTTTTTTTTAATAGATGAAACCTGATCATTAAATGGAAGCAAATACAAAAATCACACAGTCTCTTTTTCAAATATTCATCCTAAACTTAAAAAAAACCCAAACACATTGGACCATTTACCATTTTTCATGGTTCTGCTGAGGATAAACATATGGAGAAAATAAGCTACTCTGTAGATCTTGTTTCACTCCAATGTCTGTGCTTTTTATTCTCCCTGTCACAGCCAACTTAAGAATTTCCTCCTTCATGGTAATAAGCAGAAAGTCCACAATTCTCAAGGCAGCAAAGCAGGAAGTTTGCAGTTGGAAGGATTTCCCCTCTTCAATGGGACAGGAGTAGAGAAAAGTACGATGGGGCTACTGTGGAAACTTTTGCAATCTGAAGCAGCTGATTTGGACATATTTATCACATCAGAGCCCTAAAGTGATGCTACCAAGATCAGGCACAAATAAAACACTGCCCGCATCTGTTCTGCAATAATTTGTTACTTTGGCTTTTTGAGAGAGAACTCCTGCCTTTCTGACTAGGGTATTACCTGGCACCAATAATAATCCTATCAACAGTGACAGTCAAATGTAGACGGAAGTTAAAACTGCCACAGCACAGCTCAGCAGAACGCACTACCTTCGCAGCTGACCCTGTATCACAAGACAGGAGTGAATGCCACATGTGGCTTTAATGCCAAGCAGCTGCTGCACGCCAGCACCCCCTCTGTCCTGGCTCCCTCCCCCCTGCACCGCTGGGTTTCCAGGACTATCGCAAGTAGTAGAACTGCGGCGCCCTGAAATGAACACAAGCCCCCACACCCGCTGGGTTTGGGGGAACCCAAACGCATCACTCCTCCGCTTCCACGCGCGGAGATGCGAGATCATCAGTGCCAGAGTGCGGCCGGGGGATGGCGGAGGGAAACGCACAACCCCTCTTCGGCTATTTCAAAACCTGTTACTCTCCCTCCTTTTTAAGCGAAAGCTCGGGGT
>NW_008236008.1:83596-114292 GCF_000691975.1 Corvus brachyrhynchos
ACCAGGAACTCCAGCGCGCCCACGTAGTCCCGCTCCGTCTTGAGCAGCTCGTTGAGGACGCACACGCGTAAGCGAAGCTGCTTCTCCAAGTCCTTCCCGCTTTCCCCCTTGCCTTCCCCTTTGCTTTCTTCTGTCATGGTGTAGCGACGAGGATCGGTGCTCCCAGCCCGGCGCCTTCCCCCGAGCGCCCCGGCCTTGCGCTGCGGACAAGGACAACAAAAGACCCCGCCAAGTTACACAGCGGGGCCGGGCTCCGGCCGGTCCCCAGGCACGCTGCAGCCGCAGCCCCCGCTCACCCCGCTCCCGCGGCGGCCCGAGGTCCGGAGGCGACGAGCCACCCCAGTGCGCGCTCCTTTCCCGTCAGGAAGGGGACACAGCCTGGAGGAAACGAGCGGTCACTGGTTCCCAGCTCGCCCTGCTAGCTGAGAGGTTGGAAAGCCTCCGCAGCGGCACAGACTTGGACATTAATCAAAAGCTTTGTATCCATGTGACTCCAACCCCTTCCCCCCCTTCGCTAAATCTCAGGAAAAAGGAAAGGAAACAACTTCAGGGAGGATGGCGTGCCAGCAGCTGCCTGTTTCACACACAAGCTGCGAGCTCCAGTTTGAGGCTAATTGGAGTCCTCCAACAACAGAGTAAAAGAATTATAAAAATGTCCCAGCAAGCTGGCTGCCCAGGGAATCGGCAGTTGTTTTTGTTTTGATTTTATCATCAGCAAAGAGCCATTTCAACTTCCCCTTCCACACCTTCCCACGAGATGTGTATTACAACGTGTACTATAAATACGAGCTATGATATTCTCCCGAACAAACATACACAGCTAAGCATGTGCTGAGCAGGTACCAAGAAGTTCTTTGAAGATAGTGGGGGGGTTTAGGTTGGCTGATTTGTTTGTTTATTGAAACAAAGTGCTATAAACTCTCCACATTATACAGTTTTCCTATCTGCCTGTCAGATTTGCATGATACATTAAAGGGATAAAAAATAATTCAGTAGGTATTTCAAACAGTTAGCAAAAAGTATACAGCTATTTTAGACAAGGGGAACTGATTTCTTGAAGACTGAAATATGTCAGGACACTACAATGTGAATTTTAAGACCACTGATGGAAGCAGAAGTTTCCTCTGGCTAGCTCTTCAGTTTGTGACTGGAAAGAAAATACAGGTCTTCAAACTTACATATTCCATATCAACTATTTTTCTAAACCTGCAACATCCTAAAGGGAGAGAAGAAAGTGAAAAGCTGAGTGTAAAACTCTTCTACAGCTGCAGAACGAGTTGAGCCAGTGAGAGGAGTCCTTTAGTGGGAGAGAATAAGAACATTTGTGTTCTGATAACTAGACATCATCTAGCTCTCTACCTCAGACAATTTTTGGGAAACAGGATACACTTCCCACAAGAAGTTTCGAGAAGAGAAAGAAAGAGAGGAGAAAGAAAGAGAGGAGAAAGAAAGAGAGGAGAAAGAAAGAGAGGAGAAAGAAAGAGAGGAGAAAGAAAGAGAGGAGAAAGAAAGAGAGGAGAAAGAAAGAGAGGAGAAAGAGCCTATTTCTTTGCATGTGACCTACTTGCTTGCATTCTCCCCTTCCCAAACACAAACAGCTCCTGCGCATAATGCCAAGGCAAGGAGCAGCATTTTCTGGGACCAATTCTGCCATAGGTATCCTGCTCAACCATTTATGCGTGTGCAGATCAGCCTGGGAACTTGCCTGCTGACATCAGCATAGCTCATTCCTCAGTATGGTGCTAGTCCATTTCAAAAACAGACACTGATTTTCATGAAAACCAAAATTTCATTATTTTAAGTACCTCATGGCCCTGCTAAATCTCGTTCAAATGGATTGATGGGTTGAAAAGCCAAACACAGCTCACTGAAGCCTCTTTCTAAAGAAAACCTGTTTAAAATAGACAACATGTCTGATGATTAGCTCAAAACTTGTTCACCGTCTTGGTGGGCTTCATCAGTGAGACACTGTCCCAAAGTCCTGAGGCTCTGTGGCATCTGCCCTGATCCTATGGAGGAGATTAGGTGTTTCACAATTGCTTGCATTAGCATCAAGAAGGCTGATGCTATGGTGGCAAGACAAAAAAAAAAAAAAAAAAAAAAAAAAAAAAGTCACCCACTGAACCCCATGATGAAGTTCTCAAGTGATAACCAGAAAAAAAAATCCGAAGCCACTGGAGTAGGACACACTACGGTTTCCCATTCCTAAATGCATGTGGGTGCCCTTCTTCAGGCCATCGTAGCCAAATGCCTCAAACCTGTTAAAGTTCCTGTGAAAAAGCACCCTCTCTTTCTTTTAGGAAAGCAGAAATAAGGGTCCACTACATTTTTGATTTCAGACATTCCCCTGTGTTCTCAGCTTCAGCTGCGTGACATTGGTTGTCACAATCCGCATGCACCTCACAGACCAAGGTGACAGCTAAAAGAGGCAGAAGCAGTAGCTTGCTGTCTTTCTTTCCCATCATCTATAGAAGTAAGAATCCCTTCCCTTTACATGTTTGTATCTCACTGCCAAGAGACCTTAAAGCCAAAGTGTTCCGTGTCCTAGTTTACGCTCTTGCTGCCCTCACACAATGCTCCTTCATTGAAGCAGGCAGCTCCAGCTATCTGGGCCGGCAAAAAAAAAGTGACAACACACAAGAGATTTTTATGACTCATCTAAGGCCACTGGATGCAGAAAAACCCACAGCAGATGTGCAATGATAGGAAAAGTCATTCTAAGTACCAGACACAATCTATGGAAAACATACGTGCCTACAGGCTCAGCCAGTTTTCCTGACAACTTGTCCAATTGTAGTTTTCACTACACCAAAATTGAGTAAAAAAGAGTGAAGTAGAAGAAGGTAGAATACAGAGCCATAAGATAAAAAAATTTAGCCTAAACAAGACATTTTAAGCAACGAAACAGCCGATTTTACACTGTGATGTACCAGAAAACTTAACTAGTAGATAACATGTTCCTGTATTTTAGACAAGTAGTGCTATGTAAAACAGTGTATTGCTTATGCTAGCGTGTGGGAGACAGCAATCCTTGCTCCCTATGTGGAAAGACATTGATTTGGAGAAGCTGGAAAAATCGTACTGTTCCCATGGGGTGTTATAACTCTGGAATGCAGCAAGAGCTATTTTGGTCCAAGGGTATTTGAGGCCCAAGCTGGATTTCTACTTAGAATCATGTTGAAAAAATACAGCAATAAATATGGCCTATACACATAACCACTGAAGATGGATGTGACCTCTTCAGATCTAGTCCAACCCTCCTGCAGAAGACTGACCAGGGCAACAGGGCAGGTTGTCCAGTCAGGTTTTGAGTAACTCCACAGATGGAACTCCACAGTCTCTATGGGAAATCTGTGCCAGTGTTTGATCAGTGTTCTACAGTAAAAAACAAACAAACAAAAAAAAAGTCTTGTGTTCAATCAGAATTTCATGGTTTTTAACGTGTACCCATGACTTCTCATGCAGTCAGCTGGCACTACTGAGAAAAATCCAGCTCCCTCTTCGTCATTCCCTCCCATCAAGCATTTAGAAACTAGGGTAAGATTGCCCATGAACCTTCTCTCTTCCAGGCTGAATAGTCCCATCTCTCTCAGCCTCTTCACATATGTGAGATCCTCCATTTCCTTAATCATCTTTGTGGTCCTATCTGATAATCTGAACCAAGATTCCATATTATATATCTTATGTGTGACGGATGATAGCAATTAAACTTCAGTGATCTGCCGTGACACTTATGGTCTCTGTGGGAAAACCACATGGATTTGTTTCTGTGTTGCCACTGAATGATGGCTATTGATGCAAGACAGCTTCAGCATCACACAAGAATGAAGTCAAGTATTCTGCAGGACACATTATCTTGTATTACAGCGCTCTAAAGGACTCCAGCTGGGAATTTAAAATTGTCTTCTCAGAGAGATCTGAAACAAATTTTATATTTAAAAAAAACAAAAACAAAACAAAAGCAAACAAAAAAAGCCCCACAGCTCCTTAAGAATTACTAAGAGGCCCATCAAAAAAAAATGTGACTAACACTATAAAAGTTCACCAGAATAAAAACAGTTTCTTTACAGGTGGTTCTAGTATCATACTGTGCAATTAAAATGTTAATATGTATGGGGTTAGCTATAAAGTGTTATGAAGTGTTGAAGAGTAAATAAATTGCAAAGTTCACTTTTGACACATTACTGTCTGCTCATTCACCACAGAGTTTACACCAAACCAACTTCTCAACCACAGGTTTTAAAGAGAAGTCATTATATGTATAGAACGAACCAAAATAGTCAGTTCTATAATCTTCTTTATGGCATTTTGCAAGAAAGATGGAGGTACTTTAACCACAAAGACATTTAAATGGTCTCAAGCACAGTAAATTATAATTTTTACTGTAAAATAATCATCAACATAATGAGTAAACTCATACAATCAAAAGCTTTCTGCAGGTATTCTGAATACAAGCTGGTCTCCCTCCCAAAACCAGATTTTTTTTACCCCAAGCTGCTACAGCATTGCTCTCCCAAGTATGAATGCACAGGACTTCACCACAAAGTTTTTCCAGGAGCTTCTTATGATGGTGTGTATCTATCCACAAGGCTTTTAATAATTTTATTCCCACCAGCACAAGGGACACAGCAAACATCTGCAGCAAACAAAATCTTAACATTCAGCTTTACTTTGCATGGAAAGAATTACTGCATGATTCAAATCTGATTTATCAAAAAATAAATCTAAAAGGACATATAGAAATTATAGCTCTTAATAAAAAGGGGTGATTTGCATTTCACGTAAATGAATGTATTTGATTTTCCCTGGGGGGATGAATTGTACCTTTAAGAAATCCTGCAGCAAAAGCCACCCAAGTCCTACAATGACAAGTGATGGTTTCTCTTCAGAAGGTTATCTAGCTTGAGCCAGCATGTACACAGAAGACCAAGACAGGAGCAGAATTAGTCCAAGTATCTTTTGACTTTAAATCGGTATTAAAAAACCATGTACTAACACAAATACATGCCAAGATTTCCTCCAGAAACTCTAATTAGTTGAGGAAGAAATTTACCTTACCTGAAATCACCATTGCAAAATAAAAATAGTCTTGACAAACTTCAACCCCATCTTAGGTACCCTGTTGAAAGCTATTTAAACTAAAACCTCACTTTGTGTAATGTCTAAGCAGAAGAACAGAAAGGACAGCTGCAGGCAATTATTCTACCTCAATTTGTCAACATCTGATCACAGCTTCTTCACGTTAGCTATTTAGCAACCTTTCTAAAAGCTGGTAGGAAGTTGAAATAAAATTAATTATAAACCATGCAAGCTGAAATAAGAGGAATACTACTTATACAAGTAATGTCAAAAAACCCATGTTGATAAGAAGTACAAAGTCTTTCATGTTGCTAGCCATCTTTATATCCCTATGGATTCTACATGGGAAAGAAGCCATAGCTGATCGATTAAAACGCCTTTTTTGATCTGTGCATGGGATCTCTGCAGAGCAACCAAAGAGAGATTGAGCAACAGGGATTTATGTGGAAACAATGACAGAAAAGTAACAGCCACTCTTTGGCTTTTGGCTAACAGACAAATAAATAAATCATGATACAAAGAAAAGTGTAGTGAATTTCCATTCTGTTTACTTTAGGGTAAAAACGAAAACAATCTTATAATAAGAAGAAACTAATTAAGAGCTTTCAGGAATAATTTTACCTGATGTACGGCAAGTTCTTCCAAGACTGTAGCATGTTTGCTTATATTTAATCATAGGGCAGTAACTCATCACTAAGTTTCTAACACTAGTTGTTGAACTGTTATGTAAACATATGCAACTATTTTGAAGGACTTAGAAGGTGGAAAGAACATTACATTCATCATCTGGTACAACGTATAAGACAGATCTGTATCTGACTTTAACAGGCATCCTTTTTATTTTAGCAAGTACATTATGTCTAGACCCACTTGAAGGCTCTCTTTCACTCAGCTTGAAATACTTTTGATATAAGAGGTATTTTTATCACATCTTAGTAAGGAAATTTTGTCCCTCAGAGTGCAAAGACACTCTGTGCAAATTGTTATTCAGAGTTTAATACATTAAATATTTTATTTAACAAAAATCTTTGGTTTGATGTTCAAAAAAGTGGGGGTTTTATCTCAAGTATTTTAATGTTCTTACTCTTGGACAATGGCTTAGGTATTTTTTCATCTTTTTTTGAAGTGTAAAATTGATCAGTAATCTTTCTAGTCACTGCATGTGCCGTGTAAATACTGTCAATGTTTGCCAAAAATCTTAAATTAATCTTAAATTAAGCAATGCTTCTAATTCGGTTTAAAAATTTTGTATTTTGCTTTCATTGCTGGATTGAATGATACAGGATCCTCAAATATTAATTAACTTAAAGCCCAAGACCAAAAAAGATCTCACCTCAATTCGTACTTTGTCAGAAATTATTTTTATGTTCCCAAATGTGTGTTTGAGAGAGAGGATGGGGAGCAGGCAAGGAGAGGTAACATAAAGCAGATGTCCAGAAGCAAGCTAGACATGCATGTAAGCACAAAACAAGTCACACTGGCAATACCAGCACAAAACAAAAAGCATTTGATTGGTCTCAAGATTTCCATTTTCTGTAAAGTAACCAATACTTGCACCATCTCTGTCTCTGGCAAACCAAGAATAAATACAGACTGCTCAAGTTATGATGTGCTATAAGGTACGTGACAGCTAAGCTCCTCTTTTCTCTGAGTTCCTTTTGCCATGCAGCAACTTCCACAGATAATAAAAAACAGCTGAGATACTGAGTTCATTGGTTAAAGTTGAAAGTACAGAACAAACTGCTCTTACTCCAGAGATTAAATGTTGATTATACCCAAACCAGGTATTTTGCATCTCCAATCCTTCAGAGAGTACTAGACCAGAGAAAGTAATATTTTGAAACTATTCCAAAGTAAGGGTTTTAGCAAGACCTGTCAATCAAGAAAAGACAAACTTTAAGCTGAGAAATTAATTTGGATTTTATTATGGTTGATGCATTTTCATTATTACAGAGCTGAAGGAATGATAACTACTACAGAGAAATCTGAATTTGTTCTTCCCTAGGTAGGATTGCTGCTGTCAGAAGATGAAGCTTCTGCCAAAATGAAGGCTTAAAAAATTTAGAGCTTATCAACAGAAAAGCAGCGTAAGACTGGACATGCCCAGAATTCAAGACCAAGTACAGCAGAGTGTTACAGTATTCATTTGCTAGATTTTTATAGGAAGAACTAAAACCTTCTGGTTTTAAAAGCAGAATTAAAAAATAAAAATCTGAATGGTAAGTTTACCACAGTGGCTACTTATTATTTTATAGTAAGATAATACACAGACAAACTGTGATTTGTATGTTTGGATGTTCTTTGTTCATTTGTCCAAACAGGGAACAAGACAAGGCTCTGCAGGCCAAGCCATGTGCTTCAACCACAAAACAACATGATACAAGGTTAGATCATCAGCTGACATAAATCATCATAACTCCATTAACTTCACTGACCATTAAAGACACAGATGAAATACAGACTAGCTGTGTAACCCTACTAGAACTATCACCCATCTATTTTAGCTGTGTATGAGAAAAAGACACTTTACTGCATGTTTCAATGCACTTTTCTTCCCTAGAAAGGTAGAAAAAGGAAAGAAAGCATTAAAAACAAAATAAAAAATCACTGCCAAAAAAAATCTATGAAATAAACAAAAACACACAAATTTCTTCATTAATATACTTAGTTCGTCAACCATAGAATGATTACACATTAATATTAAATGTTTGTAGAATACTTTTAGTAAAACATGATAATTTGTTCTGAGTCACTTTCTTGTTAACCTTCCCTTTCACTTCTACCTATCACGATAACATATATGACTTTATTAATATATTCACATCATTTTTCCCCAGTGAACTATGAAATGTCAACCCCAGCAGTACAAATTTCTTTCAGGTAACACTGATTACATAAGGATGTGGAACATTTTGTTTTAAAAAAAGACAAGCTTATTCTTTCAGCTCTTCTATCTTCCAGGATTTAGTTTCCATAACACAACGTTGATACATCGCTTTAAAAAATAACCTGATCTTTGTGATATGATCCAAGTGACTACCATTCAGGCATTAAGCAACATGACTGGGACCTGGTATGTTTATTGTCTTACCTTTCCTATGAGGGAAAAGGCCTATGATGCTAAGTGCTAAGGTTGGGATTAAAAAAAAACCACGTTGCTATTTTTGTTACTAGAAAATTGTTATTTATAATGGAAAAAAGCCAAAGCAACAGTCCTTGCACTTCAGGCAGAAACTGTTCATGACAACAACGTTCCCCAATTTTGGGGCAAGTTGATTGCAGCCCTTTGAGGCTATAAGAAAGTTCCTTTATTTCACATGTACAACTCCTAATGCAAGCGTTTAAAAAATACTTTGCCCAGGTAAATGTAGATTTGGAGGCTCATTTCCCTGCACTGTGGGACCAGATAATAACCAATTCTGAATCCAGACAAGTAAATCAGACTGGATTTGTCTTATCTGTGTGGGTTTATCTGTAGTTATAAAATACTTTTTCCTTATCCCTATAGTGGGGTCTGTAAGGAAGTAAAGAATTATTACAGTAACATATATCAAAAAAATCATATAGATGACAAGGACCTCTAGCACTCCTAGATTAAATATCCTGCTCAAAGCAAGTACAGTTAGAGAAAGTTACTCAGCTGAGTTTGTACTGTCTACTACTCTGAGAAACCTATTCCAGTTTTTACCACTCCTATGGGGTTTTTCCCCCAAGTATTGTCAATATTTTCTATATTCTAATTTGTGCCTGTAGCCCCTCATCCTTCCACTGTATAACTCTGAGAAGATTCTGGCTTAATCTCTCCATAACATGTAGAGAGTTACAGAGAGCAGCACCACCCCTGCCTGCTCTTCCACAGGTTGAACAAACCCAGCTGGTTCTCTCAGCCACCTCTCATACCCTATAAGCTTCCTGCTGGTTCCCTGCTGGACTCATTCCAACATGTCAATGTCTGTCTGGTACTGAGGAGCCCAAAACTGGGTATTGTGCTCCAGCAGCAGTCTCTGAAGTGCTGGACACAGGGGAAGAATTACTTCCCTCAACCTGCTGGCTGCACTGTTATTCTTATGCTCAGCCTGGTATGACATCCACCACTGAGTAACGTCTCCTTATGAAAGGAATGCAGGAGTTGCCAACTATGCTGATTTTGAAACCCTTTTGTTCTGCCAAGAAGCCATGAAACCTGAGAAAAAACCAAGTAGTGTCTCAATATTAGTCCCTTCTTCGGTACTAGCTAAGTTTAGCATCACTCTATGCCTAACAGAACTGTTTACATTCAGCAGCAGTATAATGCTGCTCTAAGACAAAAGGTTGCTAGCTGCAGGATATAAATGTGTCTGCCAGTGACAGCACACTGATTTATGAGTGCTGAAAAATCAGTAATTTGGGTACAAGTTAGGTGTGGATCAGCAACCTTTTATGGCCATCTATAAAAGGCCATGTAGCAATAAGTGCATTATGGCAGCTGTGGGAATAGGTGATTAGGAATTTCCTGTGGAAGTAGCATTTTTATTTTCCACGGTAAGAATTCCCACTCAGCCACTATGACATTGTTTGGACTCTAGAGAGTTTCCTGCACAGGTGCTCCATGACCATTGGAAGGAACTGCACAGAAATGTTTGTGCCGCGAAAAAGCACACAAACACGTTCTGTCAACAATATGAAATCACAATTTAAAAGATATTTCACTATACATGATGAAGACACATGGCCATAAAACAGTAACCTAAGAACTGAATCTGGAGTTTACCACTAATTTGTTGTGCAAGCACCATTAAGCCATCTCACTGCATGCTCCTCTGGGTTCTTACCAGCTATTACCTCCATTTATACACTTGACTACCACTAACCCACAAATCAATAGCAGCTTTTTTTTTTTTTTTTTTGGCAGCTTTTATGTTTTCATGGGCCTTCATAACTCACCCTTCCTTGCTCACATAATGTCAAAAATACCTGTCAGGGTTTCCACAAAGTACCTCCTACTGAAAGGAGACAAAATTTGCTGCTGTTGTAAACGGGAACTGTCAGTAAAAAAGGGCAGCAATCCTATACTGGCAGGAATTTCACCATAGGAGACTAAACAGTAACACCTATGCTAATCTCTGTAAACTGTAATATCTGATAGGCTTTTCCTTCTCAGACAACAGAATTTATTCTGTTACAGTAATAGTGTTGCCTCAATAATTATCTTTTCAATTGTTTTTCAAATTACTGCAATAAAAAACATTTTATTTTTACATTACAAAGGAGGTAATACATAACACAGATGTAAGACCTGCTGTCCCAATGAGTTATGACAGATTCGCACGCCACTTGCTAGTGCAGTTTGGCTTCCCTGTGAGACAATGGTGTTACAGCCCTAATACTTGATTCCATAAATAAATGCAGGTGTAATAAATGAAATTGATGAAATAAAGTCCATAAATAATGCCAGACACAGGATCTGGACTTCCAGCAAGGACTGGTGAACTAAGGTTTATTGAACAAATGAAAGGAATTATTGCAGTAAGATTTAGAGTACTAAGCGTTGGATGATCATATTGCCTGGATGAGGAAATTGAGCCACTTCTGAAGTACAACTCCAAATCCCAAGGCCTGCATTCCTTTTGGTAGAAAATATCCTTTTTATTGTGTCATTCTTTGACAAAACGTGACACATTTTGCAATACAGGAATTGATCTGGTATCATTACTATATATATCTGTGTCAGTTTGGCCTACACTGGGGCTCTGTAGCCTGGGGAAGAGAAGGCTCGGGTTAGGGGAAGGGTTGGATCTCATCCATGTACACATACACTAGAAGGGAGTGCGACAGCACGTCCAGCAAAGGGCAACAGGGCTCATGAAAGGACTAGAGAACATGTCTTATGAGGGGCATCTGAGGGAGCTGGGTTTGTTTATTCTCAAGAAGAGGAGGTTCAGGGGGGACCTCATCACTCTCGACAACTCCCTGAGGTTGTGGTGAGGTGGGGGCCTGTCTCTTCTACCATGCCTGCAGTGAGAGGACCAGAGGAAATGGCCTTAAGCTGAGACAGGGGACATTCAGATGAGCTACAAGAAAAATTTTTTCATTGTTCAGGTGGTCAGGCATTGGAATAGGTTGCCCACGGAGGTGGTAGAGCCACCATCCCTGAAGGTGTTCAAGAACTGTCCAAATCTGGGTGATGGTTTCATGATGTGGGAGTTACAGTGGTAGTGCTGGGTTGATGGTTGGACTTGGTGATCTTAAAGGTCTCTTTCAACCTTGATAATTCTGCTCTAAAGCAGAGAAAATGGGGCTCTTTTCAGTGTCACCCAGTACCAGGACCAGAGGCAATGGGCACAAACTGAAAAACAGGTTCCTTCTGAACATCAGGAAACACCTTTTCACTTTGAGTTTGACCTAGCACTGGCACACCTTACCAAGACAGGTTGTGGAGTCTCCACCCTTAGAGATATTCAAGAGTCATCTGAACATGGTCCTGGGCAACTGGCTCTTGGGTGGCCCTACCTGAGCCCCCTTAAGGGGGGTTGGAATAGATAACCTCCATAGGTCCCATCCCATATCTGTCATTCTGTGGTTCTTTGAACTGCCAGGCTCATAGGGTTTTGATTACTGGCATAAATTCTGGATGGAGGCAAGTTAATAGGGATATATCTGGGGGCTGGTACTGGATCTAATACTGTTCATCCACTTCATTAATAATCTGGATTATGGGATAGAGTGCATCCTCGGTAAATTTTCATAAGATGTAAAACCAGGAAGAGTAGTGGATACACAAGGTCATTGTGCTGCTATTCAGAGGCACATCAACATAAAAGAACCCATGAAGTTCCCTCAAGAGAGAATGTGAAGTCCTGCTCCACGAAAGCATCAGCAAGCACTGCCAGCCAACAAGATAGAAAGTAGTTTTGCAAGGAAGGACCTGGGAGTTCTGAAGGATGACATTAACATGAGCCAACGGTATGCCACAGTCCCATGGATAACACCAGCACAGAGCAATGGAAAAAATGTAAGAGGCAGCAAAAGACAAGAAGTAAAGAGCAGCAGAATGAAACTGCTACACACTGATCCACACTATCTCTGCCACCCATCATGTCACAAAAGGGACTGGGAGTAACCATCAGTGACAACAGGAGGAGTGAAGACAAGGAAGTTGGAAGAAATGGTATCTGGAGTGAGCTTAAGCCTAAGAAAAGGGAAAGAAAGGTGTTTTCCCCAAGTCTTCAATGCTTGTCTTCTTTCTCAATACCCAAATCAGTAATTAAGTGTTTATGGCAATTAATTCTCCCACTGGACTCTGCTCATAGTAACATAGTAACTATGTTAATAGTAACTATTAATTCTACCACTGGACTCTGCTCATAGTAACCCTTTGACTCTGCACAGCCATAGCCTCCACAAGCCTGCCCTTGGCATTTCTCCCCACATGCATACACACAGCACCTGTGCCCAGACTTAGGAATCTCACCACACTGTTTCTTACAGATCCTCAAATCCTCCCTTCACCTGCACCCAAACTGCACCAGCATCCCAAAAATAACAAATCCACCACAAATCCATCACGTTAACAGTGCTCCCAATGTCAAACACTGTCCAAGTATCCCAGTCTCTCTAGTCAGAAAACCTTTTCTGCATGTTGAACCCTTATATGTGGAACTTAGTCTCGGATTTTTTTTTAAGTGGGTAAAAGTTGCTTTCTTATCTCTGTCTTGTTTCACCCCAGTGCTGCCATATTCGCTGGTGTGCCCCATCCTGCATTTAGCTCCATAGAGCTGGAGCAGGGCTATTGCTACAGGTTATAGTTCCTTCACTGTTGTGATCCTCCCTGTTTTCTCAACCCCCCAACAAAAAAAGCAGAATCAATAAGACAACATCTGCAAACTACCAAATACTAAATATACCTGCTCTGATTTTAACCTAGAATTTAGCCATTTAAACTGCTGCACTTATGCAACCCAAAACCTACAGATTCTGCTCAGGTATTGGCACAGTACCTGAAAAGCTAAAAACAGGACATCTGCTTTGTGATTAAACAGTATGTCACCTAACTGAACAATTCCCCAATCTAAAGCAACCAGAGAAAGAAAATTTTCTGAAGCAACTTTATTGCTAAAGAAATCGTCAGTCTTTAGAATAATGTACAATGTCTGGTGTTTTCCCCTGGAATTGCACGTGCATAAGAACAGCTGTGTTGAGGAGCTAAAGAAAAAAATATATGTGAGATATAACCTATTCCACACACAAAAAAATCCATTATGTATACAGCAGGAAATCAATAATCTGATCTAAATCAATTAGAGACTACATAGGACTGACTGAAATAAGGAAATGTCTGAAACACAAAGTGCTGTCTAACTGTTTGAAAACATCCCAGCTGGTTCCTTCAGTGAGCTCAGGATACCTGAGGCAAGACAAAGCTCCATCCCATTTTCTTTCTAGAATCTTCTTCCAGGGATCAGATGTCTAGACAGGGTCCTGGACAGCTGGCTCTGGGTTTTCCTGTCCAGGCAGAGACTCTGGACCCCAGGCCATCCAGAGGTCCCTTCCCACCTCAGCCATTCTGTGACTCTGTGGGATTGCCATTGTACAAATTCATAATGATGACCAACCCTACTTTGCCATTTCGGTCTTAAAATTTACAGACAGAAACCTCTGGTTAAGAGTATTAAAACATGTATTTTCTGTCAAGTGTGAGTACAGAGACATATACTTTCTCAGGTCTCCCTTACCAGCCTTAACAGCCCTGCCCTGACTCTCCAGGGCTCCCTGCATGCTGCCCATGGCATAGGACCCCACATCAGCCCCAGGGCTCCCCTCACCCTGCTCCAGAGGTGCCACAGGTGGGCTGGTCTCCAGCTTTCCCTCAGCCCTGCCTTGCCTGGCCGTGAGCTCCACAGAGCCAGGCCCAACCATGGACTGATGGCCCAGCCGGGACGCTGCACGTGGCGCTGATCAGCCATGTCTGACCCTTGTTCTCCTCACCAGCTCTGACTCCCAGCTGCAGACCACTGGCCTGGCCTGGCCCCATCACCACATCCCTGCCTGTTGGCCACTGGACCCAACTGCAGACTCCGCCTCCACCATCTTCTGTACTTTTGTTCATGTACTGTCAAAGCATTAGGCATGCTGCCACTGCAAGGCGTTTTCCATGGGTGGATTCACATTTTCTTGAAAAGCAATCACTTCTGCCTTTTTAGGCTGCCCAAAGTAATCTGTGTGTGCTTAAGAGCAGCAGTCCAGATCACAGCATTCAACATAGAAATGATCTAGAAGCTTAAAGTAATGAACAGCAACACGGGAAAGACTGCTTGAGTTGAAAAGTTCATTACATGACTGCTTATCCTTGTCTCCCAAAGCTTTTTTTCCTTTGGAGTGAGAATTTCTTTATCACCTACCTTCCAGCCTAAATTTACATGGAGACTCTACTTTGCTGTTAACCATGTTTAATCTTCTACGATGTGTTTTCTTTAATTTCATAATTGTTGCTTCCCCTGCTATTTATACGTTTGCTGAAAGTGGCAACAATTTCCCACTCTGAAGATGTAAATGGACCTTGTATTTATAAACAAAGGCAAATGCAAATGTATTACTTGACAAATCAAAATTTTTCCATTATGTGCTGCGCAACTATCATATGTACTGCTGTTGTTCTCGTGCACAGAAAATGGGAGAAAAGAAGAATATCACTTCATACAGTCAGAGTTCATCCTCCAGATTTCCAGATTTCAATTTTTAATCAGTCTTTTCCTCATCCTTTGTTGCTATGTTTCCTGCTGCATCCAGTAAAGGATGGAGATTCACCTTGACCCTCCTGTTGCTAATGCATGTTAACAAGAACCATGAAGTAAACAAGAGTACTTGTATGCATATCATTCATCCATCCGTCACCATAGGTGTAACTGCTGTCCTAAATACATTAAGTATTACGTTCATCCTTGAATGCATAATTAGCATCACCAGAGTTAAAATTTAAGCATTTCTCTAAGTGTTTAAAGTCACTGCCTTCACAACAAAAACATGGCAATATATAATCTGTGTGAGAATAACTCTAGAATATTTATTAAAAATAATAATTAGGGAGGTTTTAGGCATTAGTAAAATTAATTATTGCAGCCATCTTAGGGTTCCAGAGATTTGGCCATGAATTTTACCCATGTAATTCACATTTACATATCCTGAGGATATTTCTAGGGGAGAAGTAAAATTCAACTCCGACACTACAGTGTTAGGTAATTTAAAACTAAATAAATTGGTATATACAGTAGCGTTATAAAAGTGTGGTCTATGTTTTCACAGAGTTATGCTGAATATGCTCATTTTAAATTTGATGGAACTTTTTGTTTGGTTTGGATTTGGGTTTTGTGTGGAGGCAAATATATTTTCTTTCACAGAATCACAGAATGGCTGAGGTGGGAAGAGAAGTGTGGAGGTCATCTGGTCCAACATGCCCACTCACACAGGGCCCCCTAAAACTGGTTGCCCAAGACCATACCCAGATGGCTTTTGAATATTTCCGAAGAGGGTGGTTCCACACACCCCTTGGACAATGTGTACCAGTGTTCTGTCACTTTCAAAGTAATTTTCATATGATGGGTAGCAGAAGAATTATCCTCTCTAACTGGGTACCATTCTGCCACTAGACAGCCTTTTCTTTCATTTATTTGTCCCGGTAATTTATCAGCTAACTGGCAAACAGCACTTCTGATAGTACAGTTATAGTTATGCTTATTGAAAGATTTAAATATGACTCCCTTATATGCAAAAAACCCTGGAAAAAAAGGCACAATTTCAGGGCTTCTAATGGCTCTAGAGAGTGATAAAAGAGTAGTTTTGAAGCAGAAATTGTAATGGTCACCACCATGGTTCAAAAACTTAAAAACACATGAGAACTATGAAAAATGTTCATGAGGAACATTTGAGTAAATCACAGAACAAGTTGAGTCATTTTTTAGGACACAACTGAAGGAACAAGAGATCATTGATATGCCCCTGGAAAATATGTCTTAAATGTAGTCAATCCACTGCCAATCCTGTAACATTGTTGTAGCAACTGTAATTAGGACAGAATAACATTTAAGAGCATCTAAAGTATTAAAACAAGTGAAGTGGTGATGGTGCCCCTCTCTGGTCATTAGCTATGTATCAGATGCTGTTTGATCACATTTTTCATAGCTTCCAGACTGATTTACATGTGTTGGAAATTAACCCACAACATTTTATATATCAATCATCACAGCTCTTTGAAATGTATCTTAACATCATTTGATTTCCCAGTAGAGGAACAGACACATGCAGTGTATTTATAGGTCTCCCAGTGCTGTCTAGTCTGGTAAATGAACCATCTATTTTAAAAATGTATTTGTTTTGGTTGTATTTCCAAACTGATGACTAAAACATTTTAAATACCTAAATAACAATAAGTATTTTTTTTACATTTTCTCACAAGAAAAAGCAACCTCTGAGTTGTGTATGGATGCAGATTGATAGCACCAAGAGTTGAAGAGCAAATAAGGACAGATATGCAGATAAGAAATTAAAACTGCACAAATGCCATTTGCATATTCACCAGAGAATATGGATTTTTATCTGTGATACTGAATTAAGCTTTTAAAAACTAAATCTGAGCTCGCATCCTTTCCTCTTATTTATTATCTTTTTAAGTAACGAGGCCATAGAGCCCTTACCAAGCATGAAAATGCATGGGAGCTGCAGTGGCTGCTTTCAGATTTTACAGGGTGCACAGGATCAGGCTGGCAATGGAGCTAATTAGCAAACCAGCGTTTTAGCTATTGCTGAGCAGTGCTTGCACAGGGTCAAGGCTTTCTCTGTTCCTCTCTCTGACCATGAGCAAGCAGGCTGGGGGTGGGCAAGATGCTGGGTGAGGACACAACCTGGGCAAAGGGACATTCCTTACCATGTCTAATGTCATGCCCAGCAACAAAACTGGAGGGGAGTCATGGGAAAAAAAGGCAAGATAATATTTCTTGTGTGAAAAGCCTAAAAAAATTGGGGGTAGAGGGCTGGTGAGTATTCAGTTTTCCATCACTAATAAAGGAGAAAATTACATCATTCTCCAGTACTTTTGATTACCCTACATCTTATATGCATTTGATCAGTCAGGTTTGGGTTTTCTGATTAAAATTTCAAATAAGAAAAAATAGTAATAGAAGTCTTATAAATGTATGCTTTCTAAAAGTAAACTTTTGGTAGAGTAATGCATAAAGAAAAAGAAAGAGCAAACTCCAAGGGGAAAAACCACTGAAAACAGGGAAAGCCAAACAACCTATTAAAAACCTAAGTTTTGATTGTAGGTGCTCACTAGATTTAATGAGTTTTAATAATCCTTTTCAACACATACGGAACACACAGAGTAGTTCATTTTTATACACTTTCTACTTTCTATTTAATCTACTTGCTCTTAAGATTGTTTACAAGAATAATAAAACCAACATTTCTTGGAAAAGGCTGGCATTCCACTGGCTGTTTGATCCCAAATTGGTTTTTTCCCTTTGAACTGTTTCCTTAGTATACTGAAATTATCTCCTGGAAAATTATGAAACAATGCAGATTTATAGCTGGCCAAATAGTCTTTTTTCCCATGTGCTGGATTGCTAGCCATGAACAGTAAAAGGAGGACACAGGGAACACAATGGATATGCAAAGTTCTTTGCTAGCCAAATTAAGGACTCCTTTACCTTCACATCTGTACCTATAGGGGGCCTACAAGAAATCTGAAGATGGACTTTTCACAAGGGCATGTAGTGATAGGACAAGGGGAAATGGCCTTAAGCTAAAAGAGGGCAAGTTTAGATTAGATATTAGAAAGAAATTGTTCACTGTGAGGGTGGTGAAGCCCTGGCACAGGTTGCCCAGAGAAGCTGTGTGTGCCCCATCCCTGGAACTGTTAGAGGACAGGCTGGATGGGGTGTTGAGCAACCTGGTCTAGTGGAAGGGTAGGGGGTTGGAACGACATGATCTCAAAGGTCTCTTCCAACACAAGCCATTCTATGATTCGACAATTATGAGGCAAAGATTCATTCTTCCCATAGCTATCATTTACCCATTACACCAACAAAATAATCAGAGTTTATCCAGTAAGCCATAAAACTCCAGACTGGGCACCTAGCAGACCCAGCAACTTTATAGCCATTCCATGCATCTGTAACCAAATGATACTATGTCACATGAGGTCCTTACATAGGTTGATGACTTCAGTATTACTTTGAATCCATCATCTCTTACAGCAAGTGAAAAGAGTTCAAATTTACATCACAAATCACAATGGAACAGGCAGAGTTTGATTTGTGATGCAGCTTTAAAACACTATTCACTTTCAGACACAGCAACAGAAAAACTCCTGATGCCCAGAAAGGCACACACATGTATCTCTATAGTTGAAAAGGCAGCTCTATTCAGGAAGAAAAATCATCCTTTCCCACATAATCGCTGTAGGGATAATTTATGTTATAAATCTAAAGGGAAGGGTCTTCCTTATTGAGAAAACAGAACTAAAGTAAACTTCTCTGCCCTATTTAGTACAAGGATCCTTAAGCAGATTTCCTCATTTATGTTATTCTGAACCTAGAAGTGAATGGACTTAATAGTTCACTGCTGTAATCATTGTTTTATGTTTCTAGCTACAAGTGCTGTTGCTTTCAGCACAAAACAGAACAGCTGATAAAAGCTCAGTGTGTCTAAATAAAAGAGATTTTTCACTTTTTCCAGTCATATCATCAAGTCTAACCAAATATATTATCTTTCTCTTCAATCATTGCTTCATTATAGCCTTGGTAGTCATGAATGCAACAGTAATTAAGAGTATGGTATCATGAAGCTTTGGTCTTACTCCTTTCCTGTTTTTGCTCCTAACTGTACAAACATAAGGTCTGCCTTGGCTTCTCCTGGTTATTTTTCTGTTATTTTGTCTTGCTCAATATATCTCTTCCACATACAGAAACCATGATAAAAATAAAACTGTCACCTCAACACATTCACCCCCAGATACTAATTTCTTTACTCACTTCAAATAGGAATGACTTAGAAAAATTTTCCTTTTGGAACATGTTCCATCCATTCTGCCAATAATGATTAGGAGAATGGTTTCTATCAACAGTCTGTAGATTAAACTACATGTCTCAAACAATACAATATCCTATCACTTCTATTTTTATCTGATTTTTATAAGGACTTCTTATATTAACTTATTTCTCCTTATTTAATGCCACTTACTTAATATCACTTTAACAGTTATTGAGGAAAAAGGAAAGGAAGTAAGTGTCATACATAATTTACAATTTCTTTTGATTAATCTTCTTCTGTTGGCAGAACTGTTCATCTTTCATGTAAAGAGCTTGGGAACATTCAATAGTTCTACTGGACTAACACTATATAAAAGCTACTGCTCAATTATTCATACATAGATTAAAGTGAATTAAAACTGTGGTCTTGGAACATCAGGAAAATATTAAATTACCAAGAATTACTAATATAGAAACCTTCAAAGAAGTTATAAAAGTCAAATTCTCAGCTACAACCTACTGTTATCTTTTTGGTCCAAAAATCAAAGGAAAACTTATTTTCTTTTTTAAAATATGGTAACTCATTTTTTCACAGTTTCAATTAATTGTGCCAAAGATTTCAGAGAATCTCTTTCTTACTAAAGAAGATAATTTCAAGGGGTAAATTACAGGAGTGGTTCATAGGATTGATATGGTATTATGCTGACCTCAAGCCCTATGGAGTCCTCTCATGACTGAAAGGGCAATCTGGAGTTAACACTTTCTTCCCTGCTCATGATGTCTACACACTGCAACACTGATGCCTTCAGTTTTGTCACCGACTTGGGGAAAAAAAGGGAAAAAACTGAACAGAGCACTGTGGAACAGTATCATTCTAAGATAAGATAATAGGAGTTCCAAAGGAGAGTCCAGTTATGCCTTTCTTGAGAAATTTTGGCACTCATTTTGGGAAGGCCAAGGATGTAATTCAGAAAACGCAGATAATGTACAGCCGGTCTCTCACCTGCCACCTTGTTTTACACCAGGAGTTTCTGGTCTGTTATGATCCCAGTAAGAAAGCATTTTGACTCTGTAAGGTATCATTTAAAATTCTACTTATTAGAGATAACACTATAATGAGAGAAAAATAAAGGTAATTTCATGTCCTGTTTGCTGCTGGGAACTCTGAATGTTCAGCATCAAATTATTCTCTGATGCACATGTAGCTCATCATGCAGAGAACATCCATTGAATTTTTGGTGATTTGAGCTGTTACAGGATTTTATTGCAAGAAAACAACTCTATTCATCATTTCTACTATCAAACAGAAAGGATGTTCACATGAGAAGTTCTTGCTGTGCCTTTAGATAAGGCAAGGCCAAGCAGGTGGCATAATCGTGGTGGGAGTTGCCTGCAGGCTCTTTTTTCACAGGGAGTGGGCTGAGTCTGTCCTGAAGCCAAAGGACACAGGCAGCACAGCACCAGCCTGAAGGCAAAGCTGCATGTGCAGTGCAGCTCAGGTTGACTGTTTCATGGCTCACTAATGATATAATATGGTCTTCTGGTCAGGATTTCTACACACATCTTTCAGCATGTTTCCCCTAGAACTAATGCTGTATTTTTCACAGAGGGACACTGAAAGGCGTTTACATTCTCCCCAGAAGTTTAACATACCCATTCTGAAAGCTCCCACTCTCACAGCTGCTGTCCTACTGCAGAGAGAGCACAGGTCTCCTTGTAGAGCTCACATACAACTTCCAAAAATTCTACTTGCACCATCCCTTCTTCTTTCCTGTAACTGTGTACTATCATGCAGAAATTAGCGTTAAGTCAATTTAATTGCACAAGCACACAGCTAATTTTTCCCCTGCATACTTGTTCAGTTGCACACCATGCTTACGTTCCTGTGGCTTTTTACTAATTTTTAATCTCTTCATTCACTCTTTTCTCGAAGAGAACATGCTCCTTATTTCTACCACTCAGTTCTACTTGTATTCACCTCTGTTCATCCCAGCTATGAATAAACAGGGGTTTGCATGCATGCACACTTCACATGCTGACAGCCACCTGTCTGAGCACCCATCCTTCTTCCCTTCTATACTCAAGACAAAACAGAGAGCGGGAACATGACATTGTGTGAGTATGTGTGTATGTGCATGCGTGCTTTGGTGTTTATTTACCCTCAAGCACACACACATATACACATGCACCTTGCTGGGTCCTGGAGTGGAAGAGGATGCGAGCAAGCTCAATGGGACACAGACTCACATCCCTGCAGGAAGGGAAAGAAACAGCTATTTCTCCATCTGCAAGCCGCAATATTACTGCTGCTCTCAGGACTGAGCAGAGCTCAAATTCAAGAATAAGTTATACCTTCAGCTAGCATAATCAAACTCTGAAAATAAGGCTAAAGCTCTGCACCCAGAACTCCCTGTACCTGACTCTCAGAGAGGATGAATTTGATATCCTGCCTCTACAAGTCACTGCTTTCTGTACTAATGTTCAAATTGTGGTGCACCAGAAAGCAGACATAGGGAATAAACGCTGCTTACCTCTATGCAGAGCACATATGAACAACTGGGGCCACATTGCATCTTGCTCTACTTGGGACAATCCATGCAGTTGTCATACCTACTGTGGCATTCACAGGCAGGAGCGCAGCACACAGACTAAACTGGACACTGCACAAGGCAGCCAGATCATGGTCAGTGCACACACAGATGTTGTTGAAAAGGCTGAGATTAGGAACCTCTGGTAGGCATCTATAGAAATGTTTCCATGCTTGTTCTCACTGAAGGTAGACTTCAAGCCTAACGTGTGACAAATGAGGTGTGACATCTGCCATGGGAAAAAAAAAGTGACAGGATCACACAAAAATATCTGCTATGTCTGTGAAATGCTTAAATGACCACTTGCCACTTTGGCTTAAGTCATTATTTTCATTAGCTGACTAGCTAGGTAATATTCAGAACATCAACTTCTATTGGGAGAGAGAAGTTTCATTCAATTAATACTCAGAATTAAAATAATTTGCTCAGAAAGATATGCTGAATTTTTATCCTACATCAGGTGCATCCTTTTCATCACCACCACATTGCACAACCAGTGTACTATTGTCACAAGCACAGGTGATTTAATCACTAATTAATGAAATGCTGCAATCAAAAATATAAAACAGCAAGCCTTTGGCTCTAAATGAGAAATTCTAATCAGACTTAAATAGTTCAGTTGTTCCAGTTACTGCATTGATCTTGGTATTCATGTTTTTTTTAATAGGATGAGACTATCTGTGTCAAAAATGCTGTTACCCAAGTACAAAAACTGCATGTACTGTAGGCACTTTTCAGTTGCCCAATTCTGTCTTAAGTCTTGAAGCAGATGTTTGGTTCATTATGATAATTTATTATCACTAATTTTCATGGGTTTAAATTCACTATATTTATTTGAGGTTTATTTCATTATGGCCACAGCACCTTTAGTATCATTAATACTTTCTAAATCTAGTTTGCTTCAAATTTCAATAAATATGCAGAACTTGTAGTTGTGAAAATAGGAAATGAGTATAACAACAGGTTTCAACATCAGAAGACAAAGTTCACCTAAAATTACAGTAAATAAAATAATTTTTTCTGACCTAACTCCAAATTATTTTTTTAATACCATAAGTGAATGATGCTGGTGACCAACCTCCTTAACCTGATTATTTGGGTGCTGTTTTTCCGAAAGCTGCAATAAAATGCATTCACATTACTCTTGCTGTGTACTGCCCTCTCGTGGATTCATCAGACAAGAAACCCAAAAAAGGGATCCAGTAGACTAAGAATATACAGAGACCTAGGAAATTGTTTTCCCCAGCCCTGTAAAGCCTCTGTACATGCCTGACTTTGGTCACAGAAGTGGGTCCACAGGAATTCGCATCCAGAAATATACATAAGCATTTACAGAAATCTCTAATCACTCAGAGAATAAATATATTAACAACAGTTTGCATTCAAATGACAGCTCTTCATGTCTTCAAAAAACCTATTTATGGTTTTTACATTAAAATAACTTATAGATTAGAACTTGATAATTTTAGCTACAAAACTTACTTTTTGTATCGATTATAACTGAAAAACACTTTAATTAATGAAAGCCTTAAGCTCCTTTAAAATCAAGCCAAGTGTTTTAAAATGAAGCCAAACTCTACAGCATTTTCAATAGGCATTTACAAGTAATGTAAATAGTTTGGAACTCATGTAAATTTATGATACACATATTTTTAGGTCAAGACTGGTAAAACACCCAGATTTTGGCTACCAGAAGGAACATTTTATGCAAGCTGCAGAAAAGAGAGACACTTCAATACAGCTGGCACATTGAGCAAGACAGATCTGCAAGTATTCTCAAAAAAATACTTTCAGCATCAAACCTGTTGTTTGCTCCATGTGAAAATGTGAGTTTCTCTGCAATTCAGCCTGCTCCTGAAATTCACAAATTCCTGGAATTTTTTTTAATCTTCAAAGATGGGTGTATAATTTATCTCTGAATATGGGATAGTCTGCTGCATTTTTTAAAGGCAAAACTGGATTTATTCAAAGGCATGCCACAGGAAGGGTGCTTTGGTCTGTACAGAGTATACCTAAAAGTCTATGTCAATAAGCTCATTCAGCCCAGTCCAACAAAAGCACATTCCCTTCCACCTCCTTCCCTGATTAATTGATTTCAACTAATTTTGAGAGGAAAAAGATCAGAGGCTTTCAATTAGCATGGTTTACTATAACGTGATGAAACAAGCTCTGCCACTGATCAAGGAACATAATATATCCATTGTTTCCATCATATTTTAAATTAAGACTTCAGAACAGGGTAAATTATTCTTTATTGCTTCTCTATCCAAAAAAGTGTGCATATCAGAATGCTTTCACAAAAAGCAGATGGACATTTGACAGGAAAATCAAATCCAGGTAATCTAGGATTTTAATCCATGTTGTCAACTCTGTTGTCACTCAAATGAAAGGATCTTGGACCGTAACTTTGACAGGAAATAAAAGTATTGGAGATGAAGAGTTACAATGCATGACCACCTCCAGATGTAATGAGGAAAAACACAGTTCTGAGTTTAATGCTGTAGTGAAACTGAAGATTCAGCCCACAATCTGAATTCATTGCTGGCATCTAGGGGCTGATCAAGGGTATAGATTTCTCCATGCCAACAGCATGGAAAAGTCTCCACCACAGCCCTTCTGCTACCCAGCTGAGTCTGTGCTCACTTATTACTCCCAGGAACCAGAATAGGCAGTGCTTTTCCATTGCTTCATTCAGGATTTAGCTTCTGTGGCATCGCCCATTTTAAAATACACATTGGGGAACAGATGGATAGGATGACACATTTTGCATGTCTATGCAATATAATTCTTTATGGAACAAGCTGCCAGATTTTAGTATTTCTAATTTACAAGAAATTTTTTTATACCTTTTATCAGCATCAGACACTGCAGCTCACTTTCTGAAGCAGCTAGAAGTAAATAGCTATAGATTTTAGGATGGATAGAAGAGGAATGCACTTCAGGGAATTCTAAATTCAATAGAAGTCTATTTGAGCGTTCAGTTCTTTTATCTGGGCATCTTTTAGAGCCAACTAGGAACACTACAGAATGAGCACAGGAAAGTTTTCCCTCTCTGGTCATCCAATCAAATTGAGTAGGTCAGCTTTAGAAAGGAAAGTGTTCTTCTATTCCTTTTGAGACTCTTACTTGTGCATTGATGTGATATTCTGGTTTGTGCCTGTTCTCTACTATTCTGTTAATACAAGAGGACCCAGGCTCAAGAATACTGCTGGTTTTGTTTGATCTCTCTTGAAGTAGTAAAGTCAGAGCAAAAGCAGGATTCAGCAGAAGAAAGGGTCCATAAAGAGCCTTAGAGACTTGTGGATTCCAGTGATTTCCATGGCAGTACCAGAAAACAAGATTTGCCTTATTCAATTTTCTTTTGTGGTGCATTACTTTGTTCCTGTGGTAGATGACACTAACAGTAACTACTATCAATTTTACCACTTTTCACCTAAAATGTTAAGTTTAATTATTTATAGTTTTGCCAAGTACCAGTACTTTGCCCTTAGAGTTTGCTTCCAGGCCAAGTATCATGTCAGCTTGAAATACAGGGATGAGGGACAAGAGAAGGAAAGGAACAGATTTCAATAAAAATAATTCAGCTGTGTAGACAGAATTGATTGAGACTTTGTTTGCCTACGTTTAAAATTAAGTGTAATCTTACTTTTTAAAAATTCTAGCAATTTGGTTTTTGAAGTAGGGACTTGAATTTCAGGTGGCCAAGGATGGGAAGGGGGGAGTGCCAACCCACCACTGTATCAAGAATGTGGCTTTTTCATCCTTTTGAAACACTAAGTCCCACTGAGGTAAAAATATGGCAGGGCAAAAATAACTGCATGAGTGCCAATAAATCAGTACCTATAAATGATAATCTGAGAAGTGAAGTGTATCCAAAGAGGATATTTCACAAAAGTAGTGGAAGACTAGTCAGAATAGCAGGTGGTGTTCCCAGGAGTTTTGGGAAAAGCAGGCTGTGACAAAAATCTTGAGTGCTTTGTACAGATGAGGGCTCCAAGCAATTTGGAAAGTGACAACCAAAATATGTAAAACAGTGACTGAGATATTTTATATGCAGAGAAAAAGAAATGCATAAGGGAAATGAGATCTACAGGTTTACTGAGGCTCTCTGAATTGCTAATCCTGTTTCATGTAATGGACAGTTCTGTTCTGCTCTGCAATGCTAACTGGAAGGTTATTTAGCAGCATTGTCAAATCAGCATATCATACTGATGGATTTTGAAAGCCAGGTAAACCATCTAATTCATCTGCTGACAGGTTCACAGAATCACAGGATGGTTGAGTTTGGAAGGACCTCTGGAGGGCATCATGTCCAACTTCTCTGCTCAAGCATGGTCATGTAGAGCCCAGGACTATGTCCAGGAAGCTTTTGAATATGTTCATGGATGAAGACCCACAATCTCCCTGGGCAACCTTGCCAGCCCCTGGTCATCATCACAGTGAAAAAGTGTTTCCTGGTGTTCAGAAGGAACCTCTTGTATTTCAATGTGTGCCAGTTGCCTCTGGTTGTGGCTCTGGGCACCACTGACCTCCTGGTTCTGTCCATATTGGACCCTCCCTTCAGGTATTTTAATACATTGATCAGTTTTCCCCTGAGCCTTCTCTTCTCCAAGCTGAACAGTCCCAGCTCTCCCAACCTGTCCTCACAGGAGAGATGCTGCAGTCCCTTCGTCATCTTTGTGGCCCTTCACTGTACTCTCTCCAGTACATCCATGTCTCTCTCTATTTCTCTGGAGTCCAGAACTGGAGCCAGGCCTCCCCAGACCCAGGCCAACACCTCCATTGTCTCTTGGCCCAAGAGAAGCCCATGCCTCCCTGCCAGCTGCTACAGCTTAGCTGTGAAGTAGCCTTTGTCCCCAGCTTTGCCCAGCCATGTTACACGTTATTCGTCCAAACCAAATTCAGTCATGCTGGTCTGCGCCCACAAAGACTACTGCAAAAGACAGCTGCCACAGATGTGTATCACCAAATCACAGAATGGTTGAGGTGCTGAGTACAAGACAGCTAATACTTTACATTTCTTCCTAGTGTTGATAATTTTTTTATAAATCTTGGCAAAACTAGGGGGAGAGGAGAAGCAGCAAAGAAATTATGTAGAATTTGGCTTTGTAGTTCAGCTTCAGTTAAAAGAGAAAAAAGTCATAGCAAATATTTATGTTCTTTTAATATTTTGAGCAGGGCACACAAGTAAAACCTAGTGAGATAAAGAAATTCAAATTAAAAAACAGCATGATGTACATTTTGCACATATTCTGTGGTGATTTAGATCCTATACAACCAGAGATACCAGTGACTCAGCACACAGTGTGAGTTAAAAATAGGACTTTACCCAAAACAAATAAATATTTGTTACAAAAATCATTGCACTTTAATACATACCCCACCTTCTACTGTACACTCCAGGCACTCAGGTCTACAAGGTCAATGATTTGGCTACATTGCCAGAAGCCTCCCTTGTGACAAGTCACCTTGTTCCCATATGGTTATGAAACAAGAGCATTGACACTCTGTCAGAAATCTGTAGGATTTTTTTTCTCTCTCTTCATCTTTAGTCAAGTTAGAGCTGCACAAAATTGTGGGAATGACAGCCCTGGTGTGACTGTATTCTTTTGTAAAATCACAAAAGGGTTCAGCTTGAGCAGAACTGACACCAACCTCCCAACAGTATCTTATCAAGATCCATCAGCCGTGGCCTCCAGTGACCTCTCCCAGCAGTGAGCTTCATTTAAACCCAGTTTAGTCAGAAGTTTCCCTGGTGGAAAAGGCTTGCAATGCTGGCAGCTCTGTTCAGGCCTTGGTTCAGGCTGACTGAACCAAAATCACCACCACATTTCACATAGTTATCCAAACAGCACATAGATGGCAATTGCTGGTCACTATCTATCCAGCCTGGATATGGTAGTTATTCGCATCTATATTAGCATCTTTTTAAAGACAGCTTGGGGATCTATTCCTAGCAGGATGATCAGTATGTAAATTATTTCATAATGTAATTAAAATTTGCAAACTGCAGTAAGAATCCAAAGGGATTGCCTAAAACCTAAAATTATCCTGTGAAGACTGTGCTCTCCAAGCTCCCTCATTTTTCAGCAGTGAAAGAAAGTTTTCTTGGGCACAGAAACATAAACCAACTTCAGTCACCCTGCATCTCCCTCTAGAAAAGTCCCACAGGAAGCCCAGGGTTATTAGTTTTGTGAGGCTTAAGTTTACAGAATGTAAAAGACCCTTTATGAGGCACTATGTAGAGTAAGAAGAACAGGAGCTTGTGGCATGTTTTTGTTTGGTTTTTACTTTATTTTTGAATGCACAAAAATATTCCTTAAATATGCATTTAATTCTCAATGAAAAACAGTGTCAAATTGCTTATAGCAGAGACTTGTAAGGAAAGTTGTTATTTTTTATTGGATGTACCTCAGAGTATGATGTCTCTTTGACTTCCTCTGTGATTTTGTTAAATTTCCCAGGCCTACCTGACAACAGCTGCCTTATCAGCCTGATAGCTCAACACATCTGCAGAGAAATGCAACAACAAGAGCTGGAGAAAAAGATAACACCTATTTTGATGTGATTAACATATTAAAAAAAATATAAAAGGTCAGATGTCTGGTTCTGGGCATATGAAGTATATAACTAGATAAATTTAAATTTTGCATGGGGAGCAAAGGAAAGGAGGAAGGAAAAGCACTGCCTGTCTGCATCCACTAATCCTACAGTTATACTGTAGGCACTGGTGGGATCCTCTATTGCAGAACTCATTCCCAGCTACCTTTGCTTTGTAGCAGCTTACTGGTTTACACTGTTCCGCTCTGTCACAGCCACATTAAACCTCCTATTAAATTGCAATAGCTTAGTCATTACCATATTTTGACTCATGTAGTATAACAAAATACTACCAATAGAATTAATATTCTTAGACTTATTCATGATCATAGCATGGAAATTCCCATATGTTTTGAGAAGGAAAGTAATTTAGAAATTATCGGTTTGATATCATGATGGTAAAGAGACTGTATGGTCCATAAAAACTTATTAATAAAATGCTTTACCCTACTAAAGTGAAATGTGTTTTTTAAACCTCTCGGTGGCCATTTCATGATTGGGTGCATATATTATTAATAATGTTTTGGTTATGGTAAATACCTGAGATACATTCCCCAAACCTTACAGTATTTTTTTAATATTATAAAACTGTATTTTTCTACTGCAAGTGCCTATAGGTAAAGAATTAAGCAGCTTACAGTACACAAAATGTGTATACTTATATATATATAATTTTGTAACACAGGCTCTTCTGATAGAAAAGTGACAAAACTGGATGGAAATATTTACAGTAATCTGGTTAATTGTTGGATAAATTATAGCAGACCAGATCCTGATCCCACATTTATTATCCACAGGAGTTGCCCCATACAAGCCTAAATGGCATGCTAGCAAATCCTGGTGCTCCAAACCATGCACACACATCCTAAGGCACCTTAAATGCATCCCATGAAGGAACTTGATTTGATAGAGAATCGAAATAGCTCTTATTGCATACATATGTGTACATCATGTATTAGTTCTCTGTGGAATATAAGAATTTTTAGATGTGGACTGAGTGATTTTATGATAATAGCAGAGGTATTTGCAAGAATACCTACATTCACGGGATTCCCTTGAAATATTTCCACACTGCTTAGAGTTTTTCCCATGTATATCAGAGATAAGATATACTGCAGTTGTCAAGCAGCTGTAATGACAGCCCATCAATACAGAGTGAGAAACGAATGTAGTTGGTTCCTTTAATTTAAAGTTTAATTTATGACGTGATCCTGATCTTCATCTAAATTTGGGTTATAATTCATTAGAAGCAGCCTCGGGGATTTTTCTCTTATTTTAATCACCACAAGTGATTTTAAATCAAGTTAAAAATCCTATCTGATAATATTCCATGCATTTAATCTAAACTTCCTAGACAACTGTCTAGCAACAGGGGAATGGAAATCTCTAATGCCGTTGCAGTGTTCTCCGCAGTCATACCAGAATGTAAAGCAAATGGCACACCTTTGACAACTTTTCCCTATCTGGGTTCCTACTTCCACTATTCAGGCAGTAAGTGGATTCCTAAGGTCTCTTATACACTGATTGCTAATTTTTTTCTTTCTGACAAGCTTTCACCATGTGGTAACATCTGCCTGTTTGTTACCTTGTTCTCTTTGTCAGATCCTTTGAACTGATTAAACAGCTTAGCAAACTGACTTTTCATCATGTTCAAAGCTGAAACCCGCTCCTTCACTTTCCATCAAAGAAGATAAGATTATAAAGAAGTCAACACATTAGTGACCCCTGAAGAATCTCTATCAATTCTACTTTCTCTGCTATTACATTTCTGTGCAAACCCCTTAACTTCAGTGCTAGAGCCATTTCTTCCGAAAAAAAAATAGGAACCAATTATACAGACTAAAGTGATTCTGAGAAACTCTATGCCATTTCAAAAATATCTGGTAGGTCCTGTTCAAATATCACTGATATTTCTTAAGTTAGAATTTCAAGGACCATGGTTCCTGTAGAAGTCTTACTCAGGTAATCCAAATAGCCTGTTTAGAGCCTATCTAGTTAAAATAAATGATGTTTCCCCTAAAAAGATAAACCAAAGATACAGGGATTAATGCAACCATTCTTTAGCAAAGCTTTTTAAGAAGAAAAAAAAAATTAATTTGACAGATATCCATGAGGTATTGTCTTGGTTTGAAAGACAGGTGTCTGCTAAGGAAGGCAGAAGCTTCCCTTGGAATGGCAGATGCGACCCCCCTTCCCTCCGAGTTATTATAATTTTGAAATCAAGGGGCTTTTAGGCAAAGATGTGGGAAATAGGAATAACCCTCCTTTACTATTATATATCTATATGTGTATAACCAGTCAAACAAACAGCAATAACTCTGGCAGTAACAGCAAACAATCACAAACCCAGTGCCAGCCTTCTCGGCTGTCAGGCCCTTTCCCCTCGGGTGCAGTTCCGCTCGCAGCCGGCAGGGGCGCTGGCGGCTCCC
>NW_008236008.1:114411-129239 GCF_000691975.1 Corvus brachyrhynchos
GGGATCCCGGGAAGGGATGGGACAAAGGCTTCACAAACCCCTGGGCAGCCGATCCCGGTGTCCGGCCGGACTCTCGGGAACAGCAGGCTGGAACGGCAGGGACGAGCACAAATCCCGGGTGGCAGACGAGATGTATCCAAACTCTGGAGCTGTGGTGGGAACGCCCCGGAGGTCTGGGCAGGCAGGGTGAGCAGAGCTACAACACAGTGAAGGCTCGAAGCAACGGCAGGGGCAGGGCGGCCACGGCCTAGCTCTGAGCGCAGCAGGGAAGGCGGGCTTGGGATCCCAGGGTTTCTCTGGCAGAAGGAAAAGCAGCCAAAGAGAGCAGCCTCCCTCTCCGTCCAAACGCCAGGGACCGACTGACCGCACACCCAGGTGAAACAAAAGAGTAGCCTGGTGCACCCCACCCTCAGTGGCTAGGTCTTTGTTTTTCTTAAATACCCAGCAATTTGTCCCATATGGGGAAAATTCCTTTAACAGAAAAAAAAAAACCAAACCAGGAGAGCTCCTAAAACCCCAACAGGTATAAAAGCAGCATCATGCTGCTCCCACCTCAGCACATTATCTTAGGTTCCTACAGCAGCTGACAATGTGGTCTCCAAAGTAATTTTGATATTTTGTTTCTTTTGGTTTTGAGGATTTTCCTTGAAGTGTCACAGGACTTCTAAATACTCTTGAATAAAGAATGCTTGCCACTGACAATTATTGCAGTTCCAGAAAAGCTTTTTACCAACTTATTTCTCATGTGCTAAAATGTGACTGTAGCAAATAAATTGTGTGTATATATATAGAATTGCAATAAGTGTTCTTAAAATTAACCAAGGACTTATTTATAAACAGGCTAAATAAGGTGCTAACTATTCTCCTTTGCCATCATTTTAGTTTAATGGAAATAGGTTTATCTGCATGTGCTTGGAAATTAATCAAAGATTCCGTGGTGCCTTGTCAAAAGCTCACTATGCCTTTTCCATGGAATCCAAGAGGTGTATCCTGTTCCTGAATTTCAGACATTATTTACATAACTAATAGGGCACTGCAAGTTTTAGTTTGAGTAAAGTTGGGCAGAACATGTAAAAGGTATCAGTCTGCCTGCTGCCAGACTGAGGGAATGTACTAAGGGAGAGCTCATCCTACCTCCATTTTCAATGGACTCTGTGATTTTGAAGTTTAGTTTGAACACAAATGTTTATCCATTTTGCATCTCAGTTCAAAGAAAATCTGTGTGGCAAGTGGAGAATAAAGAGCAATTTAAAGAGTCACAGGCTAGAAATACCACTCAGCAGTGATGTTGTTTTTTTCTACAGTGCTGCTCCTAGTCAGTCTTCAGACAGTCTTGAGAAATGTGATGAATGTGAAATACATTGTCCAACGGCAGTCTGGAAAGGATGCTGTGGCTTAGTCTAGACAGAAACTTCTTCCAATTTCCTCTTGCTGAAGGGGAAGGAATAATTTGAGGATCTTTGCCTGTTATACGTTCCTTCCATCACAAGTGTTGGGAAGATTCGTGACTCTATTAATTCTGTAATTTCCTTCCCACAAAGCCTCCTTGACACAAAAGCACGTTGACATGTGCCTACTCATCACAAGAGTCTTGCAGACTGGAATAAGTGTTACAATGTAGTCTTAATATAGATGTGTACCTCTTTGTAGGTATAAACCTGCAAAGTTAAAAGGGAGATAAATTTTTCAGGGAAGTAAACTATATGTTATTTTCCAAATATCTAGGGTTAGAGGAGCTCATCAGTGCCATAATACTGTGTCAATGGGAGTCTGTCAAAACTTTGTGGGAGTTTGTCTCACCATTATGCCAGGTCACCTTGCCCCAAAATTAAAATTCTTCAGGTCAATATTATTTCATGTTTCGACCTCAGTCTCTCTGACTTAAAATAAGAATGAAACAGTGGCAACAAACTTGAAAGGACTGTCAATCCAAAGTTTAGTAAGTACACAAGGAAGGAGCATCCTGGACTATGTTAACAGGCATGTAGCTAGTAGATTGAGGGCAGTCATTATTCCCCTTGGCATTTGCTATACGAGGTCTAGAATATGGTGTCCATTTTTTAGGGCCCTGATACAGATAATGCAATAATTAAACCAGTGCACATCCAGTGAAGAGCCAGCACAATGCTGAAGGGCTGGAGCACTCCTATGAGAAGAGACTGAGAAATCTAGGCCTTCAGCCTGGAGAAGGACAGATTTGGAGGAGATTGAACAATCCCCTGCCAGTAACTATGAGGAGATCACTGAAAAGACAGAGACAGACTAATATAGGAGTGGATGGTGGGAATGAAAGAAACAACAGATAGATGGACACAAGAGAAGTTCAAACATATGAATTAAATCTTTCTCACTGTTGGAACAGTGACAGTGAAAGAGGTTGCCCAGAGAGGAAGCACAATACCTGTTCTTAAAGATTTTCAAGATGTGACTGAATAAAGCCCTGGTCTCACCTCATATGTATGCCTCTTTTGAGCAGAAGGTTGGGTTACGAACCTCCTGCAATCCCTCCCAACCCTTTCTCATGATCCTACGCAATACTCTTAAGAGAAGGGGGATTGATCTGTATGCTCTTACTCAGGACATTAATTTTTTTGCTGCCAAACTTCATGTCATTAATCAGTTTCTTTACTGAGGGGTATGAACATGTTATCACAGATACTACTACAATGATCATACTACAGAGATTTTAGTGCTGCATAGAAGTACTACCAGTAATTTAAATCAACTGTTTCAGGTAATAGTCACACTCTGGCTCAAATCTAACTCCCAGAGCTGGCAGTCAGAATAGGGAGTTTTGAAAACACAAGGTTTGAAAACAAGATGGTAACAAGACAATAACTTTACACACAATTATAATGGGGATAATTCAGATGGCTCCATGGATGACTTTTTTCCCAACAAGTTTCTTAATATAACCTATTTCCTTATACAATTCATCAGTGTTCCATCTTACTCGCTTTACTGTACTTACATTTGCACAAATGGTCCCAGACACAAGGAATACCCATTACACTAGCAACTGTATCAACAAATGTTAAAATAAAGAAGGCTGGGTGAGGAAAAGAGTGGAAAACATTATCATTCCTACATTGTTTTCTCCAAATTGCTCCCCATTACAAAGTCTTATGTTGAACACCGCACACACACACTCCCAGTTAGGAACTTCCTTGAACAGACATTAATAGATCTAGATGGAGCCTTAAATTGAACAAAAAACCCCTCCTCTCCAAGAAAAGGAGTAAGACAGCTGAATTGCCATTTATCACTGAGACATTGGACACTAAGATACGGCATTTTGAAAGCAGTAAGTGCTAACCTTTATTTGCTAAGATCAAAGGGTAGTTTGAGCAATTTTACCAGTGTTCTTGGGTACACTGCCAAATCTTTTTCCTAATCTCAGGTATCTTCTCTGGTTTCATTTATAATGCCAAGTAAGGTGTGGGTGCATACCTGAAAAAATATCTGCACTTAACAATGTGTTTAAAGCCTATTATATTAAATTGTATTCATATTAATTAATGTCAGTATGTTACACTGTTATATTAAATGCTAACATAAAAAGCATCCAGCTAATTGTTTAAGAAATAAAAGAAATAAGAAACTGCTATGTTGCATGGAATGTAATCACCTGGAGGTGAGAGTTCAGGAGGCAATTAGAAAGCCAGCTAGGATAAAAGAGAGAGGAACTTGAAAGGAATCTGCAAAGGATTCAGTCACTGCAAAGAGTGAGGAAAAAGAGAAAGAGAGAGATGTAGTCATAGATTACTAGAAGACCTGAGAACTAATGGGCAATTAGAGTGACTGAATACAATGAGGGATGGGAAATTCTAACAGGATGCACTTCACATTAAAGGAAGCACTGGCCACAGTGAAGTGCCTCAGGAATTTCCTGCCTGCCTCCCTTTCTTTCTGGCAGGCTAGTCTTTCAGTGAGGAAGTCAGTCTGCTAGGAGCTGATGTGGTTGTCCAAAACCTTCATCCAAGCTGCTGCAACAACAGAATGTCTCAAGACACCACCAAATCAGTGAAGAAGCTGGCAAAATACATTTAACTGAGCACTGGTTAATGTATTTCATATCAACCTCCAAAATACAAACAAAAATATGCATGCTTACTTTATTGACCATATAGGATTTTCTTAAACTATGCTTTCCTCAGGCACAAACCTGCATCTTGTTTCAATGCCAAACAGATCCCAAAGACTGAAAGCATGGGTTTAGTGCATAATTTGGAATCAATAAATAGAGAAAAGATATTTTGTCATATATGCAAATATATGTGTATATAAACATACACGTATTTTTATCATGCTAGCATGCTAAACACTGACAAAAAATGACTCCGAGATATTTTGTAGTTTTTGGAATGTACAATTTAAAGTTGCCAGAGCTCACATTCGCTGTAGGAAGTGCAAATGTGTTACTTCTGACGCTAGATGGCAGGAGATTGAAGTAAATTGTTTCGGTGGGTCAGAGTAGCCTTCTTAATAAATCGGCTTATAAAACAAATGCCTGACATTTTGTTTATAAGGTGATCAAATCAAATTGAGAGATATCGAGATGTTTCTAAAATAAAGCAGAATAGATTTTTAAGTTTTTAAAGCTAAAATATTTCTCAGAGAATGACTGTTCAAACACACACATAAAATCTCAGTAATTAAATGGAGTTCACAAAGGGTTAAAAAAATCAGGTGGAACTGATTCTACAAATTTCTAACCCCAATGAAGTTCTTCCAGGTGTGGTTAGAAGCTGGTTGAGTCTCACTTTTACATTTAGCTAGTGTTTTCTTGGTCTGTTTCTTTATCAGAATTATATTTTAGAGCAGTTACCAGCTACATCCATCACACAGGGCTGTGGTTACAATGATACAGAGCCAGTAATGTAATACAGTGCCAGACTAGCTGGCACTTTTCATTATTCATTAATTGCTCTTTGAAAATGGTGAGTATCATTATACCTCTTTTCTAGTTGGGGAAACTTAAGCTGAGGAAAATGGTGCAATCTGTGCAGGATCATCATCAGGCTAGCAGCAAGTCAAAAACTTAAATCCCTCAGATTCTGGGCCTCATGTTCTAGCCACTGCCTTCCAACAACATAGTAAATACGAGGAAGAAAAGATTCTGGCATCTTTTGTCATCTAGTAATTTTTCTTTCATATTGATATTTTATATGCAATGGGTGATAATTTTAAGCTTCCAGTATCTGAAGAGGGTGTACAGGGAAGCTGGAGAGGGACTTTTCATCAGGAATTGTAGTGATAGGACAGGGAGCAGTGAGTGCAAATTGAAAGGCAGGAAATTTAAGTTAGATATTAGGAAGAAATTTTTTACTGTGAGGGTGGTTACACTGGAACAGATTGCCCAGGAAGGTGGTGGATACCCAAACCCTGGTGGTCTTCAAAGTCAGGCTGGATAAGGCCTTGAGCAACTTGGTCTACTGGGAGGTGTCCCTGCACATGGCACGAGTGGTTGGGACTAGATGATCTCTAAGATCAGTTTCAACACCTGATTCTCTGATTGGGAGTTCAAGCAGCCTCTGGTAATGGGAACAGGACTAGTCCCAGTCTCCTACTAAACCACTTCAGCTGATGGTCCCTTCCACATTTATTATGGATCCTAGCAAATAGAGAATACTTTTCTTAGATGTTATAAATTATCCATTTACAGGTATCATATTGAATTTAAACCACTCAAATTATTCTAATTCACTGTTCCTGTGCTTTTTGCACTGGTTCAATTTAGTAGATCAGATTTGTAACATATCTCTATGGAGCCTTGCTTAGATGGTTCCCATTAATTACAATTTCCTATTAACCCCCATTTCCTTTGTTCACCTGTTAACTTGTCTCTTAATCTGTGAATTTGCACTTTATTTGTATGGCATACAGCTATTCTTGATTTGTGCTATTCAGAACATTGAGCAATATGAAATCGTGTATTGTACTTCTAAAAAGTTGGAATATGCTGCACCCACATGGCAATAAACCCAGCTCCCAGAGGGGTAGCTTATGTTTGTGAACAAGTGTCAAATATATTTGATTTAAATCTTTTTATGTACCTTTTTTCACCATCCATATTGACTAACATTACTTCCACTCCAATCCTCAGATTTTTCTTCTAACTGCACCCTGTGTAAGCCACTCCTCTGTCTTCCCTGGGACTTCAGACCAACAACCTTACCTGGATCAGCTACTCTGTCTCTGTAATACATAATATGGAACAGTATTTGACTTTTGCATAAACTTTTCAGAGATCCATTATTTATCTAAAATCATGAAAGGATACAGGATACAGCTCTCTGGCAATGATGATTAATATTTTCTTTATCCCTTATTAGAAATTGCTCATGATCCTCCTTGATCACTTCTCAAATGATTCCCAGTTCTCTTAAAGTATTAGATTATAATGTTGATTCTTGCTTCTTTACAAATACAGAACAAATTTTGCTATTGAACACTTATGTTAATTCTGCATTATTAATAATTTAACCATCAAGCAGTGCCTCTTTGCCACAGCGAGGATTTACACTCTACTCGATGTATTTAAGCCCCTTTGTTCTTAGGCTTGTCAGTCATGAATTTCTTCCTGATGCCTTTAAATCCTCTTATAACTCAGAATTTGTAAAGTGTAGAATGTGTGTATCCACTGGTATATATTTCTCTTTTTTTCTTGTTACATATTGCTTTTTCCTTTTTAATCACTGCACTGTTTCGCTACTGAACCAGGATGAACTTTTAGGCAGTACTGTCCTATTTCCTGGAAAATAGTAATCATTGAATGATGTCTTCAGGCCATAAAATAAATTATTCTCAAAGGTTATTCAATTAAATACAGTTTTTATTTTTGTTTATTAGAGAGATATTTAGGAAATAACATATATTTTTCATTTGGCCCTTAACAAATCCTAATCAGTGTCCTTCCTGTGCTGTATTAATATGCCGATCCACAAATTCAAGACCCCATGATTCTTTCTTAATCAGCTGTCAAACAGGTAATGGTGTGTCTATTGTGAAAGACCTTATTGTTTTATGCTTTTTACTCTCTCTACCCTCACTAGATGGCTCAAAAAGTAGTTTCTCTGCAGCAGAGTAACTGGGGTTTTTTGAGGCATTACAGAGGAAGACTCTGTTATGACATCAATTATCTGTATTTCTGGCAGGTAGCTGAAAATACTGGCAGGATGTGCCACTGCCTCTAAACCACCTGTTGGCATTTGGAACATCAAAGATATGTGAAATGAAAGGAAACATCATGACACTTCTCTTGTTCTTGAGGGTAAGAATATATTCCAGCAGTGGGATGGTACAACCTTCAGAGAGATGTGTGGCAATTTCCTCATAAGTATTGACCTTTCTAGCTGTTAGAGAAAGCTCTGGATTATCAGTTTAAATCCTTGGATTTAATCCAGGCGAACAGTCTCTGAGCTAAGAGATTTTTTGCTATGGAAACAGTTTCCATGGTGCATGGATGGTCTAATTCTATCAGATATATCAACCAATCTGACAAAATTTGACTGAAGTATTGCATAATAATTTTATATTTTCTTTGAAACAACAATATTCTCAGATGCAGTCACTTGTTTATATCCAGCGATAGCTGCGTGGCAGAATGCAAAATGGTATTACACCAAAATACTTCCATGTTAATGAAGATGTTACTTGGAAAAACTATCCTTGACATTTCGTATGGATCTTCACTACTAAGTTTTGCACTAATAGAAGGCAGAAAACTGTAATTCATTTCCAGGAAAAAGGTCCCACAGCTCTTTTTTCAATGTCTTAGAATAAGGAGAGTTTTCACTCTATGGAGTCCAGATTCAAAAATGTTCATTTGTTGTCTGGTGTATCAGGCACAAGTTGTGGGCAGGAAAGCAGGACACAATCTGGGCTGGAAAAGCAAACAAACAAACAAACAAATATTTAAAGTTTAGCAAGATGGTTGAACTGAGAATAGAATAATTGAGCTGATAAGGGACTTGAATTGAGCTTTTTACCTGGAGAACTTACCTACTATACTTCAGCTGCACATATACCTGAGCTAAATGTTACCACAAAGGATTATCCCACTTCTACAGTCACACAGAGATTGGTTATGTGAAACACTTTTAATAGTGTTAAGAAACAACAGAGAAAGTAATCACTTGGTTAACAAGTTGACATCTGCTGACTGACTACTCAGGAAAGAAAAACAGTTTAACAGGCTCCTAAGGGGTAAAGGTATTTTCTACTCTGCTTGTCTGCTCCTGTTCTGTGTTTTCATGTGCTTACCTCTTTGGACAGTAACACAGCAGCTCAAAACCTTTTTTTTTTCCTAATATATTGCTTCCAGGTTGAGGTTTTTTGTTTCTCCAACAGTGGAACAGCCTATCAAGAGAAGTATATTTTTTCATTGGCCGGGGGTGACGGGTTCATTTGCTTATGAGGGGAATTTCAATCAATCAAGGAAATACGAAGTGGAAAAATTGCACATCTGTGTCTCAGCCACTGCTGTCATGCCTGAAATCACCACATTTAAGAGAGCAACAAGTGAAGACTACATGCTACCTGAGTTATAAAACACTAGTACTTGTTCTAATGAAGGAAAAGAGATACTGCATTCAGATCATGTACTGCAAGGACTAGCTTAGACACCACATTCAGATCACTCTGCCTACCAACGACAAAGAGAAAAAGCTAAATTGTAATCTAAAATGTTCTTTAACTGTATCACGTGTCCTTCCTGCACTGTCATGCTCTGTGAAACAGCATTACCAACACGGATGTGAGGTGAAAAAATACTTGATGAGCCCTGGATGAAAACATTAATGGACATCTTCAGCAAATTTTTCTTTCTTTAAACAAACTATTTTCCATATTTTCTCTTCATAAACAGTTTTACAGGTTGTTCTTTAAAATTTTTTCATTAAATGAGTAAGTTCAAAGAATCACATTTAAAGGAAGGACTCCCCAACAGAAGATTGTAAGAGATGACCTTTCAGTGAAAATATATGGATCCCACAACTTCCAGCAGATGATGAAATTACGAAATTCTCGTTATGAAGTTCTTTCCTGAATCAAATTTTGTAAAGTCACCTCTTGTTAAATTAGTAGAATATTGGTCAAAAATAACTCAGTGGCTGTAAAATTCAAGTAGGGTGTTAATCACAAAAAGGGGGGTTGAGTTCAGATTATTTTTTGGCATTATATTTCCGTATTTATAGCTACAATTCAACTTCAGGTACCTGCAAGCTCCTGCCACCCTGCCTCTTCTGGCTTTGTAGCCACTTGCCTCTGGTTTGAGCTGCCACGCTATGTGTGCCTTCACTGGGTCAGCCACCCAGCTGGAGAGGATGAACAGACATGTCAGGGAGCAGAAAAAGGCAGCTCCCTGTGAGCTGGGAGTATTAGGGTGTCCCAAGGCAGCCCCAGCCCCAGGATGTGGGCCTGGCTTGTTGGGGCCCATGGCCAGGCAGGGCTGTGGGGAGCTGGGGACCAGTTCTGCTGTGGCATCACTGGGGCAGGGTCTGACCTGGGGCCCTGGGCTGTGGGCAGGGCTGGGGAGCCCTGGGCAGATGCAGGCAGGCCCAGCAGCACCCTTGGGGATCTGGCAGTTCCCCATTTCCCAACTGAAACAGTTCCCTCTCATAGCCCAGCCCACATGCATCCACTTTTTTTAGGAGTTGTTGACAATAGGTGGTGTGATCTCACCATAGTGCTGCCTGCTTGTAAGACCCAAGGATGTTTGCATTAAATATGCTTGCGGGGTTCTCCTTGTTTTCCTCCTCTGACATATTTCACCAGATCTAGACTTTATTCCTTGGCTTTTTAATGTTTCAGGATTGACAGAATTCTGTAATACCAGTACTTTTCACCATTCATATTTTCCAGTCTTTTCAGCATTTTTCAGCATTCAAGTTGCATAAAGCTCTGAAGCACATGCTACCTAATTATATAGTTGCAAGCTATTGAGGCATCTGAATTTGAAGGAGGACCATCAAAATATCACTTCAGGCACAGATGGTAAAATGACCTGATAATTATGAGGCAATGTTAAGGGTGAGAAAGAGAGGAGGAGGAAAGACACTTCTCATACCAGTGCAGCTGACAGATAAATTAACAACTCCGTAGTTTCTGCTTCACCTACCTCCAGTACGATATTCTACGTAATGTTCCCTTTCCTCCCAGAAGATATAATAATAGTTCACTGCAGAATGTCTGCAGCCAGGAGTTGTCTGGGGAGTCACACAGAACACCATTGTACTGAATGTACTCTTTCAGAAGTACCTTTTCCTTCTCAATATTTTCACACATGTATGTATGGCAAATGCCAATTGATATAAATAAATACTGGGCACCTGCCATCTTTTGTGGGCAGTAGCAGCTATAGAGCAGTGCTGATTCAGATTTCTAGCGGTGTTTCAAAATAACATTGTTATAATTTTCCTTTCTTCTCAACATTGTAACTGGGTCTCCAGTGATTGCAAACAATGTGTTTTAGAACTAGATACTGAACATACAATGCAGTTGGCAGTGCTCAGTTAATGGTTGGACTTACTGATCTTAGAGGTCTTTTCCAACCTCAATGATTCTATGATTCTTTGATTTTATGGCATAAAATCTTTCATTGGGATTTGTCACTACCCTTGGAGCAAAAGAAGCAAGACTGTATCTAAGCCCAAGTACCCTCAGACAAGTTTGAGACTCTGGGAACTAAATTGTTTGCCTTTTAAATTAGAAGTACAATCTAATACAAATTCACAAATTCCATATGTTTGAGTGGTTATAGTCATGAAATCCAAATGCTAGACTTAAAGTTGCTACAGACTTGCTCTTAACTCTTGGGACAAATTATTCAGCCTCCACATATCTTAGTATGTCCAGCTGCAAAACAACTCCAAAATACTGGTTACATGAAGTTAGAAGAAGTCTGAGATCTTTAACCACTATAAAGTACAGAAATTCAGAGAAGGATAGAGAAATGTGAAATACAAGTGCAGTGTGTTACTACACACAAATCATTTGTACAGAAAGTAAATACACATGATTTGTGTAGGAGATGCAAGAAATTTTTTAATTGCCATCCTCGTATTTCCCCACCATGAATTTTTCAGCAGAACAGAAAAGATAGGGGAAACTCTTGCCTAATAAAAGGCTGTATTTTCACTCAAAAAAAATTATCATGGAGGTTCAGATATAGGGAATATTTTTATGTGTGTTAGCAGGGATAGAGACATCTGAGACAAAGTCTATATTCAATGCAATTTGTTTATCCAGTTATATACACCTCTTATTTGTCATGAGCAATGCTTTTTTTTCAGAACACTCAGCCAAAAGTCTGAAACCAAGTTGCCACGTGTCTTAACGCAGAATCTCAAGACAGAACAAACTTTTCTTCACAATGGTGCCTGCAGCAAGGCCTTTAAAGACTTTTTTTCTCCTATGGTTAATTCTAAGAACTCTGTACGTATAAAGACACCTATGGACAAAAGTATACAAGTCTTTCCAAGACTAAAACTATTCTAAGGAATGGACTCATCAGATTTGTAATACTGTGCTCTGATGTTATCTATCAGTATGATTCCTAAAGGCTTCTATGGAGGGTTGATCGGTTGATGAATTGTCTATTATACATCTATTTTTCTTTAGCTGCTTCTAAAGCATACCCATATTTAAATGTCCCTTGATTCTACAAAACAGAAAAGAATATTTAACCTGTATTCCTGTCCTCCTGCAGAATAACAGAATAAGAGCAGAAGACAGAAATTCTCTAAGTGCAATTGTTCCATTCTTCCACTTCATTTAACCATTTAATGAAAGTTCAGTGCCATTGACACCAATTCAGATAAAATTTTTCAGTTATGGTAATGCAGCATCCCAAAGTAAGTTGAAGACAGAATGTCAAATTCTAAATTGCAAAACTCCTTCCTTCTAAAGATACTTGTACTTCGTTTTAGTAAGAAAATTACATTTGAATACCCTCCAAGGCAATGTCAAGCCCTGGTTCATTGTAAGGAAACTGTCTCAGGTACCAACAGCAGCCTGTCTCTGATAGTGCAAATCCCAGCACAACCTGAATAACCAAGCCCTAAGAGTGGGCAATTCTCAGGTTATCAGATCTCTGTTGCTACAGTAACATTTCTGACTACACAGAGTGGTTAGTTAAGGCTAACTAGCCATGGCACTCATGCATGGATTATATCACATTCATTCTTTTAGACCACAAACCTAACCTAGAACATAACCAGCAGGGCTACTTTCACTTTCCTTCATCTGACAAGGTCTCTGTGGGAGTTAAAAGAAATAGAGACCAGATCTTGAAAAGAACATTACACTCAATCAACTTCAATCTTTTTTAATGAGTTACAGCAGAGAAAATGCCAGCATGAACACGCTTAGTCTAATTTATCATTAATGGGTATGATTTAAACTAGGAAATGCAAACCCTTTTTAAGCTCCTGTTTCTGAACTGCTTTGTCTCTAACAAATGTGCAGCAAGGATTGTTCATTCAAGCCATGCAACCTTCTCATGAAGGTCAGAGTTGGGCAAACTCAAAGCTATAAAATATGCTCATAAGAAGCTAATGCCCTTTTTTCTGCTCTTCCCAATAAGTGGCATGTTCTAAAGTCCAGGTACCAGATGTAGGCTGCCTGCCCACTCACTTTAATGAAGCCTTTCCTCTTTCCACGCCGTGTAGAATTGCCTCTGTTTTGGCAGTATGCGCTCCTTGTAAAGTGTAGGACGCTGTGAAAAATCCCACAACTTGATTCATTAAGAGGGAAACTGTATTTCAGTTTGCTCTCTTCTGTTCCATCCGAAGCTGTTATTACTACCAAGCAGTCCTTGCTCCTGGCAATTTCTCTTTTCTGTTCCAAGAAGAGAGGGAATAGAAGCTCTGATCTTCTTTGTCTCAAATCCTTTGTTTGGCTGGGTGCAAGTTAGATAGCCCCTTCTTGTCGAGAAAGTAGACTTGCCACATGTAACTTCCAGGCTCAACTACAGTGTTTTAATACTTTCCTAGCTGCCAGCATGACAGAGTTCCAGCCCTCCCTCCAGTATGCCCTGCAACATAGTAAAATTTAAACTGATGGATCAAGGAGGCATCAATGGACCTGTATCCGCCTCACTATCCCTACCTCGTCAAAGCCCTTTTTGGTACTTTTGAGCTGTTTCCTTCTCCAGCTTCCCCATAGCTTTAAAAGTGTACTTTAAAATTATATTTAAAATGTATTTTAAACTGCCTGAAGTAGTACCTATTAACAAAGGTAGTGACACCTTTTTTTTGAGTATTGATTCCCTATTTTGTTACTTTCCTTCACTATTTAGTTTTGGTGCATGAGTTTCCTTTCTATCTCATACCTTCTTGCATTTTACTTTCAAGGAATGTTGCAGGAAGGCAGGATTTAAGACTGAAACCTAGAGCCACAGAAGCCCCCCATAATTACATCCTCCCTAACTCAAATGAAGCCAAGTTTTCCTCTTGAAAGCAAAATTTTTAGAATAACAGCTAAATTATTCTACAAAGAGATGCCAAAAGTAAAGTTCTTACTAACTCAAATAGAGGCGGGTTTTCATCTGGAAAGCTAATACTTTCGTATAATAGCCAAACTACATTTTAAAAATATTTAAATAAATTAGTGTATTACCCAATGCACTTCAGGTGTCGCAAGAATAACAGTAAGAAAAGTAAATGTGTAATAAAGCAGTGGGCTTTGCTTTAATATCATACTCACCCCCTTCAAAAGTCACTTACTCGACTTTACCTTTGAAGTCACTTCTGAACAGAGAGTAGAGCTTTTATTAAATAGGTGTTTGTAAAGTTGAAGTTGCATTTATTATAAGACTGAAGATTCACAGAACAGATTTGGAGGCTTGCCTGTAGTTAATGGAAAGTGTTTCCAACAAGAGATGTACAGCATTTAAGCACACACACACACACATTCACCTCTGCATATTCTCACCAGAAATAAATTTAAGATTTTAAGCAGGGCATGTTATGGGGGGATGGGAAGCTCAAGGGTGAGAACACCAATAACCAGACAGAAGAGAATAATCCTGCCTTGGACAAAGCCTTTTCCACCTCCAGACTCTATCATACAACTAGTGTCAGATTTGGTGCCAGTATGAAAAAGAGACAAAGGAAAATGCTTGTTTGCCTTTCAGCCAGAGAATACAAAGTGTGTGTGGTTTAATACAGTCCTTTTTCAAAAGGCTCCCTGTGTTTCTGAAACATTAACAGGGATTTACAGTAGTTCTCACACGTTCAAATGTCAGCTGGTTTTATTTTTCTACAGCCCACTCGTTCATTTTGCTGTCAGAGAGGCTGAGAATCAGTTGGGTTTGAAACAATTTTTGCTCCTTTTTAGTAAATTCAACATAAATGTATCAAAGGGGCTACCATTTATTCCATATTGACATTACATTTTTACCTACATTCTCTTTAACAGGTACTCCATGTGCTTTCTATAAACTACAATTATTTGCAGCAAAATTCTTCCCATTTTCCTTGTTATTCTCAGTGCGCCAATGACTTATCTTTACATGGATCTTTCATCCTCACCAGTGCGGAAGAGATAGCAAAAGTCCAGTTTTAAAATCATGCTTGGCTTTTAATTCACTCTATCGTATCAGTGTCTCTTCCATTCTCACTGCTCAGACCCAAGATTTTTGACCTCACCGGTAGCTTGAAATCCCACGTTCTCCTCCCTTTATGGTTCCTAGTGGACGTTCTACCACTCTTTGTTTCATGGAAGTGTGTCTCTGCCTTCTCATCAGCCTCACCTCTTGCCCAGCCTGGGAAACCTCATCGATAATCCCCCGATGCCACTGACTGCGCGTTAAGCGACCCTTGGCC
>NW_008236008.1:129794-157918 GCF_000691975.1 Corvus brachyrhynchos
CTGCATGTTCGGGCATCCCTCCCGCCGCCGACCTGGTCGTGGGCTTGTTTGCTGGCAGTTATAGCATGTAGTTCTTGAAAGAGGTGCTGCTAGTCTCTGTTAGCCAAAGGTAGGATGCTACATTGGAGGAAAAGAAAAAAAAGTTTGAGTGTCCTTGTGAAAAAGGAAATTGCGATTATACAGGGGGGAAATAATAGGTTTCGAGGCTCCACCGTGCTCTGAAATGAATGAAGGTTTGTATTTTCCTTTAGGATACAATTGTACCGGAACTTAAAATCGTTTTTCAAAGTTGAACAGCGTGCAGTCTTATTAGGGAATGCATAAGAAGTTCAAGCAATAGGGGAACTCTACTGTAAGCAAGTGAAGACTAAAACTTTCACGTGTATTTCAAACTAGACTTTTTCTTTTTTTCAGCGGGAGTTCAAATTTGTGTTAGAAAGGGAAAGATTGAACTAAGTAGTAGTAAAATGTGAACTTGCCTCCAAAGTGTATGTTCTTTGCCCGGTTTAAAAACTTTGTTTTTAGTAAGTATTTAACATAATAGGTTTATGATGCAAATGAAAAGGCAGTCAAATATAGGAGCATTAGAAGCCAGTGGCGTGTGTCAATGTACAGTATAAAATTCTTTCAAAGTGATCAGCAAATTCGTCAGGATAAGCATCCCTCTCTGTGGAAGTAAGAGCTGTATTATTCTTTTCATTTTGTTGGAGTAGCCAAGCCAGGCATAGAAATTCCCCTACTAAAATGAAGTTAAAAAAAAACATTCCCTAAGCTTCAAGGATTTGGTAATGTGATATGAAGCCATTTACCCCTGGGTCACTATTAGTGACAGAAAGTAGTTAAACACTTGACAGCTGTTTCACCATCTCTGTTCAGTTCCTCAGGTCCCAGTATCTGTCTGCACTGCGAAATCAAACAGGCCACCACAGTCAAGAGTCCTCCTTACAGTGCCAGAAAGCAGCAGGACAGAAAACTAAACTGTTCTTTAAAGCCAGGGTCCCACTGTAAGTTTTGTGCCACAGCACTGTTCTCTCTGTCTGAAGTCCATAGCACAGGCATGGTCTCCAGGGTCTTGAATTTTTTAAAATTCAAGATAGCATTCAATTTGTTTCCAGGTGACATTGAGATGAATAACACATTGACAGTGCTGGTGCCTAACTTTTTCTGAATATTAATTACATGAGTTATCTACTAATTTATGTGTAAAATGTCAAAATACACATTTTACTATCCTCTAGGTTTAAGTGACATCGTCAACTATAATCAAGTTGGTTCAAATAGAATAATATGCATAAAAATTCAAATATTGTACCTCTGCTCATTTATGCAACTCAACAATTTTGTTCAAAGTTTTAAAAATTATTTTCTTGTTTCAGAATCTCATATTCCCAAGGTGACATGTGAAAGACCTGCCCAAACTCTCCTTTGTTGATCCCTGGTTTTGAAGCTTTTGCATAGACTCTAGTTCAAAAAAATGAGACTTCTCAGCAGCTTCCAGAAGTTGGGCAAGAAAACCACTGCTCAAAAAAAAAAAAAAAAAGCTAGAGTTAATTATAAAAACTCCTGGTCAATAGGCAATTGTAGTAGGGGGCCAAGATACATTTACAAGCCTTGCTGAAAATGTGGTCATATTTGAAACAGAAACCAGAATGTGTACCACATGTGTAACACAAACTGGAAAAACAAGCTAATATTTTTCCCACTCTACTAATATTTTCCCCACTCTACTAATATTTTCCATTTCTACCGTCCTGGCATTAATTTTGTCAATAAAAGATGATGGAAAGTTATTTTGAAATGGGATGAAGGTTTCTACAGGATTATGAATTTATCTTGTCTGTCTGTCATCATCCCAGTGTCCTGAGCGGGATCATTTAATTTCTTCTGTGTGTGCCATTGATTAGAAACAGTTGAACAAGTACTGCCATTACTACTGAACCTGGCTGTCACTCAAGGGGAAAAAATTTTGATGGGTTTCTTTTGAGAAAGCCAATTAGGAGGTGAATATTTTGCTAATGTTCACCATTAGAAGGGGTGTCCCAACAAACTGACTTCTTTTTGTGCTGAGAAACATCTGTGAATCTTAGTAATTTCTATTGTGTCAGAAGCTGTACCATAAAGGGAAAAGGCATAAGTATAATTAGGGCAAAAGAATGAGAGGAAAAAAGAACCAAAAAAAGTAATGGCAACATTTCTCATAAACTTACGTCAGCACTAATAGGTACATGCAATTGTAACTCTTTAGTTGAGGACTCAGACCTAAGACAATTTACTGGTACTGCACATGTTTCTCCAAACTATGTCAAGCAGGCCAGGTATGCCATATGGGCACATCTTTAGGTAAATGTGTTCCAGATACCTTTGGGAACTCAGCAAGTATTTGGGGAGTCTCAGCAAAGAAGAAGAAGCATTCATGCCCACAGAGCTCTTGGAAAGACTGAGGGACAGTTATATTTGCCTTCTGCCTCACACAATACTCAGAAGTTCAACCTGCCTCTGTGTTCTTGTGCCTGAAGGAACTCAAGAGGAGCTGTCTAGAAGACACTGCTAATCGGCCACCCGACAGCAAATTCAAAATTATACTGACACATACATTTTTCCTTCCTGCATTTGTATGTTCTGTCCAAAGGTTCCAGGGGAAGTGGATAAGTGGGAGATGCACACACACACATCAGGGTTTGGACAGAGTAGATGTGGAATTTTTAAGAGGATTTTTCAGGAGGCCATTGCCAGAAATTCAAACAGGGGAACAGTGATAACCAAATGCATGGGAATAGCTGAAGTTCCTGAAATAACCAAGTGGACTAGAACTCTTCAGTGTCCAGTAGAAACAATTTAGGCTCTAAGAGATGTCTTCAAACTTAGAGCCACATGGACCCAGTAGATAAAGATGAGTTGTTCACTGTTTCTTCCAGTTACAGGAAGCAGGAGACATAAAATGAATCTAGTAGGAACCTTTTGATAGCTTTACAGAATAGGGTGCTGGAGCAGACGGAGTTTTGTGAGGATTTTTTACCAAATGCAGCAATCTTCCTACTCTTGGGAATCCTATGAAGGAGATGACTTCCCATTAGCAGGTCAAGTTTTCTTAGAATAGAAAATCTCTCTCATTTATTCTTTAAAAATCACTACTGTGATCTTTTTACTTCAGTTCATCTACCTCCACCTGTAAATGGTGGCTCAGCATGTTGCCTCTGATTTCTCCCCTACTTTTTGTTCTTCCAAAGCCTTCTCAGAAGTGTTCCTCATCTCACCTCTTCTCTCACATATTGATGACCAAGTGCAGGCAAAGGCTGAAATAACTTGTCCAGGTTTTCTCTAAGGTATTTGTTGCAAGATTTGAAGTCTTTTTAAGTATTGGATCAAGATGATAAGTCCTCCAAAATGTTATTCCTCAATGAGTTGCAGTACTGCAGATGATTGTCATTTCTCTTGGTCAGATGAAGGCCATGATACTGTGTAACAACCGCATAAAATAAACTGGGAGTCATGTGGAGGTGGATAGCAAGGAAACAGAACAGTAAAGAGATGTTCTGTAATCCAAGATATAATGTGCTGTAGCTACTGGGATATGACATCTGGCAAATTGCATAAACCAACTGTTCATGGAGATAAGGACAGATATCAAATCTGAGAACGTTCAGCAAATTTCAGGTATTTTAATGCCCATTAATACCCCTACATACCATAACTAAGTACCTCTGATCTCACAGTACCTTACACACAATGGCTGGCAATTGTTCTGTCTCATGGAAAAAACACATGGGAGTGTGATGAAAATGAGTTGCTGAGGGAATTGAGAAGTGGAAAGGAACTCCTCCTGTGCTATTCCCTTTGCAGATTTTTTCCAAATGCTTTGATCAGGGACTAAAAGCTCTGCTGTGTAAAAAAATTTCTTTCTCCCTGCTGCTCAGCTCTCCATCCCCAAGTCAAAGTTAAAAATGTCGTGAACACTGGCAAAAAAAGCATTTGGAAAGCACACCACCAGCATGAGATGGAAGGTAATCATATTAATTCAGATGAAAACCAAACTTAGTGCTTCTCTGGATGGTGTCAGGGAGCTTCTCAGAAGTGAAAAGCTGTGAGCTCTATAGCAAAAACCATTTTGAGTATTCTTTTTTTCAGATAACCAATAATTATGTAGTCAAATCACCACTGATTCCTAAAAGCAGCACAGATCAGTGAAATCCACAACAGCTCTGGGACCACTTACCTATTATTGTCCCAACACCACAGCTCTAATTATGTGTTTTCTCATTACCTGATACTCCACCTGTACAATAACATTTATGTTCTCCAACAGGAAAAAAAGTACTGCCGAGTTTTGGTTATTTTTCTCCTCTATGCCCAAGCATCATAAATTTCCCTTTTAAAGCTTCTCTGCCCTCCTCATAACAAATGAGAAATACAAAGTGTTTCAGTTGCTCTTCCTTTCCCTCTTTTACTTTCTTTTTTAAAATAATTGGAACAACAGTACACATCCACACTACCTAGGTGAAGTGCATGCCAGGCAAGGAGGGTCCCAGTTTATTATGGCTGTGTTGGAACTGCAGATTCAGGTCACCATGTGAGCCTGGTGCCCATACACTTATCCAGACTGGGACACCATTGCCTGGTGTTGTGGCTTCTGACCTCTGCAGGTGGAAAAGATGGGGGGAAAAGCATGGGAAGTAAGGGAAGATACAAAAAATCAAGACATGGGCAAAGCTTGCACCCCTGCTTAGGAGCTCTGAACCTGTCCTAGATTTCCTAGCTTTTATGCAACCTATGGCCTTTCAGTAAGAATGATTCTTTTGGAAGTGTAAAAGCAATTCCAGTAAACACTTACACTTTCCTCGTTTTAAAGTGTGTATGTTACAAATGGGAATGTAGTCTATTATTAAAGAAAATTCATGTTCAGGGTTGAATCCAACAATTATGTGTGCAAAAAAACCTAGGATACATCTAAGGTGTACTTAGAAAAAGACACTTTTAAAAATAAGAAATTCACATATAAAATCTGCCTGGACCCTCAGTCTAAAACATCCACTTTGAATATGCCAGCTTCACTGTCTCATGAAATTAAGCAGGCAAAGAAATACAGCTTTTCCCAGAGCTTCTGGTAGTAGTTGCAGTGAATTCCAAAGCTCCCACTTCTACACTGTGTTCACCATATGCTGCTGCTGTGAGTTCACACTGCCAGAGTCATTCATAGGCTTCTTAAAATGAAGTTCTCAAATCTGAATGTTTTGTACAGGGCTTAACAAACACTTAACAGGGGACAGACACTGTATAAATTACGTACATATTGATTCTTTTCACTAAAGAAAAAAGAAATCTAAAATATGTGAGCAATTCATATAAAAGACAGCATAACCTACTTTTAGTTTAGAAAGAATCTCACAGTTCTGAAAGGAGCAAATTTGAAAAAGAGAGGCTAAAAATCTGCTTTTCTGAATACACTGCTAATATTTTACAGGGAACCCTTAGTTTCATACACTGTACAGCGCTGTATCCCACACTGCACAATAAACAGGATCCCAAAGTCTCATCTCCTGAAATTCTAGTATCTGTAAAAATGTCATTCATATGTCTGAAATGGCCTTACATGGTCAAAACACTGTAGGAAACGTTTATTGTTGTATCCAGTTGAAGGTGAATGGACACCATCAATCATCTCTCACTATCTCCTGGAGGTAAACTCTGTCATCTCTGTCTTGCAGCATGGCTCTTCACTTATGTTTTCTCCTTAATTTTACTTCTGAATACATAACAGAAACTGTACTCCCTCTTCTGTGGTAGAACATAGTATTTAAGAGGGCACTGTGTGCATAATGGTCAGGAGGAAGTCAAGAAATAAGCAGTTATATTGATCATATATTGGGCATCTCTTCAGTTCTCCTGCAAGCAAAACCTGCTGTGAGCATGCATATAGCTCTCAAAACTGAGAACAGCAGGGTAGGTCAGCAGTCAGTACTTCTACTGCTCAGGCAGTACGATTTGTTTTGCTCTCAGGCAAGAGATTAAAAGAATTTTTCTCAATACAAAATAAAAATAGAAAATAATTTTAAATAAACAGCATTGTTACTGTCCTCTGTCCTCCTAGCTTACATCTTTATGTTATCAGTATTGTTTTTCAAGCAGAAAACAAGTGAAACCCATACTCTCTGTTCTATTTACGGTAAGCAGGTTTAGTTGGAAAATGAGAACTAATAATTACAGTTACACATTAAACCTCTCTCTGAAAACTCTACTGTGGTTAAAACAGGACTTTTGCTGGTCTCAGATTTGCAGGAACAAATCCACAGTCAGCAAAATTCTGGAGACAAGCCAAATTCTAATTTTTTTCCAGTTAATTTTGATTCTGATTTAAAGGCTTCATTTACATGACTGTACATGTGGGTACGAAGTTATGGTTCTGATTTGATGTTGGTGTTACAGCAAAATGTGCATGAATTTCAAGGGTGCTACTAATTTGCACCTCAGTATATCAGATCAGAATCAGACTTTAAATAGACTGTGATTTTCAGGAAGATATCTGCAAAGAAAGCTCCAAAACTGCAAGGCACCTAAGGGTAGATAAACCACAGTACTCTGAACTGAAAATATACTCAGACCAACAAATGGATGGGGACAATAAATTCCATTTTTTCTATTATTTTGCATCTTGAACTTGCCAGATGAGGAGGATGGGATGGGAGCTGGAATCCAGCAGTGGACAGGGAGCATGAACCCTTTCCTTCTGTGTCTGCCTGTGCAGGCTGAATGCTCTGGAGGACAATGCTCTGCTGAGCCTCCTCTTCCTCTGGGAAACAATGAGACTTACAGTGTATTTATTTAAAGAGAATCCACACCATAAAGTTACCAGACAAAACAATACACAGAACAGCATTTTCTAAAGAGAAGATGCTCTAGATTGCTTAAATACAGCCATGGAAAAAAACAGAAGTACCTTATCAAATCAAAACAGTTTTTCTTTACGGTCTGCACCTCAGTTAAGGCTGTGATACAGGGGAGACTACCACAGCAGGACCTTGAAAATGAGTTTTTAGGGGGTTTATTATAGTAAAATTATTCTAAGAAAAATTTACTGTTTCTTTATCATACTGTATTTCAAATATCTTCAGAACAGTAGTGATACACCTCATGGTTGACTCAGGGATAAAAAAAGAAGCTCTTTTTAGCTGAGATTAAAACTAAATTCTGGGTGTTCACAGCCCAGAAAGCCAATCATATCCTGGACTGCACCGACAGAAGTATGGCCAGTAGGTCGAGGGAGGTGATTCTGCCCATCTGCTCCACTCTCATGAGACCCCAGCTGGAGTGCTCCAGTGCATCCTGCTCTAGGGACCCTCACATAAGAAGGACATGGACCTTGGAGCAAGTCCAGAGGAGGGTCACGAATATGGTCAGAGGACTGGAGCACCTCTCCTGCGAGGAAAGGCTGTGAGAGTTGGGGTTGTTCAGCCTGGAGAAGAGAAGACTCCAGGGAGACCTCATTGCCACCTCTCAGTACTTGTAGAGAGCTTATAAGAAAGATGGGGACAAACTATTTAGCAGGGCCTGTAGCAATAGGACAATGGGTAATGGTTTTAAACTAAAAGAGGGTTGATTTAGGCTAGATAGATGAAAGAAATCTTCTACAGTGAGAATATTGAAACCCTGGAACAGTGTACTGGAACAGGTCTGGTTGCCCAGAGCTCCATCCAACCTGACCTAGAAGGTTTCCAGGGATGGATCATCTACCATCTCTCTGGCCAACCTGAACTAGTGAAAGATGTCCCTCTGGAGGCATTGAAGTAGATGGCTTTAAAGGTTCCTTCTAACCCAAACTATTCTGAATTACTTTAGCAGGCCTGATGAAAAAATCTTGATTAATTCCACCGTACTCCTGCCAAGATTACCACCAGATGCCACTCCGAGGCTGCAGTGCAGTCATACAGCCAAACCCTACAAACCCACACTAGTGGCCACCTGCTGCCAGGGCAGTCAGTTGTGCTTCTGCTCTTCCAGATGTGCAGCCTCCGCTCAGGGACTGGCACTTCTCTGCCTACAGAAAGACAATTCCAGGAGCACAGAGAGTGAAAAAAACCCAACTTACTCATTCTTTTTTTCTCCCGGGACTAATTGACAGCTTATCAGGTTGTGATCTGGCTGCTGCAGAGGCTCTGTGTTTGTGTTGGCACAGGGAAGGGGCAGGGGTGGCTGGATTTTTGGTCCCTGCCTGTGTACCTTCAGCCTGTTAGTCTCCCTGTGCACTGGGGATGGTTGTCTGAAACCAGTTAATTCCAGATGTGTATTCCAAGGAGCACACCATGGGTTTACCTCAGCAGAATTTGGCTTCTTGATCAGTCCTGACTGCCAGATTCCTCTCCAGACCTATGCCAATGGAACGATCACAAATGAATGTTTCAGACTCAAAGAGAGAATAGTAGGATGCTTATTTTCAAATAAGTACTTTCCTGAAAGTGAAAAACCAAAGAAAACTTTAACCTCAATACTAACCATCATCCTGTGGGTTTTTGAAGCAAAGGAACTTCATTATGCTTAATGTCTGAAGAAGCTGTAAGTCCTTTACATAATGAACAAGACTGATGTGATAGGGCCTACAGAAAAAATAGCCTCTATTTATTAAGTAGGTTTGTGTTAGGCAAACAATAGCTATTACATGTCAAGAAATCAGGGAAGACATTTAATTAAGGATGTTTTATTAAGAGCTCTGTATTTTTTGTCACAGCACAGTTTCATATTTTCAGGGAAATAAACCTTGGGTTCACTTGAACTGTGTAGCACAGGCAGCCAAAAACACACGCTGCCCAAAATTTACACCAAATAACAGGAGTCACCGTGCAAGCACAGTGCCAAGTCTGGGCTGGTAAGTCAGACCTCTCTGTAGAGTGGGCTTGTGTCCTTGCCAGCAACACACAGTGTAAACATACCCAGCAGCACAAAGACAGCGCAGTGTGTCCTTACCCTGCTGCCTTATCAACAAGCTGGATCCCTGGTCCATCTGCCTGTGGTAGCAACAATGGTAAAAAATGTAAATGGAGATGATTAATCGAACATAAAATCTAAGTAATTTGCTTTTCTTCATGAAAAATCCAATAGTTTCACCTTCAGTGTGTTTAGCTGAGGTTTTTTTATTTTGCTTTTACCAGAAGCATCTCTCTTAGTTTTGAAATAGTCAAACATGTAGTCATGTTTTGATATGGCCAATAAAAAGGCTTCAGAGGAAATCATAGCATTTGTGTTTAAAGGGTAAAATCTTTTGTATTCTCTATCCAGCAGCATAAAAATAATTACTGATGTATTTTCTGAGGCCTAGCCTAAAATATTAATTGCAGTGAAATATCTAATTATGCAGGTTTTGATCACTACTGCAAGGGTTTTTCTGTTCACCACTAAGTTGTCCTGAGAGAGAGTGGTGGTTCTCCCTCCAAAGCAGCTGCGAGGAGCGGGAAACACAGGAAGCGAGGGCTCCTGTGTCCAGACAGGTCTTGTGAGGAACCCTGCCTGCTTGCCATGGGCTGTGCAGTGTCTGAGCACATTTGGTGTATCATATCTCAGAGGCCCCAGGCAAAGGAACATCATCTGGTCATAGAATCACAGAACCATAGAATTATTTGTTTTATAAAAGACCTTGAAGGTCACTGAGTCCAGCTGGTAACCTAACACTGCAGAGTCCACTACTGAACCATGTTCCTAAGCATAAGATCCATGTGTCTTTTAAAGACCCTCAGGAATGGTTCAGAATGGTGACTCAACCACTTCCCTGGACAGCCTGTTCCAATGCTTGTCCACCCTCTCAGTGAAGAAATTTTTTTATCAACCTCTGTCAGACAGATGCATGACAAAGATGCTGATCTACTCTTGCCAGGTGCTTCTAGGCCAACACAGAGACAGAAATGTGGGTATTTCAGGTTCAAACTGGGTGAGGGAGGACTCAGGGGCTTCAGCCTTTCCTCCTGTCTACAGCATATGTTGTTTGTCACATGAAGTAGTTATATCTTTCAAGGCCTTACGTCTAGCCTCACCTGCCAAAAAATCGTGCCTTTGCAGTCCAGAAGCAAATTAACAGGTGTAACACACCTGGAGACTACAGGACCATCAGTGCCCCTGCTAGCATCCACTCCCCCTATTCTTAGTCCTTAGCTAGTGGGTGGCATGCAACCCTCCAGTGTTATTTTTCCTATGTTCATCCCTCTTCCTTGCAGCTGTCACCTCTTCTTCATAAGATAACTGGTGGCTTTTTACTATATCATGAGTGGTGGAAAAAAAGGCACCTCAAAAGTCTGGTAGTCAGCACAGGCTGCCCCTGCAAGGTGCAGGACAATTTGTAATGATTAGCATGTATCACCCACAAACATGAGAAAACAGTATAGAGCCATAGAAAGATTAGTTAGCTTAAGCCTCTGGGAGATTATGGAAAAGTGGAGTCAAGTCATTGTCCTACATGTTAAGGAGTCAGTATGGAGTAGTGCTCAGGATGAGTTAAAGCTTATGTCTTTTTTTATGAGGGGCAACCTCTCCAAATCCTATGAAAAATCCAGGGAGGAATGGTGAGTGAAGGGCTCCATGGACCAGGAAAATCTGATCTTTTGCTTCTGCTGAATGAAACTGTAAGAGTGAGGGCAAAACCCACAGATTTTACCTCGTCAGATGAGATCAGTCCTACCAATTTGCAGACAGTGAGACAGTGCCATGAAACATTTTAGGGTACAGTATAGCAGAGCATAAGGGATGCACACTGTGCTCTGTGAAAGCTGATCTTTCTGCATTGTTTGCCTTTAATCCAGCAACCATTATCTCTACTGAAAAAATACATGTGAGCTTTTGTGTGTGGCAACTGCACTCGGGGTGGTCTTTGAATTAGAAGGCATTTGGTCGCAGAGCCTGCAGCAAGTCATGCCAGTGCAGCCTGCAGTTATACTGGGAAAAAAGAAGCAGACAGGAGAGGAAAAGCCTTGTCCTGGGTGGTTAAAGGGGCAGATCTGTGAAAACTAGATCTGAGGAAAGAGGTTTCTAATATTCAGGTGTATTTACTGTGAAGTGACATTAACTGAGGGAAGAGACATACATTTTAAATGTTTATTCCACAGGTGATGGATCTACCAGATTTAAGTTATCTTGTTAGAGCTAATGAAATGCAGTCTTAATGGAGTAGCTAATAGCTGGCCAATAAAAATGCAAAATAATAATTCTGTTAAAACATAAAATAATTAGAACAAACAGAAAAAGTCTTTATGCAGAAGAGAAATTCAGGGATCTTACTGGGAGGACCAGTTTTACAGCACCCAATGGAAAAATTGTTAGGGTGTATGTAGCAACAAAAGTCCCCCTGGCTCACTGGAAAACATTACTTTTTTTTCAGGAGGAAAAAAACAACACAAACTTCAAGCAAACAAAGGAGGAATTTTTAAATTAGTTGTTGCATGAAGAACCTTGCTTCTTACAAGAATAAATAAATGGGTGAATTTAAGGTAGTATTTTTAAAGTTATAAAATTGCAGAGAGACTATTTATTTCTAAACTGCATGGCTATAAAACACCAGATGCCATACAATGAAGTAATCTCAGAGCAAGGCTGGAATCTGTTGTCTGCGAGGAACACGCAGATGCTTGCTTTCAGCAGTGACGTCTTGCTCATAAAACAGGAGCACCAAACACTCTTCACTGCATTCAGAACTTGTGTCCCCATTGCGTGTGGGATTTTGTTGTTTTAAGCTTAATAATTACTCATGTGAAACAAGGAAGGGAGAGTTTTAAGTTACAGTTTATGAAGAGAGAAGTAAGAGTTGTCTTATGTTATGTTAAGGATTAACTGAAGGAAATGGTGCCTCTTGGTTGAGCTTGGCAGCCAAAGAGGCCTTTACTCTTTTGGCCACACATTGTCCTGATGTATGGCTTAGGTCACTCCTCTCTATTTTACAAAAGCAAAAATGAAAGATCAACAAAAGGATATATTTTTCATTTGAGATGGAAAAAAACAAAATTCCAATATAAAGGCAAAGTATCACCTCATATATCGTGCTGCTTCTTGCGTAATATAAGTTTTGGCAGCTTGTTCTTAGTCATGGAGCATGCCAACTCCATTTTCCATGAAACTTGATGTAATGATAGCTGGTCACAAAAAGAGTATAATAAGAAAGAAGCTGCAGAAATGTGGAGCCAACAATTTAGTGGTTTTGTAAAGCTCCACATTTGTGTGGTATTAATTGACATAGCATATCAAGTGTAGCTCAAAATGCACGTATTTTGCCCATTGCAGCCTTATAGACTGCAATAATTGCAAATGGTAATGAATTCACCTTATGAATTTATCCCGGTGTATAATGTAAAAAATATAATTTAAATTGTAAGTGTATAAAAGCAGAGAATGTGATATTAGCTGGATTTTTAAAAATAAAATAAAAAATAAACACAACTCTGTATCTGGGTTCTGAATTTAGTATGTAGTGGGCATGTACTGTTGCTGCTAATTAAAAAAAAAACCCTTTCGTTTGCACTTTTGATAAATCACATTCCTTCAGGCATATCAAAAGAACTGTCCTTTTCTAGGAGAAAATGTAGAGCAAAGCTGAGGTTCAATATTGATCACAGGTTTCATAATTTGTGCATTCAAGATAGCATAAAAAAATACAAACATTATGTATTTTTTCATCTGAAATTTCATCTCACGCTTCAAGACCATTTCAGACAAATTGAGCTACATCCTATTTACCTACCAAAAACTCAGCAAAATCAAATAGACCAACCAACCTTCCCTAGCTCAGCATTTCACCTTTAGATGGGAGTAAGTACGTTAGAAGCTGTTTCATAAAAACACTGGGTGCTACAGCAGCAGCAGGAGATTTTGGAGAAAATGCTGCTTGGGGGACATATCTTGGCAAGCAGCAGCTCCCTGATGGAAATAGCATTTGGCATCAAAAGTTCTCTCACAGAAGGCCTATGTACATAGTTTCTTGGTTGTCTTTTTCAAAGAACCTTTCCTTTTGCTGGCTGTGCAGGTGCTAAGCTGAGATTACAGCCTGCTGTGTAAAAACCTGCCCCTTTTCCTCATACCTGCCTCTCAGTTCTCACCCCCCTTCTACTTCATTGTCCTCGTGTCTCCTCATAAACAGCCTGCAGAGTCATTCTGGGTAGGGGCTGAGGCATTTTACTACCCGCTGGCTCAGCACATAATTCCAGATCTTTGTTGTGTGACTGCAGTATAATCAGGCAATAGCAGTTTCAGCTCTGAAACAGGTCTTTTGGACAGTGGGCCCAGACAGTATGATAAATAGCCATCTTATCCAGGTGAAAATAAGCTCAACAAGTTTTTATTATTATGAATGTTTCCAATTTAGGGATTTAGTTTCAGTTAGACAGAAGGCAAGAAATGCTGACGGGATGATTTGTTTAAGGAGCTAGCAGCTCTCTTCAGCATTTCATTAATTTTTGTGAGTTATTTTATCAAGAGAGATCTTACATCATACTTAGGAAATTTTCAACAAGTATCAACAGACAAAGGTCTGTTTTGTAATATGTTGAGTAGATGTGAGCAATGCTGAGAAATAATTGATACCTGAGTGCAAGACTCTGACACCCTCTGAACTTGGTATCCTGTTCTCCTGGATTCCCTTGGATTTTTTTGGTGTATTTGCTTGGGTTTAGTAGTTTTATCTGTGTGGGAGTTGGAAATAGGAATCAAAAAAGAGGAGTAAGCAAGAGGTCATAAACACCAGCTCTGAGAGACATCTACCCTGGTCATTTCAGTCCAATGTAACACATCCTGAGTGAATTTGATAGCAATGTCCCTTTTCACTAGAAGTTACGAGTATATTTTTATACCTTCACACAAATATGTGCATCATTATCCATTATACCTCCGAAGCTGGTAAGTCAAAGCAACACACAAAAAGGTAACTGTCTCTCATACAGAAAGTGTGAACAGCATGATGTCATGCAGTCAGGTAGACTAAACAATCTGTCTTTTTTAGATAAAAAACTATAAAACCTTTAGAAACATTTACTGTATCAGGTATCTGATGAAAATTACAGCAATAAATCTGAGATGATTTAGAAACTGTGTTCCCAGGACAATTACAGAATGCCCTAGGCATTCGCTGTCTGCCTGCTCTTAGGCAGAACATGTTTACACCATGTTTCATAAATCCAACTTCTGCAGCATGGAGTGGTTTATTCTAAGAGCACAGCAGTGAATTGTCTAAACAAAATGAATGACGTAAAACCTCAAATGGCAAGTTTGATATTTCAGTGACAAAGGCACAATACTTAAAGGAGATCTCTGCATTTGTGGTTTGTCGTAGTTTAGCAAATTAGATTCCAGATTGATGTTTAGCAAATAATCAGTGTGGTAATGCTTTTCAACAATCAAGTAATAAACAAATGTAGTGGCACGTCTCAAGAAATCAATTGTAAGTTGTTTTAACAATGCATAAAACATCTGCTTATTACTACAGATGTCACACGGCTCTAGCATGGAGAGTGGCACTAATGGGACTTGCTGTGTGTTGTCAGTGCCCTGAGTCTTTCCAAGTAGCCCCTTCCCCACCCTGCCGTCTTCCAGTAGAAGAGCCAAAATCATCATGTCATATTCAGTGACTACTCATTGACTATTCTGAGCCATGACTCAGTTGTAGCCACACCTTGAACTTTGAAAACACAGAATCACTGCTTTGCCACTTAAGAGTTTTGGGAGAGCAGCCAAGGTAGTCTGGGGAGGTTTTGATGGCATTACAACAATGAAATCAGAATCTGGCCAAACATGAATGCTCCTTAATTTGAGGAAAAAGTGTTTACCAGGCAAATAAGTGACATTTTCACGGATTTCAGTTCAGGGCATTAAACTTTTTCTATCTCTGTGGAAGTAAAAACCTTACCATCTAATAACAGTTCTGCCTTTTTTGTTTAGCAGAGCTTCCCAAAAGTCGATTATATTTCTTTTCTTGGTATCATAAGGGATTCCCAAACCCTACTGCATTATTTCTCTGCTTAAAGAATATTTTTCAAGTCACACTTTTCTTTCAAGCTTATAGCTTGGTTGTTCCTTTAGATAAAATAAATAACACTGCCATCAGATTTTCTGATTTTTTTATTTACCTATTGAATACTGGGGAAAAACACGAACATTGATTCAGGAACCTGCATAATTCTGGGCAATATTGGCTAAGAAAGTTCATGTGTTGAACAGATGATAGTAAATGAAATGTTTTCTCCAGGAGTTACTAAATTCTCCAAACTGAATGAAACTGTAATGCATGTTAATTCATCTTAATTCATGCTGTGATGAGAATTTCCCAACCTCACCCCACATTTCAACACAAATATTTGTATTATCTAGCCGTAAAGTGAGTTTATTAAATGAAATAAGACACTCTGTACTCCATTTTACAAACATTTTTCCGTAAATTACATCATATTGGTAACAGATTTTGAGCCCAGCTAAGTCCAAAACACTAGAAATAGTAAGATGAACTATTTAAAGGGTCATTTTTTTGTGTGTTTTAAATTGGCAAGAAATTACTTCAACCTTTTGTTATTTTGGTTTTGTTTTGTTTTGTTTTTTAAATAAAGGAAAAAACCAAGGAACTTTTAGGTATGCTGGTGATCATGATACCTCCCATAAAATTGTGAATGTTTTATGATGTACTTTGGGATATCAATCACAGGACCCATAAGCAAAGAGTCAGCAAAGGCAAGAGACTCTTCCAGGCATGACACATCTGGTTCTTTGGCAGCTTAAACAGACTTTATATTGCCAGCTTTAAATTGGGCCTTTGAGTTTGCCACATGCTTTGTCTGGCGATGGGCTGTCTGGACTGCCATGTGTTCCTGGTTGCAGCAGCTTTAACATTTAATATTTAGGTTTATTCCCCTCCCTTCTCTCTCTTCAGAGGATCTCCATGCACACAAACCTTCATACTCAGTCCTCATGCTTAGGGCTTATGGCCTTGCACTTCTAAGCCTTGAAATATGCATTTCTAATTGGAACTGGGACACATTTACAGTACTACATGAATTGTGTTCCTGCGTCACCCACAGTTCTACACTTGTAGATATTCAAAATGAGCAATTAAAAGATTTCCCATCTGTACAAGACTCTTAATGCATCCATTGACTGGTCAGAAACTTCTCAATTGCTTTCTTTACTAAACTGAGGCTCTATTATCAGAAATCTATTACTAGAGGAAGTCAGTTGTAAACTGTATTTGTCAGTTACGAAAATGAATCTAGAATCAACTGGGTATGCCATCATAGATTGTAAATGAATGTACATTTGTGTATATCTTGATTTAAGGTGTTCTGCAAAGAAGCACCTTACTGCTGTTAGAAGTAGAAGGAAGCTGCTGTTAGGGAAAAAAGTCTTGATTATCTCCTGGATGTTAAGCTCTAATAAAACATAAAGTTGCTTAAAAGGAGTATCAGTAGTTTCCAAATTAAGTGATATAGGAAATAGAGGAAATAAAGTAGTTTATTCTTGATCTATTCCATTTCTGGATTCTAGTACTCTTGCCCCTACATCTGACACTTCAGTCTGTATACAGCGTACTTCTGAAGTTATGGATTCGGGTATATTCATGCTGATCTTAAGCATTAACTTTTTTTTTTCCTGCTCAGACTCTGCAATCAAAAATAACTGAAATATCATGGAAAACAAGTTTCCACTGTGAACCTATATACTCAAAGCAGGAAAATGGACTAATGCTTTTGTTTTCCCTTATCCATAATTTCTTAAGCTTCTCTTAGAGTCTGCACAAACTGTTTGAACACTCAAAGTCAGCAGTGACTGGGAAAGCAGAGAAGTATCAGGCCAGAGGATTGCAGATGTTGCCCCACTCTGGCTCTGTGTGCTATTTGTCACAGGTGCCACTGACTCCACCAGTGTGTTATGCTGAGTGACAGTCAAGTGCTTTCATGCAAATATCTGCTAAGCAGCCTTTCCCCTCACTGCCTGCATCTTCTTCATTGCACTCCCTGTTCTTGTGACAATGGTGCTCTCACTTCTCTTCCAATTTAGGGCTTATTTAGAAATTGCTACTGCCATCAAACCTCAGACCAGCAATGGGCCACAGAATGGATTATCAATCTTAAATATTCTAATATAAAAAGCCATTGTAGTGTGGTATTACTAAGTATGCTGTTAAACTAATATGAAAATCAATAAAATAGTTTCACTTATGACACTGATATCAGAGAGCATAAATAAAAGAGTTCTGTTTCTTCCCTTGTTTTCTTTTTAGGTGTTGCTCATTAAGTGTGAGCATTAAGGAGACATAGAATCAGGAACCTCTTCACTTTCATATCCAAAGTGAAAGCAAATGGCAAGCTAGCAGCCACCCTGCTCTGCTCCCTAAACCAGCCATGGATCTGGTGTATTTCTGTATCATACTGTATTTATCTGGTCATGTGTGATAGTGTGGTCATTTACAACAGTACCAACATAGCACCAGGATGCCACTTACTGCTGTGGCAGCTATATCAAACTCCAGCAGATTACCAGGCTTCCTGTAGGCAAATAGCACCCAAAATACTCATCTACCCAGGGAATTAGGCATCTGTTAACTTACCTGATAGCTTCTTTGTTACACAGTTCATTCTCTTGGCAACTGACCTTCAAAATAAATGTGAAATGCAAACCTCAAAGCATAAAAAGAGCCCCTAAAATATATCAAATCACTTAGTAAAATCCATCACTATTGGCTCAGACAGAATGCTTCCTAATTTAAGGCTGATGTTTATGTTACTCTAAAATAGCTAAACATGAATACTGAAGAGAGGAAAGAAGTTAGAAACATCAGAATTAGTAGTTAAATTTCTACATCACTTAATTTTAAAAGTTTGGTTAATGGCATGAGATTCTAAAATCTGTAAGAACAGGGGATTTATGGGTTTGCAAAAGACCTTTAGAAAGCTATGTACATGCATTACTGGATCGTTAAAATATTTTATGGAGAAGTTTTGAAGAAGAGTGCTTTGGTTTCTTTGACACTTGCTTAAAACTGTAATATTTCACATAAGAGCCTAATGTGGAACTGAGAAAGCTTATTTTACACATTTAAATATGTACCGACTTTGATAGCATTCAGACATCGACACTTGTATAACGTAGTGCCCTTGTAGGCAGAAAACATGTGTCAAGTAGAGCTGGTAAAAACAAAAGTTACTTGGGGTGTTTTTTGATTAAATTGACCTTTGACAGAATAGAAATTTCTGTGAGGTTTTTTCGTGCTTGTGCTGATGCAAAAAAAAAGAGCCATTAGGGGAATTTAAAATATATTTTAATTTTTTTTATGAAAGCTAAATACATTAACTTTCTTCTTACTATTTCTCTGGGAATAAATAAATTTCATGAGTAGTTATCAACAAATTAGAATTTATCTCAATTATGACAAAATTTTGAGGGTGAAATTTCTCTCACCAGAAGACAGGATGACTTGTAGCTCATGTGTTAATGACATGTATTTGAGTGGGGAAAAAGTGTTTTCCACAAGCAGTGATGGAGAATATACATCCACCCTCTCAAATGCATGGTCTTCTGTAGGAAAAATGGCCCTCCAGGAGTTACCCTACCTTTGGTAAATTTGAAGTAGTTTTGGTTAAATTTAAATCTAAGCAGAGGTCTACTTTTAAGTCTTGGCATTTTGAGTCAAAATAACCACCCTTTCAGGTTCTGTGTGAGCAGGTAGCCGGTGCTGAGGACCAGATCTTCTCTACATTATATGGATATGATTGGGTTTGGCTTTGGACTGGCTGATCTCATCTCATGGACTAAAAGCTGATTTGTGGTTGGGGCACATTGCGTGTATCCCAAGAGCATCCCTCAGTTTATGTTCAATCAAATTCATGCACTCTCAGACTGGTCCAATGTGTGCCACAAACCCAGAGGCTGCGTCATAGCAAGAACCATATGTGTGTAGGAAGGGACACGCAGGTTCAGTTCAGAAGTGCACTTCTGATATAAATTAAAATGTTTATGTAACTTCTATCCTTCTCCCAACACTAGCATCTAAAGAATAAGGTGTCTGAAATACTGCAGCTGTTAAACAGCATATCTGCAGCAAAGGATTCTTCCTAATCTCTATCACTTATCATTGATAAAGATACTGAGATCTCTGAAGTGTCTTGCAAGAGAATATGGAACTACTGTATTTGTGTTCTCTTGGTTTTGTAATTTGTGGGTATAATAGGGAGTAATTCCATCCAGAACGATCCAAGATTCTTGTGTATATTTTAAAAAGCTTTACTCAGCCATTGGCTCCTTTTTCAGAAGAATATTTTCACATTGTAATCAGATTTGTACTGCCTAAAAATGAAGTAATTACCTGCTCTGTACCAGGAATGTATTTAAACTAGCAAAACTTTTCCACTTCTTTGCTTTGTGACCCAACATAGTAACTGTAGAACAAATGTAGTTTCTTTAAAGCATTGCCTTACACCTGTACAACATACACATCTGTATGTTGGGACTTCCGTATTGAAGGCTGTTGTGTCAGCAAATATCCGGATCACTTCAAATCACGGACCTTGGAGATTAGGAATCAGCTGACTGACTACTGAAGCAATTCAGATCACTGACACCTTTTCTTTTGTTAGCTGAGGACTGAAATGAGTCATATTTAGAGAACACTATTTGTCCTTCAGTAAAAAAATCATATCGGGGAAGCAAAATGTTTACCTGTGTGTACCTGAGGCACCCATCTGAGTGGACTTGGGTGAAGGCCCTGTCACCCTTGGCCTGGGTGGTACCATGTGGTCAGCTCAACCCCACAGCTGTGACTGAGCTGTGACACCCATTTGGCACCATCTCGCTGGGTGCTCTCGGCCTTCTCAGCTCCTGCTGTGGGACAGCTGTGCATCCCCCACGAACCAGCCCCACACACATTAGCTATGCTTACACCACACCCAACACAAAAATAGCAAAGCAGGAACTCTCACTATTCATTTCTTCCTTTAATTCATTTGCAAAGGTGTCTTTTGAACCCCTCCTTTATGGAAACCAAGATATCAATAACAAGAAATACAAATTCTCCAATAACAAGAGTGGTTAATACCAGGCTTTCACTTTTGAAGTTACTATAAATGGAGTCATATTACCCTGAATGGGCCTAAGAAATGTAGGGCAAGTCCCAGCTGCCCTGAAGAGATTTCTGAGACTGGGCTGAAGATTTAAGAGAAGACACCAGCTTGTCTGCAAGCTTCATGGCAGCTTCCCTTGTAGTAAACTAAGCACAGCTGTCGCAGCTTCTTGCTTGAGGGCAGGGGGTTAACATCCCCTTACACACCACACTGTGTTAATCTCCACACTATCTTGGGTTTTTGTTTACTGAAAAAAAGTGAACAGAATCAGTGAGTGCAATTTAAAATGTTTCAGCATCACACTGCTCTTCTTTGTGCAGATGACACTGTCCAACCGAGTATTCAGCTGGCTGTCACCTACCACAGGTATGTCTGGCTAACTCGGGGCGAGACGACTGCTCCAAATTAGAAGTGCTCTGATAAAAATGCTTTGATAAAGATAACCACCTTTTGACCCATACTAACATTCAGAGAATCTCAAAGCAATTTTATATTGCATATGCTTTCTGGAAGCACATCAAGAGGTGTTTAAGGAATTTAAATTGCTTGAGGCAAGAGGGGAAGGCAAAGGGAAGTGTCTTGCTCTAGGCATCACAACAGAAACAGTTGCTGCAGGCAGGAAACTGCCTCTGGTGGGATTACTGCAGATATCTGAGGCTCCTGCAGTACAGCCCTTCATACAGCACCACTGGACACTTTGCTAGATCCATAATGCAGCTGTTCTTTTAATACTTATTTGTACTATGTGTTTCCCACTGTTCAAAACTGTACTTCTTGAGCTAACATGCTACCTCAGAGTTTTCTGTTTACAAAAGCAAACAAAAAATGCACTGGTTTTCTCCTTTCTCATTCACATCCTTCAGTGGTTCCTTGTTATGCTGGAACTGCCTTACCCAAGCTTCTACTTGACATCATTTTGGTGTGAATATTTAAATCTGCTACTTGGATGCATTGTTGACTTTTACTGTGCTGTTTCCCAGTTGAGTAGTATTAAAAAGTTTGGAAATCTACTACTAAAAAAATATTTAATTAGTATTTATTTTATATTTATATTGTCTCTAATTACAATATTAGTAAGATTTATTAACACTCTCTTTCTGCTCCTGTAAAAAATAATTAAAAGCAGATGATCTTACATACCTATGTAATTTCTTTTCCTGTACAGCTGGTAAAGAGTTAGAAAAGACTAGCTTAACTTCCACCATTTTCACAAAATCAAAATGCTAAATGTGATAGATGAGCTAAGTATGAATGATGAGGTCTGAAAGTGAACTTGTTTTTTTCCAGCAAACAGGCAGACCTGAGCAGCTTTAATTGTAGCACTCACTACAAGTGGTTTATGCCTGTACTTACAGACTACATAACATACATAATTCCCATGTTAAGCACAGCCATATGGATCTGTTAGGAATGGGCTACAAATTTGGATTATTCCAACAGTCAGAGTACAACCTAATAGTTGCTAACCATCACTGATCTTGCTACAGCCTCTTTTATAAGTCAGAATACCATAACTCATTTCATGCAGACCACATTAGTATGATTGATTCACAATTCTAGAGCCCCTTTCTGCCACAGAGGAAGAGAAGTTTCTAAGTAAAACAGAAGAGTGAAAACAAAGAAGAATCCTTATAATACACTATACTAGGGATTTTCCTATGATGCAGTAGACTCCCTTCACTGTGCCATTAAGACCAGACAGGAGATTTCACATGCTGCCTGTGTTATCTCCCTGCTAATCTGGGCTACTGAGTCTTTCTGTTGGATTTACAATTGTGTGGTTTGCATTGGAAGGGACCTTAAGGAAGATCTAGTTCTCACCAGGAAAGTTTTCCTTTTCTCTCCATGCAGAATGGGAAAGTTTTCAGAATGTCACGTAATTTCTCACTTACCCCCTTTGTCATTGTCAAGATGTGTTTCAGGTGTAGACTTTTATTGTGAAGTGCTCCAGCTGGGTAAGCCTTCTGGTATAATGGGGAGAATTTTGATGCTGGCAGCTTTGTTGGGTACTACACCAACTCACCCTACAATCAGGATATTTTTAAGTAGAACAAAATAAAATGAAAGCCATCCGGATAAAAAATGTTGCTGCGAGGGTTGTACTGCAGAATGATTTATTTTCCCGTGTGCCCATGCAAGGTAGGTATATTTTAAACAAATACCAATAATGGTCTTTGGATTTGAGGGCAGTAAACATCCTGCAATGAACATTTTGCCCCAACATCTGTAGATCCCAAATGTCAGAAGATAGGAGAATTCATGACCAGTTTATGCAAGCAGGTGTAACTCCATTGACTTGAATAAAACAATGTGTATTAACACCAACAAAAAAGAAAAGAACACCAGGTGCTTTTGAAAGGTATTTTAAGACACAGTTTATTATTTAAATATTTAATATAAATCTTTCTCCTTCCAGTCGTAAACATAGATTACCTTGAAGTTAAATATCAGCCTCACAACACGGCTATAACATATGGACTGCATTTATTCCTTGGTGAAGTATTTTACCTCTCTTCAGTTACATAAATAACCTCACCAAGACCTGTTAATTTATACATTGCCTTTTAATCCTTATTTGTCACCCTTATTTTAAAAATATACATTTATCTTCTGCTAATGAGAAACAGGAATAAAAGTCATTCTCGGATGGTTCCAGGAAGCGTCAGAATGTGCAGAGTGGTTAGATTAGTGCACAAAGCTCAAAATAAAGTGCTCAAAGCAATCATAGCCCTGGCATCAGAGAACAGCAAGTTTAGGAGGAAAAAAAGAGGAAAAAGGCAAGAAAACAGAGAGCCTTAATATATAGAAGATATTAATATAAAATATAAATAATAGAATAAAAAATAGAATATATATTCTATATATATATAATATAAAATAGCTTAACTGCATTGTGCTCTATACTGCATTGATCCTTATGGAAATATTTCACTGTGTAGGTGATGAAGAGAGGACTTTTAGAAGGTGATCTGTGTCTTTATCAGTCTGGATAATCTTGAGATGCCCATCCCTCACTATGAGCTGTGTCGGGTCGGGTGGCCTGGCATGACATGGAACGGACCTGGGCCTGTAACACAGGTGATGCAAGTGATGCCTTTTCCTGGTCTTAAAATCAAGAGTCAAATACGTTTAGAAGGGGAAAAGGGATTTTAACTTGGTATTTATTTTAAGCATCCTTAGGTACGCACGTCCAGGTCAAACGCACCGAAATGCACACTGCAATGCACCCCCAAAAGACCTGGTATAACATTATAGGTCTTACTAATTAGCATATCTATCAAAAATTCCCCAATGAGAGGCTTGAATGAGCCCCCCTCCTCAAGGAGCCTTCCCCTGGATGGCTCTATCTTAGTTTACAGAATGTGTTCTGGAGAGGACCTTGGGGTCTGGTGCACATTAACCCCCACCTACGAAGCTTCTAAAATGTTGAGTCTCCTAGCTGAACAAACAAGTCTAAGAATGCAGGCAAAAAACATTAAGAATACAGAAGTTGTAAAAAAGGTATAACAGGGGTATAAAAGAAAAGGCAAAAAATCATCATGGCATCACAAGCACCTGCTGGAAGACAGCTACTCATGATGTGCTTTGCCAAGACACCTGCCTAAGGCTGTTGTTTTTACAAAGTGCTCCCTCTCAGCAGTTCAGAATTTGATTTTGTGGCTGGTCTATTAATGAACTCATGTTGGTAGAAAGGGCAATGTTTTCTGGTGTGCCTACAAACATCATCTCCCATGTGTCTTCAGACTGCCATAATACAATAAAATCACTCTGTCTATTCACAGCACCCTGGTAGAAGGTGTGGGAGGGTTACAGCACTGCTCAGGGAAGACCTGTGGAATTGGCCTCCTTTTCAATTGTGTTGAAATTGTGACAAACTCAATAGGTGCAGTTAAGCTGAACTATTCTCTAAACCACAAGCAGAATTTCCACTTTTTTGCTTAGAGAATTCTTACTGTGGCATCCTCTGAGGTCAGGGTATTAGCAAACTAAGAGGCGCAGAAGTTTCTGTAGAATTCCAAGTTCTCCCACACAAATAACTATTAACACAATAAAGAAGTAAATCCCAAGCTTTCAATTCCAGATTTATGCAACATGTATCTCTAGTATTCCTTTCAGTCAGAAGTGATTTTGTAGACAACTGACACAGCTTTAATCTAGTGGAGAAAAGTTATTTCTCAAGCAGCTTATAAAAATGGCAAAATATAATTGCGTTAATGGCTGGTGCAGCTGCCTTACAGGAGCTGTGTTCAGAGAATAAATAATTTCATTGCCACTAAAATATTTATATCCCTCCCCAAGCCTTCCATTTGATTTTGTTTTTCAAATGTTATTCTGCATTTGGTGTGCTTTTGTTTTCTTTGGCACTATAGGTATCATTTTTCAATGATAGGATAGCAGGTCAGTTTTCTGTAAGATACTCAGGACTGGTTTGAGGAACAAGAGGTAAAGAATTTGTTTTAGAAAATCCAGATCAAAGGAGAGTCAGATTGCATATATGCATATCAAGACCAAGTTCAAAGATTCAGATCCATCATATTATGCACAGCTATCTTGTTTGTATGTGTGGATGTGTTACAGTCTTCCTTCCCATCCATTCCTTGCTGTTAAGTGAGACTACAAACTTGCCATCTAGTATAAACCTGTTTAAATGTAGTATGCTGACATCTTTTTTATCAAGATGTGTAGCTGAGTGAGTGCAAGAACTGTGATGTATGTATTACAACATCATTAGGGATTAAGGATGTCTTATGTGCCTACACAATGCCTCTCACAAGAAAAGACTAAATACCACTTAAGAAATGCACTGCCCTAAGAAGCAGCTGTAGTCACATCATGAGCAGAGCTCTCTTGGGTCGCCTTTCATTTTCTGGGGAGCCAGGGCAGGAGGACCCTCCACTCTAATTCTTTCCCACCACATTATTCATCATTTTTGTGTGGTTTGAGATTTTTTAAGCTTTCACTTTTGACACCAAAAACCAAAACAGCCTGGACCATCTAAATATAGCAAAATATAAAATATATGGCAGCCTGTCTTAACAAGTAATTGGCCAGCACAAATGTCAGTCCTGCTGATTGCAGTGCTGCACGGGTAGTCTACCCCTGAGAAACCTTGTGCCAGGTTGGAACCTAAATTTATGGCTATAAAAATGCAGAAGGATAAAATGTAGTATCCTGATGGGCTAGACCAATGCAAAGGCATTGGGAGTCTTCCACAGCCTTTAGAAAGAGAGCTCCATGTCCAACAAAGTGAGTTTGGTTGTCTTTCACACCCCAGCTCCTAAATACAGCTGACCTGGGTATGTCTGAGAGGCCCCTGATAATACATAAAGCCACTTTGCTTTTAAAATAATGGGGGAAAACCCCAACAACAACCACCCCCTAACTTTTTCACTTCCCTAAAAAATAACTGAACAAAATCCATTATGTTCAAGATAGAGATTATCAAAGGAAAGGCACTTCTACATAGTTGTTGTGCTGATGTTCACAGCATTTAAAATAAGTAATGAAGAAGATAATTATGTTGATCACATCAAACACTTTTTGGATGCTTTTTTTTAATCTACTGATATATACAAATGCCTCCCCATATTCAGATCCTGCAGGCAATTAGTGTACTGTTAATTTTACTGACATATAAGGTGACTTGTTTATTCACATGTGGGTCCTAGATGTTGTTCCACATATATTTTCTGTCTTTATTCTTATCTCTCTTATCTATTCTTTTGACAAAACATTGATAGAAGTGCTGCAAGCAGTCATCTGAAGAGCTGCTGGCCTGTGAGCTGAGTGTGTCAGGGAGGGCTGGCAGCATGGGCTCTCCAGAGGGGCTGGGTCCTCCGTTTGGGCAGATTATCAAGTAACTCACATGGTATGAGAAACAAATGGATGTAACCTCTGCATTTCCAAACAAAAAGGCTCAAAGAAAAAAAAAAAAAAGTTACAGAGCCTGAAAACAGCTTAAATGCATGTATAAGCAAAAAGATTATAAATAACATCCATAAAGCTGCTTGGAGCAGCTGGAGAAGTGTTTTTCTTTTTCTGGGCTAAAATTGTCCCACCACAGAAGGTTTCTAAACCTTGTCTGTAAATTCATCACCATGGAAAAGTGGTCCTTAGGAAAGAACATTCTGTGAGTCATCATGAGCTTTCTCTTTGTAGTACTACATCTAGTTCCAAAGGGTTGTTTTGAACTCTCATATAAAAAAAAAAAAAAATCTGGCCTTTATCCAAAACTTATAAAAATGTGAACATTACAAATCTGTTATATTTAGTAAAATAACACTTCTTATTGCAGGCACATGTATACTTAATTTGTTTATACTTAACAGGAAATCAGATTGATACCCGTAAGGAAAGGTGGGTCAGTAAATACACTGCAATTTGAAGTATATGTGGTACAGAATTGTAGCTGTACTTTTCAGTGCATAATTCTTTATTATACAAAAAATTTTTCATGGAAATTATTTTTCTCTCCTTCTGCTTCACACATTTGGTTTCCATGTTCACTGAAAACGTAATTAAACATTTTTATTTTCAGATTTATTTCAAAAATTTTTTTGAAAGTTGATATAAAGACAACCCATTGCATTACTGAGCACCCAAAAACACTTCCAATTTTTTCAATACATTTTACTGAACAACACCTGACAGTGCTAAATGCAAAGTACATTTGTTTATATTGGCTACCCAACAGTGTAGGCTGCTTCCAGGGCACACTCAGACACTCCTCAGCAGTGTGCACCTTGCATCCTTTCACAGGGCAAAGATGGTTGAACTCAGTGCATTACGGTCACACAAGATTCAGCTGGAAGCCAGGATACATCTGGGCTGTGCATTAAACTGGGCAATACTCCCAGGTGCAGCTGTACCTTTGCAGTCTTACTGCTAGGTTTGTCTCACTGGTCTCTTTATTCAAGGCAGTTGGTAGAAAGCAAAAATGACACAATGTACCAGGGGTCATGGAGACCAACCATCCAGCATTTTTAATTCAAAGAATTTACCATACATCTCTGCTTTATATATATTGAATCTGTTCCTTTCCTGCAGTATCATTTCCCCTGGAGATATATCTTCCCCTGAAGATATTCTTCAGTACGGCCTGTTTGGAGAAAAATTTGTAAATACCATTTGACCTCAGGCTGGGTGTACAAGGTGTCCCTTTGCTGAGGGACTCTCCTCATTCCTGTTGTCAGGGACTGTAGTGGTTTGGTCCAACATACTCATTACTCTTTACCTTCTGTGATATAAGAATTAGGACAAAAGCAAAGCAGGCACAAAACTTGAAAGAATATAAAGAAGTTTATTAATAGACCTAAAAGAAGGGGGAAAAAAAATCATACCACACCTTCAGAACACTTCTACTCCCCCCACCTTCCTCCCTTCTGCCACTGACAATGTAAAAGACAACCTTTGAGATGTTCAGTCTGTTTACCAATTCCGTAATAGCCTTGTTCAGTTCATTTAGGAAGAGGAGTTTCTCTTGCTCATGCTATGGAGACCATCTCCACAAGAAATTCCCTCATGGCTTCAAGTATCACAAGGAGGCAGCCACCTGGGTTGGTTTTGAGAGTCCAATCTGGAGCTACTGGGGTACCATTTTAAGGTTGAGCTGTTCAGAAACAAAAGTTCTCTTCACCCATCTCTGGGAGCATTTAATCTCTAAGAGTAGAGGCTCTCCTCCTTTCCTGGGAGACAAGGGTCCTCATCATCTTCATCTTTAGGACTGTCTCTGGGAGTATCTCTAGGAACAGAGGTTTTCTCCTTCCAATTGGAGCAAGAGTCCTCATCGCTTCCATCTCTCCCTGCTCAAACTTCTCATCAAATTACAGCTGCTTCAGCATTTGCTTATTCCAGCACAGGTGCTTTTGCTCACAAGTACAAGTTGAATGCTCCACTCCCCGTGCTTTCATGAAGTTACAATGGGTACTCTGATATATCACAGTCCATCACCACCATAGCTTTACAACAGAATTTCAGCTTTAAGCATCTCCTCTTTCTCCTCCCTCAGGATTTCAGCTCTTCTTTCTTTACTTAATGTCTGCAGCACTTACAGAACTAAAGGGTTAA
>NW_008236008.1:158107-159369 GCF_000691975.1 Corvus brachyrhynchos
CTCCAGGATGGCTGGCCTGGGCCCGCCAGGCCCTGTAGGGGCCCTGCAGCCACCTGTCCCAGCACCGGAAACGAGACAGTCCTCCCCCAGGCTTTGTCCATTCTAAAATGTGGACCACAGAGGCAGTCAAAATTTTAGGTGGCTTAAAAAATTGTCCATATTCAAACTAGCCAGCTGATAGGTTCTGTCAGGTCATAGAGGAGTTGTAAGCACCTCTTTGCAAGAACATCACTTCTGGGACTATGCTCGCTAACTCATGACAGGGACACTCTACCTGGACACAAAATATTGCATCTCAGGTCAACACTGTCACCTTGCTCATGTTCCTGTGGGGAAAATTAGAGGGCTTCTTGTGAGACTCTCGGTTGTGGCAGTATTTAGCAGCTAGCATCATGTGTAATTGTTTCTGGGCTTAGTGCTTGCAGATTTACAATTTCTTCTTCAAAATAGCATCCTAAATTGATGAACAGTTCAGCACCCAGATCTCTGTTATGCTTATCTGAAACACAGGAATAGCTAATTGTACTGTAATGAAAAAAAATCCTGCTGTTTTTCTCTAGCTTAACGTAGCAAGACTCCATGGAAATCAATGGAATTGCACCAGCCTATTGCAGTAACACCAGCAAAAAGAGAATTTCCTTACAAGATTTTCCTCACTTTATTCAGTGAATTTGGTGTATTCCCCAGCTTTGAAATATATGGATCCTGTCCTTCTGCAAAACTGTGGAGAGGCATGTCCTCTTTGTCCTTTATTTGAATAGTGACACTAAATGTGTACTTTCCATGAATTAAAATATATAATCATTATGTAGAAGCAAACTAGGCAATAAATGATGATGGAAGGGTTTGGGGAAACTTAACATGCTACAGACATCTCATGCAGCAGTATTTCACACCATAACAGTTTTTTACTCCATAAATATTTTCATCTTTCTTGCTGTAACTTGCATAAATGAATAAATGCATAGAAAACACTAATGATAAGTCCTAAATTAAATCTAAGCTCACCATCTTGACATTTACTTTTTAAAATATGTATGAGGCAATTCCTCTGATCTCTTTTTTATACACTTACAAACACATGCTTACAAGTTATTTGTGTTTCAGGGCCAAGTACAGTAATGAGTAAAGGCTTCCTCCCGCTATTGCTGAAAGACTTTGTAAAGTCATGAGGGCTTGAGGATCAAGGTCTTAAATTGAGCTCAAGAGATTGCCTATCAGGAATAACCAAATGCTTCCAAACTTGGTCCCATTCAGCAGCA
>NW_008236008.1:159449-199434 GCF_000691975.1 Corvus brachyrhynchos
TTGCTACATGCCTTTAACCCTCATTCTCTATGCTTTGAATTATCATTACCTACAAAAAATACAGTTTTTCTCTATTTCCAGTTATTTTCTGAAACTATTCATTCAAGAAAGGTTCAAGACATGTTAGAAAAACCTGATGGACTTAATGACTGAATTAAAAGAACTAGGGTGAAATGCAATAATTTAAGTTTAAGATCATGCATACAGGAATTCTCCCTGTTACTGCAAATCGTTGGGTTGGATCAAGGAGGAAAAAAATCAGCAATGTAGTATTCAGCCACAGGATGACTCTGATTTTCAGTGTGTTAGGACCATAAAATTGAGTTTGTATGAGATTTTTCAAAGGAGTAACAAAGCTTACACAGTGCTTTTGGTCCACATTCAGAAGCAGAAAACCAGGAAGAAGTGCAGAGAAGAGCTACAAAGACATCTGATTTAATGATCTCCAGATATCTCATGAACCAAAATTATTCTCTTACTCTATTGAATTATTTCTCCAAAGATGGAAATCATTTTGGAATGAATACAGTACAAGAATTACATGTATTATAATGAGAGGAACAGAGTACTGTTAGAGAAGACCTGGTGGTCATAAGATCTTCCTCTTTGCTGTTAAAGGAAATTATTTAATAAATTCGGCAAGTTTTTTTCTGGGCCACCTATAGGCATTCTGTTGAAATTAGAGGGGAGGAAAAAGAAATTTAAAATAAACACAGATTTAAGTGAAGATCATGACTTATGAAAATAAAAGTAAAAATTTCTTCTTTTCAGTTTTTCAAATATAATAGTATTATCTGCTCCTTGAAAAGAAGCCATCAAGGCAGATAAATTACATGCCCCATTCAGTGGTTGTCACACAGTTGGAAATGTGCAGGTATTTGACTGCAGTGGCAAGTCAAGGTCAAGTAAAACCATAATTCATAAAAAGTGGAGTACAGGTAGTTTTTGTTCTATAAATTAAGGATTTTCTGTGAACTTCAAACATTCAAAAGGAAGGGTTTACACTTGTGTGTGGTAAGCTATTTATTAGTTTCAGAAAAATAGCTATTTTACTTACTTCTGGGTATTTGGGATTTTTAATATAAACACACTTTTAAAAATATGGCAAATCAATTTTACCATGTTTTCCTCATGGTCGCACATACTAAACCTGGGCAATTTTATCAGAATACCACCAGTTTAAAATTTTCATGAAAGACTGTAGAAGACTGCTTTCATTGAAAATATACTTTGCGCTTTCCAGGTTTGTAGCTTGCCTGAACAACCAAAAAGGGGGGGGTTTTCCAACCTTTGAGCATATTTCACAATTTCATAGCTGTCTTCAGAATAAGAGAGCGTGGACATCTCTTGTTTGGACTCTTTGCTGTTATTTTACAAATATCAATACATTGAAAAAATTGGAGATGTGGAAAATATTAGATTATTTGAAAAAGAAAAGGGTTTTTTTCAACATCATTGAAGGCTGTAGAGTAAATGCAGAATGTTTCAAGAGTTAAGAAGAGTTGTAGAATTTCGTTCTGTGGAAGCTGTATTTAGCACTTTCCATCTGTGGTCCCTGCCTTGCTCCCATTACCATAGCCATCAAGAAGCTTAAAAGCTGTGAGTTTATTTGTATCTCCATACTCTCACAAGTTTAAAGGATGAGATCATCCCTGTTTATAGGGGCGGGGAGCTGAACCGTGCTGCACTGTCACCGAGCATAGCTCTGCACCCCTGCCTGTCCATCGGGCTTTGCAGGCAGGTCTGAGATTTGCGCCCAGTCTCGGACTCAGGCTGAGTGCCAGGCTTTGGCAAGTACCTGTGCTTCAAGCACACCCACCACGACAGAGCCCAGAGTCTTGCTCAGGCCATTAGAACAGATGGGGAAGAGAGGGACCAGACAAACCAATCCACCATCAAATGTCTCTAACCAAATACAGAGTGTGTGGTTTTCACACGTGAATGGATATAGAGTATATGGATCTCAGTATAAGGAACCTTCTGCCAAGCCTGCACTGAATCTCACAGGCAGATGACCTGTGATTGTTTGTTCAAGGTCTTAAAGGAAGTTGGAGCACAAAAAGTTTAATGCAGCCCTCTACCACTGAACCATTTCCCCCTTCAGCCTTCTGCTCTTGGTATCTAAATTCTGTAACAACTTTCTTTCAGATTTGGTGTTCTTTCTTTCACTGAGGCCAAGAGCAAATCTGCTGCACAAAGTCCTGAGATACTTAGTTTGGATATAGTTGCTGCAGTTGTCTCAAAATGTACACAGGGCTTAGAATGAATTGAAGAAACTCTGAAGCTCAGAAAAGCCAGTGAGCTTCTGTGTGGACTTCCAACATGACAGGACCTGCAGGAATGTGCAGGCCATGGACTGGACTCTGGCCTGAAGTTGGGCTAAGTGATCCAAACATGGATAAATGATGGCACATGACATGAGAAATTGTTGGCTATGACAATGTGAGAAGCCGACAAAAAAATCAGATAGCACTGTGAAGGACAGCTAGATCTTGCAGGGGGTAAAGGAGGAGGTACTTGAGAAATGGTTGAATTTCACAGGTAATTGAAAGGGAGTACTGGGGACATTTTGTGGGCAACAATACCTAAGTAACCCTATCAGTGATATGTATGAAGCTGAGATTACCTAGAAATATCAAATTTGGGTACAGATATAGCAAAGGTGGGACCAGTTGGGGAAAAGTAATTAGGTCTAAGTTGTTTATTTGAGAGGAGATGGAGAGAGGAAGCAAGGTACAAGTGTGGTGAAAAAAGGGAGGGTCAAGAACAGGAAAAGGGATAAAATACATGCAGCTGATGTAATCAGATCTGTTCAGGGCACTGACTGGGTAGTAATCATTTGCTACAGCCTAATCAGGACATTACACTGATCTTGTCTGGCCACACCACACAAGTTCAACATGCCTCTGCAGTCAGGATGAAGAGGGAATATAAGGGGAAGATTTCCTGTTTGGGCAGAGGAGCACCCAGATGGCTAGATAAACACCCTGGTACTGCCAGGCCTATGCCAGGCCTGACAGCATCACCATCTACTCATCGCTTCCTTACAAAGCACGGAGCAACTCACCTTATTGCCATGAGCCATGGCAATAAAGAAATAGATGAGGTTATAGTGGAAGCTCTGTTCAATAATATGTTACCAGGATGATGGTGATCCTTTCTTTAAAAGTAGCAGTAGTTCATATAATGTGTCATTGGAAGGATCACATCCAAGTTAAAAAATCATCAGCTGTTTCATGCAAACATGTTATTACAATATGTTTCTTAGGAAGTTAATATGAATGAGTATACATGCTGTTTCATTTAAGCAGATTAATGCAGCCTCTCCCCTGGATCTTAACCCTGCACAGTTAGCACAGTATTTCCTTGTCATCTGGTTGCTTAATTTGGTCTATTTGTTTGTCTTAAGTGTGTATTGGTCTTGTTACTTCTTATTTTATTTTCTGCCCTGAATCACTGCCCTCTTTCTCTCTTCTGTTTGCACATGACTGGATGACACTTGATGAAGCAAGACAGCATTCATTACCATACACAGCTGGTTTTTCTTTTCTGAGACAGAGACATGCACTGAAGCAATTGGTTCCCACTAGTTGTGTTTAAGCTAGATGTCCCTATAGGCAGTGTTTATGAGACACTGAGGGACAGCTTTTATTGGAAAAGCATTGCTCCTTAGTCGGAATGAAAATGGGAATTTTTGCAGTTATCAACATTTCCATACCATGTGTCTGTGAAAAGAAGCTGTTCAAAGGAAGATGGCTAGTAATATAGCACAGCTTTAGTCTGTAAAGTTTCCTACTTGGTAAAGAAACCCTTTTTGCACCTGAAAAACATCCCTGAAACTCAGATATTCCGTGTCCAGGAGTTAGGATGTAAGCTCAGCTTCCCAAGAAGTCGTTTGTGCTATCCTGATAAATACAATGCAGTAACATACTTTGCCTTCTCAGCATTTCTGCCTACATTACCCAAGCAACTATTTTTCATTCAAAATTATAAACTAGCTAGCTCTTTCTTATACGAGGAATGGTATCAGTTTTCCTGCCTTAATAGCTAAAAGGCAGAAAATATATACATTGCTATCTGGACAATACAAATGGTGTTCTCTTCTGTTTGGATCAGCATCTGCTGTAATACAAAAAACCATAATGAAGGGCTCAGGAAGTTTTGTAAAGTTCCCTTTCCAGATGTCCCCACCAGGTCTCAGGAAGAAGCCCAGCCTTATTTATCTATCTTGATTTTGTAACAGTATTGAGTCACAGTTTAAACTCTTCATCCCAGTAACAGAGAGAGAGTAAAACATTAATGTTTTATTATTTCTTAACCTTTTGACTATCAGAGTTTAGTGGAGAAAAGGGAATGAAGCAATTGATCTTTCATCACAAATGATATCTGGTGGCATATTGGGAGTTGACGAGAGGCTTTCAAACTGTAGATATTTTCAGATGTGTCATTCAGCCTTAATGAACCACTGAAGTGCAGCAACTATGGCAGCTTGCTCTCAGGAACTGTAATCCCTCCTGTACCATTAGGAATGGATGCCTGTAAGTGGGGATTTATTTTCTTTCCTATTTTTTAGCATAGGTATTTGATTTATAGCATATCACTTCTTAAACTGTGGTTAAAATACTTGTAAAGCCTTTGTAAACATACTTTTATTAAATTCCATGGGAGAGCAGAGATCTGATTAAGGTTCCCATTAGTCAGGAGAATAAAACAATAAGAAGGATTTTCCTGAAGGAAATGAGGAATTTACATAAATGCAGTTCATGCCATGTGAGTTCATCAGGAAAGTTTCATGAGAGAGAACTGCTAATTCCATCAGTAAAGAAGTCGTAGATGTGCTGCAGAATAGTTTCTTTGGATCCATCTGGTCTGTTCAGAGATGAGTAAAACGATGAAGTAAATGGAAAGAAAACCTCAATGAAAAAGCCAAAGAAGTAAACCAAGAGGTTTTAGTCCCCATTGGCGTCAGGGAGTATCACCCTTTCCAGGGCCACGTAGAATATTCTGTGTTTCGAAAGCAGGTGTGTCATTTCTCATGCTGTTCCTGAAAAATATAAGGGGGTGATGAAGGGAAAAAAAAGTGTCATTGCATGTCAGTGCTGGCCAACAGCTGGTCACCCATTTTGCTCAGACATGAGGCTGTCCCTGGGGACATCAGCTGTCTGGCTTCTACTCTTTGCTCACCACGCTCATTCAGTCAGTACTTTTACTAAAGCTTGTGTTTTGCTCTTGGCAAAGGCTTTCAACTGTGTTTACACAAAATTCAAAAGATCTCTCTAAGTCCTAGCTTTAAATTCCATTAGCCTAATTGCTAGGGGTAAATTGAAAGTTTGTCATGGTGGATATAAATTTCTACATTAATTGATACAAAATATATCCCATCTTGCTGTTTGTTTAGAAGGTTTTAGAAATAGGCTTTAAAAAAAAGATTTAGAGGCATCATGGTTAGAAAAATAACCTTACCTGCATAAATCAGCAGACTGCTGACATATGTCTGCCGGCAACAAAACTTTCCCTAGACAGACACGATTACTTGCTTCTTTCTCCTCAACAGCTCAACATGAAGGATGGCAGGCAACCTCACCAGGGGATGGTCCTGAGTGTTTGGGGTGCAGCTGCCATTTATCAACCATATTAGTCCATGATCTGGTAGATTTTGTTGTTGGCTTTTAAATAGTGGGTAGGTTGCTGAATTTCTACCCTGAATTCCATGGTATTGCATAGTGTTCAAGGTAATCGTTCGATTTCTTTAATGTGAACTGTAACCAGAAAAACTATAAAGCTAAAAAAATTACCTTAGGACTATGGTTTTTGACTGGTAGACATCTGTAGTAAAGCTAGATTTGCAATCTGTGCTTTGTTGAAGTATGCATAATGATTATCCACTGGCTAGCCAGCCTGCAGAAGTGGGTGTTAGCAGATAGTTCTCAGGAATCCAGCGTATTCCTACATCTTGCATGCACAAAAATTGAAAGAGCCTTGCCATAATGGCTTCACCATCTTTTAATAAAATACTAAAATTACCAGGTATGCTAGACTGCTTGCTATGAGCTCTCTAGCAGCAGACCCAGCCACAGCTTGAGGCATTTCCCAACAATGTGTCAAGTGATCAATCTGTCACAGCACCAGTATTTTCCTCTTTAGGGCAGGTTTTTCATCACATTGGAAATGACAGAGTTGCTGAGCTAATTGAAGACAGTTTACAGTGATGTGTATTAATTCAAGACCATACCTAAGTGATATCCGTTCCTTCAAAATTCCATTACAGCTGTGTAACACATGCTTAGCTACTTATTTCATTAAAATCTGGTTTTTATATGTTGGTTGTACCAATCCTTCCAGACATGTCTGATGAATCTTTATTAGCTACATCAACTTCCTGGGCAATAATTACTTCTTTATTACTTCTTTATTATTTTCTTCTTAACAGCAGTTTAGTGCTTAGAAAGAAGTGAGTAATGGAAAAGAATATTACTGTTGTATGTATGATAAATTCAAAGCATCTATTTTCTTTTAAAAGATGCAGCAGTTGTAGTACTCTAAGAGATTTATTCCTTTCTGTGCAAGCTCCTTTACAGGAGGTTAAACTTGTCTTGGAAGCAAAGTAATTTCCCCTAAATTTTTTGGGCTGCCAAATTATAATGGGAGAGCTTTCAGGAATCTTTCTTCTTAGGCATAAACTATTTGTCCAGTAAAGTCAACAGCAGCCGAGGAGAATGGACTGAGGTCCACACCTCTGGGCACATCAGTGTTATTGCAGCAGGAACCTGACTGGAGTCTAATTGGACCAAAGACTTAATGCCATGAAGGAGTTGGAAGGCTTGGGACCTGTCTACAGGGAAAACTCAGCAGGGGTGAGAACCGAAACTGGAGAGCTAAGACAGAACGAAGGATTAGAGGCTGACCAAGGGGAGCAAATGTTGACTGTAGAGAAAAGACTAAGAAAGAAGAGGGTGTAAGGGAAAATTATTTCCAGAAAGAGGTAAGCTATTTCAGAATTCAGAATTTATTAGCAGTGCTTTCTTCTGAAACACTTACTGGCAATATTTAGTGCTTACCTACATATGCATTAAGGATTTTTGCAACAAAGGTGAGTCCTACCAGAGCTGTAGCTGCAGTTCACCAAAGGCAAGACCTAGTGCTTTGGAACAGCAGCAGCTTGGGATCCTTCCTAAAATGGTGAGCCAGCAAGGGCACACTCAGCAGTGCTATTTCTAGTTGGCCAAATATCTTCTCAGCAGACTCAGAACCTTCAACAAAGTAGGAGAGCTCATGAGATATTTAAGGGACAAACCTCTCAATGTCAAGGGAAATTCTGCTGTGTGAAATTCCCAGATGATATAGAAATTGTAGGTCAATAAATTGTTTAAAAGGCATTCTGGCTAGTGGATGGAACTCTAGAAATACAGATATGCATGACCTCCAAGGTCTCTTGGAAGAGAAGTACTGGTTATCAAAAGTACAAATAAAAAACTCAAAATGTAGTAAAATGGCAGAATTCACATGGGGCACGTAAAGTTATTTCATCCTTCTTGTGTATGGCTGATATTTTAGTTACATGATTGTGCCCTCTATTTTCTGTGGTCTCCAGCATCCCATTGGTCATGACATAGATGGTGGTCGTTGAAGGGTCATTCAGTTTCTTGCTTCCTGTTTGCATAATTATGTTGAGATCATGGAATCATAGAAAGGCTTGAGTTGGAAGGGACCTTAAAGGTCATCTAGTTCCAGCCCCCCCTCCCTGCAGGGGTACCTTTCACTAGAACAGGTTGTTCAGAGCCTCATCCAACCTGGCCTTAAACACTTCCAGGGATGAGGCATCCACAACTTCTCTGGGCAATAAGTTCTAGTGCTCCTCACAGCAAAGAATTTCTTCCTCGTATCTTACCTAAACTTACTCTACTTCAGTTTCTGTTAAAGAAAGTTAATAAAATTAGCTACTATTTTTTTTAGAACCTCCTGAGCATGTATGAGCAGCTATTTACTTCACAAAATTTGTGCAAGTTTTAATGGGTAAAGCAAAAGGCATGCCCTAATATGAAGATCACCTCTTTTCTCACATCAACTCCTCTCTTTAATGCATGAGAACAATGAACTTTTCAAAGTCATTTGAGGGTTTAAACATGAAAAAGCAATGTATTTTACTTAATCTCATCCTCGGAAAGAGATTAATTACTTTGGAAAAAAAATAATTGCTTTGTTCTGAGGCATTTGTTCAGTATGGAAGATGTCAGCTTGAATGGTTTAACTTAGAAGGAATGAACAAAGCATTTACATAGAAATGGAAGGTCAAGCTGACACTGATCTGTAAAGAGCAAATAATTTCTATGGAAGTGCATAGTCCAGCAGCAAGCTCAGAAGCAGAGCTTCAGCTCACCCAACATTTCGCAGATGCTGAAAAAGAGCACAGTTGCAGTATCTATCTGAACCTAATTACTGTCCCATTGTACTGCTGCAAAGAGTCCTAAAGTGCCAATTCAATTTTCTGTTATTGGCAGTGATAAAGTCATACGAGTTGTTCCTGAGAGCGACAGGGAAACACAGATCCTGAGGGCTGCGTTCAACAGGCTTAAGGTGAGTTTCATTATTTTCATCTTCTTTTTCTGATCTTTTTTGAAGACTGTAGTGGGTTAACAAACTTACCTTTCATTTGGCACTTCAAATTATTTTATTATCTGGAAAGCAGTCTTTGCCCAATAAATTCCTAATTTACCAATAAAATAGCATATGAATTAGATTCATCATGCCTGACAAATTTAACAACACTTATTGCCTTAAAGTAATGGAGGTGCCACACTTGTAAATTTGCTTTCTTTGCTCTTCCACTTCTTGCTAGCATACATAGTTGCTTCATTATCTGCCCAATGGTGTTATTTAAAACACTGAGAAATTTAAAGTTGTGAACAAACAGAGGAATATGAAAAAGGAAGTGGCTTCAGTTTGAGAATCTCTCTGGCAGAATAACCTTCTAGTAGCAGTTGAGATAGTGTTTATGATACTCACTAGAAAGCTAAAATCTTTCTTCCCTGGCTTTCCCTGCAAATATAAATGAAAAGCAGCAGTGCCACTGCAGCAGGGCAGCACAGGAGCACTCTGCATCATGCTGCTTTGCTGGCACAGCTTGTGAAGGCAGAGGCAGTCTTTCCACAGCAGTCTGGCCCACTGTCTCAGAGGATGGGCAGCACCTGTAAGCCAGGTCTATGGTCTGAAAAAAAGAACTGTACCATGAGCATGCACTGCCCCCAAGCACTATGGGAAAGGGATAAGCCTCATTAATAGTCAACAAAACACAGCCTAACTAGAGCAGAATCAGGGAAGTAACAACTTGATCACTGTTAAGTACCACAGTGTTTGGAGCATGTGCAAAAGCTTTGGGCTGCTCACTGCCTTCAACTCCAGCAAACTATTAGGCAGTCTGTGGTGTAATTCTGTCTCTATTGTTGAAATCTTACATAAATGATTGTGTTCTCTGTGACAAAAAAATGAAGGTGCATCTAATTTTCTAGTCCAATAGTTAACATCTGTGATATAAGTAAATCAAATCTCTGTCTGCATACCAAATAAAACAAAACAGAACGAAGATGTTAGAAGAGGTCTTACACCCTCCTGAAAAACATTCCATCTTTCAATTATGACAAAGCTTTCTTGCTACTTTTTTTTAAAGAAAGAGGACTGAGCTACCTTAGGTACCTTAGCCCAGGAGAGGGCTTACTGCTGTGAATACTCCAGCAGTCAAGACATTGACACCTCACTAGTCTTAAGTAAGAAAGCTGAGGCTGTCTCCATCACATCTGCATTTCTTAATGCTATGTTTGGTTGGTTTCCCATTAAAGATGCTATATTTTGTAACCCCCGTTCTCAAGACATCCAGCCTGTGCACGTGTTGCAGGAAAAATTTCAATGTTCAACAGAGGCCGTGTCATGATGCCATGGATTACCACACTTCGCACTGTAATGCCCAACTCTCCTAAAGAATATTGTCTTATGTTTGTTACTGCACTGCTTATTAAGGACCTGACCCTCACTGTGAATGCTACTGTAACACACCAAAAAGGATACTTGTTTTACTCCCAATTAGGAAAAAAACCTAACCATAAAACCAAGCAATACATGTGGAAGCTGGGTTTTGCATTAATTTCTCCCCCCTGGATGTTGGAACATAAAGAGGGAGCACATGTGTTTTTTCCTTTCTCCTCATATTGTAAACCCTGCAAAGCAAAAGGGTTACTCACCTTCCTGTAACTGTTTCTCATTACAGAGCTCCCTTAGGCTCCCAGAAAGAAATCTCTTCACTCAATTCCATCAAAGTGGGAGCAGTAGAAACTTGAATAAATAATTGCATGCTGTAGCTCTGAGAGCAGGATAATAAAATTTTGGCAAACTGCATCAGAATCTGACTAGTTAATTAGAGAATGATTGATTCTGATGAGAAACTAAGCTGAGGAGGTTGAAATGAAGACTGAAAAAAGAGAAAGTATCGTGTCACCCAGTTTCATGAAGACAGGCTGGGTTTGGCTGCGTGTCAGGTCTTAGGGCTTTTCCATCTGCAGCTGCTTCACTGCCCATCTGCATGGGGTGGAAGAGACACCTCAGTGGATAACAAGTAACAGATATGTTTAACATTAAATTATCATATTTTGTCCCCTGTCCCGGTTTGAAATAAAAATCTCAAGTTATTCCCTCATGAAGAAGTCGATCAATAATGACACTCTTCAGAAGTGCCCAGTCCTTACAATACCAGCAAAAGTCAGTAGTGGCTGCAAGTCATCAGCCCCTCTGGAGAACCACGTATTTAGAGTTGTGCAATTTTTAAGTCTCCAAGTCAAGTTTCCCCTGTCCTTCTCCCTGCCCCCCACCCCCCAGACTTCCAGAGCTGAAATTCAATGGACAGTGGATTTATGCTCTGTTTTTTAAATATGACCCTTTAAGCACGATGTTGATTATGTGCTCAGGAGGAAATGGAAGACAGTGCACAAAAAAAAACCCCTCTGTAGTGCAAAATAAGCTGCAAACAAACCCCAGATATAGTCCTGCTGCCATCTTAACACAGTATGCCTGACAAACAACAGGAATATGAGCAGGAGTGTCAACAGACGTACAAATTGCTGTAATTACAAAGACTGCATTTCAGATTTTTTCATTTTTTGAGTCAGAAAACCAGAACTGGTTTGAGACATCTCCTTTGAATCTATTTTGGTTTGAGCAGTAAATGAATAGCAACCTGTTACATTACTCACACATTCTGTCCCTCAAGGGGGAAATCAAGATGGAACCAGGATCCTTTTGAGACAGTTTGGTTATGTTACTCAGTGTTGTGCAAAACTCAGTTTTCAACCTGAGTTATGATATGGCCTGATAGTATTCTCTACCATTGTCAGTATTATAACAAGAAAAGTCAATAAAAATAAAACTTATATCACTTCTGTTGTTAAATTGAGAAGAGTACATGCACTTGGGTTTCAATTCAGACATGTTTCTCTACCCTGGAAAACTGGTCTACTAGAGATGAGGTATATTTCAGAGGACCAAAAGTTACACTCTCTAGGGATGTCAGGATTAGTCCCCGTTAGTCAAGCAGGAATTGCAGTGCAAAAGTCATTTGGGGAGCCCAGTTTACCCCTGGTGTCATCCATGCACAACATAACTATTTTGAATAAATTCCCTGGACAGTGCAAGCACAGAGTAGATTCTGCAAAAATGGATTGTATGTTTGGTGCAGAATTTCCGTGCATAGAACAGACAGTGGTAATAGGGCAAAGGGAAGATAATCCCTCCTGTCACAGGCTTCCTCCTCACCGGGTCTGGTGGAGGGAGGTTTTCTAAAGACTTGGGGTGTTTTGTGTTCATTCCAGCCATTTCCTTCTGCCCTTAAACTTACACTTGTAAGGCAGAGTGACTTAGCTTTTTCTTCTGACCTACCTCTCATAATCCAAAGAATTATAAGAAAAACTCCTCTCTGTTCAGTTCAAATGACCCTATCCTTCTGAAAGGTGTTATCACAAAGAAGCTTGAAAAAATGATCCTGATGATCCTACTGCAAAGGCAATGTATTTTGGTGTCAGACAGAGAATAAAGCAAATGCAAAGATACCCCTCCTTATTGCCTACTGATTTGGACAAAGAGAAAAGAACCAAGAAGAAAATAAATGGGCAGCGGAAAGAACAGCAATGTATTGTTTCCCTCATTTTGTTTTATATGCCAGTTTCTTAATTATTGTCCTTACCACTGATCTTCTTGAGTAGATTTTGTCATTTACAGTCTACTCTAGCTGTTTTCTTTAGAAAGAAACACCAGGGCAGTGGGGAAGTAAGTGGTGAGAGCTCTGCCTTTTGCCATGCTGAAGCCAATGCCACAGAGGTCAGCAAGGTCCATCCCTTTTGGGAAAAGCACCAGACATAAAAGGAATACTTTCCTGAATGTGCATTTACAGAAACCTACACTGAGTCATCCTTGAAAGATCATCTTGGAATTGTCTCTATGTCTTGATGTATTTGAAGTCTCTTAGAGTATGTCCCCAGTGATTAACTTGGGCGGTGGCAGCCGAGCTAAAACATAACAGCAAAACTCATGTAAGAGTTTGAAGGACTACTTAGGGGTTTTCATCCACATGGAAACCTCTTGATCTCAAACAGGACTGCTCTTCTACCAATACCTGAGCTATAAGGTTAATTCACACACTATTACAGAAGGTGTAATCTCTAAGAACTTTATAAACCTAGTATCTGGAGCTCCTTAGGAGGGATATTTGCCCCCCTTTTTTTAAGGGAAAAGTCCATATAATACTTGGTGTAAATAATCCCTGAATTCTACCTGAAGTGTCTAGGCTCTGTACAGTATGAATGCCGTTGCCTATACTGAGTGAATAATGGATAATGAATGTTTCATTCCACACATTTCACTTTTGTTCCTGAATTGCCCAGTGGCAAATCACATTAGTCATAATCACTTGCTGAGTAATTTCCACAAATTAGTTTTGGTCTGTAGCTCCATTGCCCACAGTCCTTTGTTATTAATCATTTTTATAAACTGATTCCTTCACAGGCTGGTTTTGTTAACTTTTAGGTGACAGAATATTGCTTTTTTTCCCCTGTTGGGGTGGACATAGCATGTAGATCTGCACTGCCAGTAAAAATAGCCAGCCCTACAGATTAAAACTTTTCTGCAGTAAGTTCTGTAAAATTGCCTGAATGTGCATGTATTTAACCAATAAACTCAGCTACAGTAAAGAAGAAATATAGAAGGTAAATATACTGAGTCAGATCAGCTGCATTCCAGCCTCAAAGCAGCAGGAGGGGGGTCTGGCCCTGACCACTCTCGTCTCAGCCAGGCTGAGCAGAGTTCCCTGTGCCTCCCCACCAGCCCCCCACTCTAGGACTACATCTCTCCAGAGCAAGTTCTCAGGAAACTCTTGTGCACCATGCACTGCTGTGTATGCAACTGTTTCTTAGGGCAATATGTGTGTGAGGTCAGAAGAAATGAGGCAGGTGGGGAACAGAGTCATGCTCTTTTTTGAGGCTGGGTTTCACTAAGTGACAGACGTAGTAGCAGCTGACAGATGCCATCAGTATGTATACAGCAGTATCTCTTGTCTCCAGCAAGTTCCTCCATTTTTCTTTCAGTTTCCATGGGGAAGAAAAATAAGACCCTGGTAACTGTCCTACCAGCAGCACCACCCCACACCCTTAGACACTTTTGGCACAGACCTTGTGCCAAAGCCCACCGGGGTAGATGCAACAGGGAGTATGACAGGGATAAATGATGGTGGAGCTCCTCCTCTGACTTTCATGTAAGATGATAGTATGCAAGTATACTATACATGCATGACAAGTATATTGCATAGCAGTGCTGAGGAACATTTTCGTATGGTTGTGATGGACTAAAATGCAGCAAATTCTTTGACAGTTCAAGTGAAAATTTTTTATTTTTTAAATATTTCTTTATTGCTCATGGAATTATTTATTTTTCTAGCTATAGATCTGTCTATAGACAGTATATACTGTCCAGCTTTTAGACTGGCTGCTGCTGTAATGCCATCACAGGTGCCAGTCTTAAATTTTAGATTTTCTGTTGCAGTCCTTTGCTCTTATAAATAATTTCTCTTTTTAGAGATATGGTAAAAAATTTTAATCCTGACTTAGTGTTTAAGACCAGAAATATCTTTTTGCAGGTACACCATTCCACACTAATCATTTGCAAATTATTACAGTAATCAATAAATCAAAAAGAAATACTTAGGATGATAGTACCACAGTGACATGAATATTACTGCCCACACTCTGTCCCCCAAGACTCCTCTTGTCCATCTGCTGTCCCTCTGTTTTGTACACCTCTCCAATGACTGGCTATTTTCTCCTGCTCTTTCTTGTTCAGAAGACAATTTGAGGAGCCTGTTGCTGATTTATGAGCCCTTTCATGGTTTTAATTCTGTTGGACCTGACTGACAGAAACAAATGTCACATTCCCAAGTGCTTTGCAAAGAAACGGGGATTTTCGTGGGTCCTCAGACCCAGCAGATTCTGTTTATCTGCTCTGGAATTTTCCTTTGTAAGGGTTATTTTTGAAGCAGCACTTCCTTTGAGCCTTGACTGATAACTTCTACTCCATCGGTGGTCTACAAGCACTTTTTATCACATAACGTCTGACTGGGATCAGGACTGTTTGTATAGGTAGCAAAGAAGCCACTGCTCTGTGAACATTCCTGGCATAATAGAGTTAGATCACTCATTCTTCAGCAGTTTTTATAAAAGAAATTCCTGGGCACAGCCAGGCACTTCTTCAGCTTTGGGAGAAGCCAGCCTAGCAGGCCTTGAAGCCAGAACTCCATTCCCTTTTGTTTGTTTTCTAGTCCTTACAGCAGCTGCTTATCCATTGTAATCCCTGAATTGATCCTGTCATTGCAGTTCAGGGAATCAGAAAAAATGTCTCATAGGGGAAAAGGATCACTTGGCTATAAATCTGATAGTTTACACCTCCATAGGAAAATGTGATAAAAAGCCTTCAGAGGACAAAAGCCCATCTGAAAATGCAGTAAGAAAGTCTGTAAGCCCAAGTGGAGCTATTCTTATTTGCAGAAGGAAAGAACTAGCTCAGCAGCCAAGGCTGCATGCATTTTACTTTGCACCTACAGCAAATATATCTATATAGCCAGATGCTTTAGTTTTCAGTCTAAATTTTACCCTAGCTCATGGTTAGGGTTCCATTCAGATATTAGCATATTTCAGATACACAAGGAACATCAGGTGACAACAGAGGGTATTCATAGATATATCAAAATACATGTTTGGAAACCACTTGCCAGGATCAGAAGGAAAATGTTGTTGCAGAAAATCTTTAGTGGGAAAATACAAGATAGAACAGCATAACCCAGGTAGTAAGAGTATTGCTCTCACAAGGTGCAGAAAGCATGGACTTTCTGAGATGGAAGGAATCTGCTTCCTCTGAGGAAGTCTGAGCCTGAGCTCAACAAAGTCATCAGCACAGCCTCAGTGGGAGTAGAATCAGATCCAGGGCTTACTATTCCATTTCCATGCAGTGCAGCAGCAACTGCAATTTGAACCAAGCTATAAATAGTTTAATAATAAACAGAAGAAGGGTTTGGCCTTTTTTTTTTTTTTTAATGAGTCTGTTAAAGACTTTTTCACATCTTTAAAATATACTTAGCCCAGTGGCATCTGTACTTCTAAGAACAGATATTCAGTTACCATAAAATTGAGTACAAGTTTTATCTCAGTGACTCTCTTGAGGAATAGCCGACAGGTTCTTTTCAGTGTAGAGCCCTGTGTAAAATTATACCAGTGCAAATAGAATGGGAAGACCATTACTTCGTTATAGTTCCACAAAGATCCGCAAAACTCAAAACTTCAAGCTGTGTGTTGTTCATATTCTGTTCCTGTCAGTGTTATGGTTGCTGCAATCCCATGAATCGTTCCCCATTTATTGGCACAATTACTCTTACCAGCCTCGCTGAAAAGCAAATAAATACTGAAAAGTTAGAGCCAGTAAAATGTCTAGTGCACTCAGTCAGAAAGCTAAATTACTTTGCACTAGGACTGCATTGTAAGTCCTTTTAGAAAGCAAGGGAATTCCACATTGGATTTCCACTGGATAATTTTGCAGCACATAAAGGGCAGCTGAAGCAGATTGGCAGTTAGGACTGCCAATTAAGTTCCTTAATTGTCAGAAGCAAGTGAGAATGAAATCAGTCCTGGTCCTGAGATGTTTGCAAGGCTGAAGACATTAGAGATTAGCAGTTCTGCTCTTTCCAGGTGAACCACAGCGCTGCTGTAGTTATGCAACAGTGTCAGAGTGAACAAGAGTCATTCTTCCTTGCTTCTTTCTCTTCAGATGTACCAACAGAGGTCTAAAATTCTGTTGCACACTGTACATGTGCATGCGAGGGGTGTTTGTACATACGTGTAAGTAACTGTGTTGCCCATGTATTATGTGATAAAACCTCGGGCAGTCAGACCCCTGACAACACCAATAAGACTAAAGTGGTTTCTACTTCTACACTCTGCCTTCTACTATTGGATTTCTAATTGAAGACATATCTAGTAACTTTCAGCACTGCTAAGGGTGTTTATGTGTCTATACATGAGCATATGGATGTAAATGGGAAACCCACGTTTCCTGAAAGAGCCCGCGAGCAAACAGTACCCCTGCTTTCATTACTGACTGCACATTCCCTTTTACAAGAGGGTCAGAAATGCCAAGCCATTTCTACTGACAGCATCATAACAATAGTTATATTCTGAACTTTACAGTTGACAGCATTTCTCAAAGAAATCCATTCATAGTGATGTTAAGGACAAGTCCAGCTTTGGCACATGTATTGCTGGATACAACTCAGTAGGAATAAAAACTGCAATTGCTAGGTAATAAAACATATAACAAAATTTCTGTCTTCATGGCGAATAACACAGATAAATCATAAACTGTTTTCTCCAGATACTAAATGTAAGTTATGACAAAGTTATTCCAGTTATTTTCGTGACAAGCATCAATCATTTGATTGATTCATAATTGCCGATCTGATGAGAGCACTAAGCATCTTCCTTTCAGGTTAAATGGAAGAAGAAATGAAACATCTGCTTATGAAAAGGTAATGAGGGACAACTGGAAGCTACTGCCCAAGAAAATGGCTTTAATTACAAAGGCTGGACTAAGCCCCATGGTCTAAAGAAGATGGGGATTTATTTTTATTATTACTTGAATTTAAAAAAAAAAGACTGTGAGATTTATGCAGCCATGAGAGTGTTTGTGGGGAAAAGCAGGGAGACTTTTCTTCCCAGGCTTCCTTTCCATGGCATGGAATGAGCAGGAGGAAAAATGAACTAGTGAATTAAAAACTCCCTGTTCTGTTTTCTGTCTAGGCAGAGCAAAAGAGTTTTCTGTACACCATTTGTGATATGTAGGATTATACTAACAAAATGTTTGTATTCTTGGAAAATTATTTGCATAATTTTAACTTTGGAAGAAATTCTGAATTCTATTAGTTCAGCACCCAAATCTGTTTAAAATATTTGTCCCTTTGCCTTGTCCTGACTTTTCATCACTGTACTGATCAAAACCTAGAGACATGACTAGTGAGTTCAGTGTTGCTGTACCTTGGAAGGTGTCCAGGTAAGAGCTGATAGATTTATTTGAGCTGTCTTTAACACCTCAGTTTAAAGGAAAATTGCCTGCAAAGAAACCTGGCTTTCCTAAGCACAAATTGAACCACAGGGACTTTTATGGGACAAGTGAGGTTGAAAAAAGAAGAACAGGCAGTTTAAAAAGACTACTTATTATGTAGTCACAATTAATAAACTCTCACACTTTCTTTGTTAAATAAAGAAATAATGTGTTTAAATGTTTTGGAAAAAGAGACCAGTCTCTATGCTCTTACATACCATTTTTTCCTCATAGAAAGCAAGTCAGGATGCCCATGCTTCCAGTGATATTCTGGGAAAGAGCATTCACTGGGCATCTGGGGAGCCACCACTGTCCCTGAGAACAGGCACTCATGGCCACATTGAGTGACAGGTGCTTAGTAATTGGTCTCCTGGTCCCAACTCTGAACATGTTGAAAGACAGGAAAAGATGTGCAAATAAGAGTGTTCTGCAAAGGAGATGAGAATATTTAGGTTTGCAGACATGCTCTAAAGCATATTTCTTTTCCTCTAGCCTCAAGATACCAGATGAATTTTGAGGTTCAAATATTTGGCTGTATGCTCCGGGAGTTTTGTAGGATTTCTGCATCTCTTTGTTTTGTAGCTGGAGAATCTTCCTCCCACCTAGCAAATCCTACCACCCATACAGCAAACAGATATCTTTTGGCACTGACTGGTACTCCATAATACTGTATAAAGGCTCGTGTGTAGTGTGTGGGGGTAACAACACCCTGTCTCAGAGAGTGAAGAGGATAGGACAGTCATTACTTTCACTGCCACTCACTAGCCAGCAGAGCCCAGCATGGAAATCCAAGGCATATTTGAGAGAGGAATGATGTTGAAATAAGAGTGATAATTTCAATAAGACTCTCAGTATCTGTGGGAGATGCAGTGATAAAGTCTCCTGAAGATGACAGTGAGTAGAGGATAGTTGGACTTGCTCAGTCCAAACATGCTTGCTCTGAAATCCATCTTCTGTTTGTCAGTTTCCATGTACTTGTCACACCAAGGACAAGCTGACAGCTGCAATATAAATAAGATGTCTGTTGGAGAAACATGTTGCTTTTTATATGCTTTATTAGGCAAAATCCAGCCAGTGATTGAAGTGTTGTTCTGGACAGCACAGGTAACATCTCCCAGAGGAGCACTGACTGCTTCGTTTACATTGCAAAGGATGAGAAGTGGGAGTCAAAGGAAGCCAAACTACCCAAACAGGGAATTGGGATGAAGCAGAATGATTTGCATTCTAAATATAGGATTTTTTTGTCTCACTTCCAGGACAATGCCAGGAGTGAAATATTGCAGTTTCACTGAAAGAGTGTAGTGGCAATATGCCACTGATTTCATTAGTTAAAAGAAGATTGCTTCTGCTTTTGATATTCACTTGTAGCCAGTAATGTGAGGAACAATTAGAATACCTCAGAAATTAAAAAGTCTGGTGATGTTATAGCTAATAGTGTGAATATTTGTTGGTTTATCTCCTCCATGGTAATGGAGAGTTTCACCAGAATAAATCCTGAGTAACTGTCAAGAACAAAGACAAGTTTCAGGTGTATATCAGTTGTGATTAGTTGGGGTTTTTTCTTCTATTGCAATTCTGTGTGCTTAGATATTGCAGTTGGCCAGGAGACACTTCACTTCAGTTGCTCTTAGCTTGTATGTAACAATATGTTGTTATTTTTATAAAGATGGCTCTGGCTGAGCTCGTTGATAGACTGTTACTCTAAGAAAAACACATTTACCCTTTCTGATGTATATTTTTTGGAATAAATCTTAAAAGTCAAATACACATTTCTAATTAAACATGTGTGAAATTAACCATGTTGAGTTAGGGGGGAATTTCACTGGGTGCCTGTAATTTATCAAAATACAAAAGACAGATAAACTAAAAAACATAAGGTGTTAGCACAGTGAGACAATCTTTATTTGTAAGCAGCATTTATCACCACTTAATTCACGACTTTCGTTTCTACTGGCCATCTGTCATAGCTGCTGTCAGCTTCACAAGCCTCGTGAACTTTGCCAGTCCTGGTGTTAGACTTCAAAAGATGCTGCACCCACCCACCACTATGACTTGGATGCCGATACCATATTGTGGCAGCTTGAAACAAAGAGTGGCTTTGGCAGGAACAAGAAGAGGCTGGCCCTGTGTTTCAATTCTGCTCCTTCCAAAGTAGCAGGCATTTAATTGGATTAACTGGGTTGAGGTCACTCTTGTTTAAAGAGGTAACACCAGATTCAGCATTAGATGCCCTCTTAGTAATCAGAATATTTTTACCCAGGGCCATTTGAGAAATGTTGAGAACTAAACCCCTGTTGCAAGATTGTACTCCTCTCACAAATGAGGTCCATAGCAAGACCAGGTAAATGCATTTGATGTTTCCCAAATAGCTTCTATGGCATAAAAGAAGTGAGGACCTTTTAAGGTATAGATTATAAAAATCTTTTTAGATACCTGGAAAGCAGTGGACGCTCATGAGCTGTATCAACGGCTTCGTAAGTGCAGCCTGGCACAGCTGATTGCAATAAACTTCAAAAGACATTTATCAAGTATCAAACCTTTAAAAATTCTCTTTAAGAAATGTGTGAACATGTACTCCATATCAGTTTCCTTCCTTGTATTCAGCTCACAAACGTATTTTTAAGGCCTGTGGATCTTGGCATGCCTCTTTGTCATGTTGATACAGAGATTGCTCCTAAAACTCCCATTTATAATCTCCTATGAACATCCAGAAGCTCTGGAAAGAGTTTTGTTGACTTGTGTTCTTTCCACTGTCCTCACACTGGTTGAGGAGGAACTGTGCTCGTGTTGAAGAGTGCAAGTACAGTATTTTACTACAGGGTGCAGAACACTGAGTTTCAAATCCTTCTTTGCAAATTTTCTTGCTTTCTTGAAAATTCATGTTCTGGGCTAAATTTTCCAAATTTATCTCAGATTTGGCAACAAAAGGAAGTAAAAATGGACAAGAAACATCCCTTAGGTATGAGCAGATACAGATAGCACAATAATAATAGTGGCATTGTTCAGTAGCTATCATTTTTTACAAGATTGAAATAATCTGATTATCTTAATCCTGTTATTTTGACATTTAATATAAAGTTATTGTGTATTCATGGTCTTGGTGACCTGTTACTGACCTCTGATCTGCTTATTATCAAGAATAAAACTTGAGTACGTTTTACAAACAACACTGGTATATGCTATGCTTCCTATATCTCTTTAGCATTTTTTGGCTGCCCTAATGAGCAGAGAAAATGCCTTGCAAAATTAAAAAAGACTCATGGACTCCATAGGAGCTAATACATTGGGAATGTATAATAGTCTGAGGAGGTGCATGAAGCTGGAACTAGCTTTTGTTTTGAGCTGTTTGAGGAGGCATGTTCTGAAGACTGTTCTCTGTTCCCACTGGCAAATCTCCCAGGGCAGTTGTGGTGAGCTGGGCACAGTGAATCCTCAAAATCTGCTCCATTAGCACAGATGCTGAGCTGGACCAGCCGATGCAGTTTTATTGTCTCTACCAAGCCTAGAGGGTTTGCCTACCTACCTTCAAGCATGCTGTCTCCTGGACTTCCCCACCTCCACTGAATGCATGTGAATTACAGGTTGGTTCCTGCACTACAGGTGGACTTGTGGCAGCCCAGCAGCCCCTTCCACATCGTCGAAGGTACAGTCGCTGACGTGCGAGTACCGCAGAACACGAGCCGGAGCCTGCTGCCCTACCTCCAGCAAGCAAACATCCAGTACACGTAAGCCCATGCTTCACTTCCCATGCCTCGCTCCAGAGGCCTGGCCTTCGGAGCAGGTCTGCATCTACCACGCCAAGTGCTCTCAAAAATGCGTTCCACATCACAGCAGTTAGGCTGGCAGACAGCTAGGCATTGCCAAGAAAACAACCACTTTAATGGCAGAGCAGACCATCTCCCACAGGCAGGCAGCTTTAATTAAATGTCCTCCTTTGGAGTCAAGCTGAAATGTTTTCAATATATGTGAAATCACATCTGTTAAGAGAGGGTTGGTAATTACTAATTCTGTAGCCTGCTTTGCCTCTTTGTTTAGTAGGAGCAAGGTTTATTTACAAGCAAGCTGCAAATGCAGAGGCAAAACTTCTTCATCAGTTATACAGGAACATGCTACTTCTTTATTCTCCATTCCTAGCGACCAATGCAAGTCATACAGTACAAATGCACACTTAAGTTCACAAACCATTTATAGTGCTCCTTAAAAAAATTCAAGACAATTTTGGAGTATAGTTATCCTTTCATATTTATCCATATGATATACTGGACAAGAGAAATGATCGTGTCATTAAAGCTTTTTCAATGACATGCCTAAGCATCTGAATAATCAACTGATGAGTTATTTGAATTCTCAAAAATTTGCTGAGTAAAGACCTATATGAAGTTATTTATACTTTTTCCTCCGCACATCATCTCAGAATGGTGTAAATCATACTGTAGATGTATTTATGTATACATATGTATAGTACTCATCACAATCCCATTTTAATTATAACAGTGGTCTCTTCTTAATTTGTTGTTCTAAAAATACAGAAACAAATATAAGGCAATTAAGTACACAAGCTCCATAGCTGCAGTTCAGAGTAACTTTCATGTGGGTTCAGCACTGCTTCGGCTTTGTTTATGTTTAAAACTGAGATGGGGATTTCTGTAATTGTTTTCCTGTGCTTATAAAAAAATGTTCCCTAATTACTGTGACCCAGCAGTTGTATTCATGTCTACTGCTGTTCCTGCTCACAGTAATCACCTTTAATGATATCTGTTATAAACACTCTCTGTACTTGAAGACCTCTGCTTGGGTTGCAGAGCCATGTGCCAGGGCAAGAACTGCCAGAGCAAAGGGTCTCTGCAGTTTACCCCAAAAAACATGCTAGGATAACAGTGCATTAATCTTCCACAGGGAAAATCTGACTTTTGGCACAAAAGTTGTGTGCACTTAGAAGGAAATTGGGCAGCATTTTACCAGGTCCATACTTGTCCTTTGCTCTCCCTCTTCATCTCCCTGCTGCGCATTTTGGATGGTCCCAGCCATCAGAAGCAAAACCCTGCAAAGCCTCAACAATCATGTGCTTGTCCTGACAAGCCTCCTGAGATCTGTAACTCCACAAGACCTAGGAGGATTCACCATGAGAGCAACAACATCCATAATCAGGGAGAAGCAGGAGCAGGCTGGCCAAGCACAGTCATGCCCACAGGGTGGGGACCACAGCCCTGAGCTGAAGTGCAGCTCCACAAGCCAGGATTTTGTACAACTCCTTTTCAGATTACTGTTTTTCACAATTTTTAAAATTATTTTTTTCCACACACTGCAATGGAGTTAAATTTCTACATCTCTTTTGGAACTGGAAAATCTGAGGCAAACGCCAGGTAAAATTTCAGCTCAATACAGTGATGCTTACCTAAATTATGACATATTTACAAAGGCAGGAAGCATTTAAGCATCCCTAATAATGACCAGCACTTGCCTTTAAAACAGGCTTATTTCTCTTAGGATTTGACTTCATGACAAGATGGCCATGGAAACAAGCCAGGCATCAGATAAACTCTCTGCACCCAGTTGCCTTGGTTGTAAGTTTTCTGGCAAAGAAGCCACTTACGTTGCACTCAGACCTAAGGGACTTAAGAGCCTTTGTGTTATAAGCACACACAGTAGACAGTCATTTAAGAATAAAGAAAGATTATCAAATCCCATTTAGAGTACAGATGCGTAAGTTAACAGAGTGAGCTTGATCCTGATAGGTGCTTATACGAATCAGAATTCTGCAAAGCAGTCCAGTATTTTTTTTAAATATTAGATGCCCTAATGACTTGAATAAAATCACTCCTTTGATCAGCTTTACAGTACTGCTCTTACAGTACATACAACACCTTGCAAGTCAAGACTATAATCCTTTAGTTTGCTTAATGAATGTTGCTGATGTAGAACAATGTAATTCCTAATTATACAACTACTTCACTAATGCTTTGGAGGATGAGAATAACCTTTACCTTGATTCTGTATGTAGAGAGGCCTATTACCTTTGAGGCATCTGCTGCACAGCTGAGTTACGAGGAGAGTAAATGCCATTTCTTTCCATCTTTTTCCAACCACAGCAGCTAATGCCTATAAAAATTTCGAAGGTTGAATGTGACTGTCATTTTCTGGGAATGGTGAATTAGTGGCGTGGTGATTACACATTGCCATGCTTTAGGAGAAGGGAGCATTACAAGGATGACTCTCGGTTTTACAGTAATGTTGTTACAGATATCCATGACAATATTCCCTGCTCCTGCTACTGTCTGATGGGATGGATGGATGCCTCAACTTCCTTATTATAGTTATTTTCAGATGTTTTCTGTATTATAATTTAATATTCTTTTTTCTTTTTTGCCATAAAACAGGAAAGTTTTCAGCTTACATAGCCCTCTCTGCATTTTGCTCTTAATGCAAAGAACCTCTCACTTTTTATGCAAGTATATTTAATTTTCACTTCATATTTTTCATATTTTTCCTGAGTTATTTTAACAAAACTGGCAAACAACTACAGCAGAGTAGATAAGGTAAACAACAAAGCACACTTCAGATTTTTTTGTTTCCTGTTTTAACGTGTTTCAGACAGAACGATAATGCTGCCAAGTTCTTAATTTTTTGTTTTGCCTCTACAACTTGTAGCTATATGTAACATTGCATTCCACTCCCAGGAGAAAGTATGTCCATGTTTTTCTAAGCTTAAAAAGATTTTCCAAGTGGTTTGAAATCAGTTTTCAAAGATCCATGATCACATAGTATACCTGGATTATAAAAGAAGACAGCAAATGTTGCTCCTTAAAAAATTAAAGTGGGTGCTTCTTCACATTGGCTACATTATTTACATCATTCTGTTTTAGTCACTTAACTAGCTTATTGTGTTTTTGAAGGCACTGTTACATTTCAAAGCAGCTGGAGTATTTATTTGGCAGCTTATATTCAAGTGAGCCTGAAGCACTCTATTGTCAAAATGTAACAGATGAAGTAAAGTCAGGATGGTTTAAATTCTGCTATATTTCCTCTAAACATGATTGTTATTCTGATTTAGCTTGTGTGTTCTACTAGTTTTTCAGTAATACTGCTATCTTTTTTTACCTAGGATTCTCATATCAGACCTACAGCAAGCAATAGAAAACCAGACTGGAGTGAGGTCCCATAGGAATCGAAGGTCCCTCTCTGGGTATAACTACGAAGTGTACCACTCCCTGGAAGAGGTGCATTAAAATCCATATTGTTCCTCTTATCTACTACAATGTTGTATTTAATAAGGCTAAGATTTCATTCTCTCTACAAGTTCTGGTTACCTGTTCATCTTCAGAAATGTTCTAAGTCCTGCTTCTTCAAAAATAGGCACTTCCTTGAAAAAAAAAAGTATATTTAATATTTGTATTCAAGGCTCATCTTTACATGTAACTATCTTTCAGAGCACCTGAGTTTTTATTTTAAAAAGTAGGTCTTTTACTCTGGTGGAATAAGAGATTTCAGTGAGTGATTGGTCACACTAAGTCATTTAATTAAGCAATATGAGTAAATGCTTAGGTATTTGCACGGGAGGTACAAATACTTAAAAACACCTAGGTACAAACTCATGTATAAGGAATACTATCCTGGATTATGGCTGGGTAAACAATTTCTGTTGATTTTACTGTGCTCACATACACAATTTCAGTCTGCACCAAATCAAAGTCACTGGGTTGAGCATGCAGAGTGCTGCACCACAAGAAGATCTGGTGCCTGTGAAACAAATATTGCAGGTAGCATTGAGACATGCATGTCAATCTGTTTGTCATTGTGTTCTGGCAGGCAGAATCAGGGACTCTCTTTCTTCATTCCATTAATATTTAGTGGCAATGGTGGATTAGCCACGTCCCCCTATTTTCAATGGACAGCTTATGCATTCCAGTAATACCCAACAATTAAATGGAAAAAAAAACCCATGTGAAGGCTGCATCCAGCCTCTGGCAATAGAGCTATGAGAGCCAAATAATGCTTAAAGTGTGAAAACAAAAACAAACAAGACAAAAATAAAAACTACAGGAAAATCAAAAAGTAGAGAGAGGACTGAGAGCTGAGAAAAATAAATATATTACAGTTTCTTCCCAGGAAATGCAAAGACTGAAAAAATGATTTTATTTCTGTATTTGCAGATTGAGGAGTGGATGCATTATCTGAATAGAACTTATTCAGATCTTGTTCACATGTTCTCTGTTGGAAAATCCTATGAAGGGAGACCACTGTATGTACTCAAGGTAAAGATTAAACAGTCATTAATGAGACTAAAATCTGGAATCAGGGACAGACCCTGTTATTTATGTTACAGCACATACACCAGAGACACAGCTTAACAGTGTTTCCTAAGGATGAGTTGCTTAAATCTAAGTATCTCTCTGAATGTCATCTTTAATGAAAAAAAGGGAAAAGAAAGCTGGAAAACTAATAGCCAAATCCTATTTACCTGGTTTGAATATGCATGGAGAAAGATAACAGGACAAGTTCAATTAGCAGGATTTGGATTTAAGGGGATTGCAAAGCTTTTTTTTTATAGACAACTAGGAGAGCAGTTATGCTGGAGAGGGACCCCAGAGGACTCTGGAGCCCTTCTCAGCATGTGCCACATGCGCCTTTTCTTTAGCTAGTGACAAAATTTCAGGGCTGTGTGCTCTCGACTCACATGATTAGGACCACAAATTAGAGTGTGTCGGTAAGATGCAAAAAATCTTTCAATGTATTTTCTTTCCATCTCCTGTTGAAAAGTTCTGAAAATTTGATTCTTTATGAGGCTATTCACATAGTGTCATTGTTCCTCACCCTACTCCATGTGATATTCATTCCTCGTAAAAGAGGAACTGACAGATCTCACTTTTCCTACAGTTTTTTTCCATAGGTCAGCCTCATTATCTTGGCACACCTGCCTAACATTATCTTGGCCATACCTTTTAAAACAATAAATTTGCGTTCCTTTATATGAGGAAATTCAAAATGGTTTCGTCTCTCTCATATTCTATTATTTTCTCATTATTGTGTTTTCACTAATGTGATGAGATCCATTGGTATTTTGTGAATACTCACACTTCAAGTTAGGTAAAAGATCACGGCCCTACAAGAAAGCTGTCTGGATAGACTGTGGGATTCATGCAAGAGAGTGGATTGGCCCTGCCTTCTGCCAGTGGTTTGTGAAAGAAGTAAGTGTGCAAAATTTACAGTCATACAGTTCCTTCTGTTAAATAAACTTTGCATTTTTTCTGTAGCAGTTCTAACACACTACTAATATGGAAAATAACTAGCTATTATACCTCTCTTTTTAAAAATAGTTTGTGGAATACTTAAGTGCTTAATAAACAAAGCTGTGAATGACAGCCAGACACAGCTAGGCACAGGAAAAAATATGCCAGACACATACTGGCAGAGGTATGAAGTAGGATTTTATTCCAAGACCTAAAAATGTGAAGATTGTGATTCTGGTAACGGCGCAGGTAAATCAGTGCCAGTGTGTACTGCTTCAGATCAGTTCAGCAGCATCTTTGCTTTAAGGACTTAGTTTAAAAGAGACATTTCTCTTTTGTGTCATTCCATAGGAATAGGAAGCTAAAGTCACAGAATAATGCAATAGAATCACAGAATTGTTTGGGTTTGAAAAGACCTTAAAGATCATCAAGTCCAGCAGTTAACCTAACACTGCCAAGTCCACCACTGAGTTATCACCCCAAGTACCACATCTACACATCTTTTAAATACCTCCAGGGATGGTGACAAGCATTTAACTGGGCAGCCTTCTCCAATGTTTGACAACCCTGTCAGTGAAGAAATTTTTCCCAGTATCCAAGCTAAGCCTCCCCTGACTCAACTTGAGGCCATTTCCTCTTGTCATATCACTTGTTACTTGAGAGAAGAGGCTGACTCCCACCTAGCTACAGCCTCCTCTCCGGTAGTTGTAGAGAGCAGTAAGGGTCCTCCTGAGCTTTCTTTTCTCTAAAGACCCTCAGATCCCTCAGCTGCTCCTCATCACATTTGTGCTCCAGACCTTCACCAGCTTCTTTGCCCTTCTCTGGACTCACTCCAGCACCTCAATGTCACTCTTGCAGTGAGGGCCCAAAACTGAACACAGGATTCAAGGTGAGGCCTCACCAGTGCTGAGCACAGGGAGGCAATCACTGCCCTGGTCCTGCTGACCACACTATTGCTGATACAGGCCAGGATGCCATTGGCCTTCTTGGTCACCTGGGCACACACGAGCTCATGTTCAACCAGCTGTTGACCAGCACCCCCAGGTCCTTTTCCAACGGGCTTCTTTCCAACCATTCTTCTCTCAGCCTGTAGCACTGCCTGGGGTCTCTGTAATTCAAGTGCAGGATCTGGCACTTGGCCTTTCTGAACAGTTGGTCTAAATCTGTCAAGAATTCATCTGCCATTTTCCCATGATGGCAATTATCATAGTTTTTCTGCTGTTCAGTGGCTTCCAGCTCCTGTTGGTTGCCCATCCTGTGTGTATTGGTGTAGATGTACTTCACCTGGGCTATTGATCCTGCTGCCTTCCATAGGGAAGAAGCCCTAATTCCTACATGACTGTTCTTTGGCACTTCTGTGGTTTCTGACACATCAATAACCCTTCTGTCTTTGCTGCCTCCTGGATCTTCATCCCCAGCTTCCGCTGGGATGGCAGACTGAAGGACCTATCTAGAACAACATCCCTCAAACATTGGTGTGGTGCCCCCAAGCTCATCTCTATCGAGCCTGGTTTTATCCTCTTCTGCCTTCAAATCCAGTTTAAAGCTCTTCCAATGCGACCTCTTAACTTGTGATCAAAGATCCTTTTCCCCCTTTGAGACATGTATAGCCTATCTCACTGAGAAGCCTGCTGTTGTGTAACCCAACCCATAATCAAACCCACAAAATTCTTCCAGTGACACCAGTCTCAGAGCCAGTGATTGATCTGCTGGCTGTTCTTCTTCATGCATGGATTTCATCTGAAACGACGGATTTCATACTATCTGAAGAACAAGTGAATCCTATGTTTCTTTGATTCTATCTTATTTGGTTTATTCTCCCTTTATTTTTGAGGTCTAGTATTTAGTCTTCATATTTATCCATTTGCAGTTTTCAAATGAGAGGTGAAATCAAGTGGAATTGGAATTTTGCTTCCAAATTGTCTGGTTCTGGTTTGGTTTTGGCTTTTTATAAGTATCAGCACTTAAACTCTTCTAATTTGGGATACATTACAGATGCATTATATGTTTATAGGATTTTGCCATCTCCCCTTAGCCAACAAACTTTTGTTCAAGATGAGACATTAGCTGCACAATGCAGACTACCTTGCAACGTAATTGGCAGAAGTCAAAAGCGGCTTTAAAATACCCCCACAGAGGTGCTTTGAGTATTTTGCATACTGTTTTTTGCACAAAAATAAGGGTTGCAATATGCTTTTACAAGCTTCTTCCTATAAACACATGATTTTCTTACCTGTCTTCCCACCCATCACTGTGTAATTCTACAATGTATTAATACCTCCTCTGATTTTGTGAGAGTAAACTTCTACATCACCAACACCCTAATGCTGAGATGATCAGGTAATCATGTGTGGCCTTCCCTCGAGCATCACAACAGTGAAGTTGAACAGGGGAAGTATAGAAATAATGAGGGATGCGCCCACGACCATGGATAGGCTAAATGAGATCCAGGAGCCAATCTCCAAAGTTCTGCAATGATGGTGTGTCTTCTCATTAAGACTCCTGTTAATGTAAAGATGAACTAACTTGCAATTTCTGAGTAGCTTTCCTACAGGAGAACATGTGCAGTAAGGAAAGAAGTTGGGACAGAAAGGCACTGGTGGGAAGCCTGTTGCTTAAGTACCTCTTCCTTACCAAGGTTTTCCCATAAAGCAGTAGAATGTGGCAGTAGGGTAAAAATCACAAGGTTTCTCTGTAGACCTTATAGCAGAATATAGGCTGTGGGTGTGTATACAAAAACCTCCTGGTTGTTATATGAGATTTTCAGAGAACAGCTTGTAAGGCTGCTTCTCTAATTATGTAAAAAAGTTTTCCTAGATTAAAAGTAGTCTCTGCGGAGTTCCTTCATACTACAAGAATGTACCACCCTTGTCTGCCCATCCCTTCTTAGAGCAGTATTTCAATCTAGCATTAAAGCAAAAACCATCAGGAAGAGAATACATTATGCTCATAGTCTCCATCATCATATTAAAAATGACTGGCAAAGGAGGAGAGACAAGATGATTAGACTGCTTGGTTTAGGACATTACTTTTCTCATTGTATGAATTAGAAAATTTTAGTAAGAACTCTAGGAAAACTGAAGGTCTTTCTGTGCTTCAAACTCTGCAATTCTCTTTTGCTGGCAAACTCCTCCCTTAAGCACCTCTGCAGCCTGGCAGCCCAGTTTTCCATCCTCCCTGGCACTTACGGGCAGTTCTGAGAAAGGGCTGTCAGCTTGGAAACAGATCTTTCCTGGCATGTTTGCTGACTCTCAGGAATAGCACCACAAGTCCATCGATTTAAGGCAAGCAAAAAGAAATGCTGGATTTACATGGTGTTGGCTTCTTTTCTACCAGGAACAGCATACATGCATTCCTTTACCATGCAGGCAGCCTGAAATGTTTTACCAAGCTTTCACTTCACCCTGTGATTTCTGACACTTATTTTTAATGAACTAGATTCATGTTCCTGTGTACAAGAAGGCTTTTCAAGCAATTTAGCTTAGGAAGAAAACCCTCTATGCATGAATGTCACTTAACATTCAAGCTCAAGACTGGGTGCTGCAAACTTTACCAGATACTCCTACCCAGTTTGGGAACTCTCAGTATCTTGCTTGCACCTCTGGAAGTGGCAGCTTCTGAGTGACAGAGGATTTGCTGCAAGCAGTGGGAGACCCCCTCCGAAGGGTGGAGGTGCCACCGAGCAGCTGCTCATGCAGTTTGCCAGGGTATGGCAGCAGCTCCCCACTTTCTACAGAGTCTGGAATTGTTCAGCTAAACTGGACCTGGCTCCCACCTATTTAGAAATGCAAAACAGACTAAAGCAGATCAGACTTGGGAAGTGAGGATGTAAGGCTGGAGCATGGGAAGGCAAGAGGCTGCCTGCTGTGCAGGCTTGTTCTATATTTGGGCAATTACAATAATTAGAGGAAAGGAAAATAATAGCTAGAGAAAAAAAAAAGATACAGAAGTTAAAGATTTAAAAGCAGAAAGAAAATGCACAGGGTATTATGTGATGATATAACTCAAAGTACAAAAGCAGCCTACTCTCATTTTGGAACAAACAAAAGGAGAGCAAAGACTATGGTTTGAGGAATTGTGGGGGTTTTTTGGTTTTCTGTGTGTTGGTTTGTTTTTTATTTCCTTATAATCTACTCCAGAATGAGCTCTAGCCTTGGCTCTGTGTTCCATAGATCTGATGTTAATAACAACGTCACTGTTTCTGTGGAAGGCGCCCAGAATGTCTGTAGTCTCTCGCCTAAAGATAATCAGATGTTCTGTCAGGATTAGCTGTACTGGTGGCCTCTGACAATCCCCACCTCATGGTCACTGAATTTCAAGTCAAGAAAGGGGTCACCTTGCATACAGAGCACCAGAGCTTTAGGTACCAGCTAATGAGCCACAGAGAAGTGTCTGCACCTGTACTGTAGTGAAATAGCAGTCAGGTTACAGTGGAGTCCCACCCAATTCCAGCCTTACTCAGCTGGAAAGGGATGGAAAAAGGACTTTGATAGTGGAAATATTATGAGACCTGTGGTGGAGCAGGGAAGCAAGACAAGCTGTAAAAGGAAACAGAACTGATTACATGTGGGCTTATTTGAAGGCAACCTGCAAAGATAAATGAACCCAGAACTTGTGTCCACAGCAAGAGATTTAGAAAGAAAAAATGAAAAAGAAAAAAGGTTTGTTAGCCTAGAAATTTAAAGAGGCTACATGGGATCTAATACATTATTATTTGTCAGTAAATATTACAAACTGAAAGATACTCTATTATGTATAATTACTTTGTAGGAAGCAGTAGACTTTAGAAACAAAATTCAGATATATCATGTATTTATCCAAAATTAAATAGTCCTTACAGACACAAAGATGCAATACCTATAGCCATTTTGCAAAAATACAATTATATATGTACATATGGTAAGTAAGAACATTTAACTCCTACTCATTGAGAGCAGAGAAGCAGAATTCAGGTATCAAATTATCCAGACCTCAAATTTAGGATTTTACCATTTCTTAAAAAATCTTAAATATGGTTCACAGGCTGCTATTCAAATTAACATCAAAACTAGATTCTGTTTCAGTTTTAGTGAAAGCAGATGAGGATTCCCATTACATCTGGTTTGACTTTCTTCCCTCTAATAAATGCTGCCATTTGATCCATTTCAGTGATGTATAACCTTGACGTGTCTTTCACGCAGTATTTTCAGAAAACAGCATAGTTGAGATGTGACTTTGATATGTGTTATTCTTTATTTCTGGTGCAGGAATTTGTATTTCAAGATTAGAAATTCAAGAATGTAATTAAAAATCCTCAAGAAGCATGTACTGATTGTTCTTCTTGACAAAATATCCTAAGAGTCCAATGTCAACTGTAAGGGAAATGTCCATTGAGATCAAATGCATCTCCCTAAAGGAGTGACCTCATCAGGGCCTCAAATGAAGGTGAAAATAGCCTCACACTTTGGAAATGAAGTAACCTCCACCACCTTCTTCTCCCATCCTCAACAGTGATCTCAATTATTTGAGTTCCCAAATTATTCAAGACTATGTGTTTGGACTTCATCATGCTCCCAGGGAGCAAACATATAGCCCCAGAAAAAAGAAATTAAAGGCTGAGGGCAGTTCTCAGAGGTATTTTGTTGTTTGTTGGGGGTTTTTTTCATGCTGACATTGGTATTGATTTATTCCAAAACCAGGCTAGAATCCTGTCTTTTCATTCCATAATAATGAGCCAAGAGAGACAGACAGACTGTCCAAGAAGCAAAGTGGCAACATCTGCCCCCACTATTCTCAGCTTGAGACTGTTTTATGAGCCACCTCGTGGGATGCATATGGGATGCATACTGCCAATTAGCCAGCCATTAGGATTGTGGACCAGGCCCCAGAGAGCAGTCTTTACCAGGAATTTTGCAGCATTCAAGACCTCAGATTTTTCCTTAAGAATGTTTATGAATGCTTGAGTGCAGCCAGCTAAAGGAACAGTATATACACAGAGCTCAGTCAGGACAACAGCGCACTCAGGTGCAGGGCCAAGCAGGAGACCCAGACAATGTTAAAAAGGGTTGGCTCTTTTCTGCTCTGTTCAGGCCATGTGGGCAGAGGGCAGTGAAGCTGTAAGTATTCTTACTTTAAGATCTGCTGAAAGCCAGTGTAGCACTTATTCTCATTGTACAAAATTCACAGTCCGTGTCCTGATGGACAAACCATCTGCAAAATCCTGCATCGATAGTCAGAGCAGCACTCGGTCATTCATTCCAGTGCTGAAGCCCACACTGCCAGGGAAACAGCTTCACATTCTGTATCATTGCTGGGTCTTACTGAGCTCCATCAAAACCAGTAATCCTTTAGGATTTAGAAAATTTCTTTCCTGTGTTTTCCATAACTACCAGAGTCTTCAAATAGTGGCTAATTATCAAATTCAGATACCAGTTTTTTCACCCACTTCAGAAATAGTCTGATCTTGGGGGTGTGTAAGATAGTTATGTGAAGCAGCACAATAATGTTTCTTAGAGATTATACATTTGATCTCTCACTTGTCAACCCACTAAAGTCTTTTGAACAGGTACAGCTGAAATGCTGTGTTCCCACAGCCCAGGGTTTCAGACAAAGATTAACTCAAAGGATATTCGTTACACCTATATTTAGTTATTCTTTGAGACAATGTGTTCCACCTGCTGTGATAGGCTTTCCATCTCCATTTTTTGGAGTTCTCCAAGTGGAAGTTTTGGACCATAGAGGAAAGAAAGCAAGAACCTGACTGCCTTTCCATATAAATCAGACATTTATGCCAGTCCTTTCCTAGGTACAAGTATGCCACAGTTCCTAAAGTATCTTTGATGGTCCTCAAAAATCTGAAGAGCTTTTGAAATAACTTGAAATATTCCAAAGTGAATGAGAGGCATGCAAGGCCAAAACAAATATTTTAGCTGTAGGTTTTTCCTTTCACCCTTTTAGCTGAGTGTTCTTTCTTGACAAAGTCTGTTCCTTTCAGCTAAAGCTCTTTCGCTGATGTTGGCTTGACATGAAATTTTTGTTGCTCTTTAAATCATTGCATCTTCTTACTCTATGAAATTTTCCTATCTGGGTTTTCCTGCAGTTGATCCATTTTTAGTTTACCCTTGGTTTAGGAGAGTCAGATGCCTCCCAGGGCTGTGTCTTACCCCCCTGCAGCCTCCTTCACAGCTGTCAGTGGTGATGTCACCACAAAAACTGGGCTTTTTTCACCTTGAAGAACCAGTCATCTGGCTACAATCTCTCCACAAATGTCTGCAGCTCTTTCAGCAAACACTGTACAATCCTTGGAGCTTAATTTTTATTGTTTACCGGAATCTAGTCTCCCCAGCTGTCTTTTTAGCTGCCTAACTTCAGAAAAAAAAAAATGGACTTCTCTGAGTGCTCCCTGTATATTCATTATCTGGAGGGAAAAATCCATCTGTTTCATCCTGCAGTATCTATATTTGAAACACTCAGCCTTACTTGTCTTTAGCTAATTCATTCTTCTCTGTCAGAAGCTTCTGCCTGAAACATTATTTGTTTTTTCTCCATCAGAGACATCACCTCTTCCAGCCTCTTCACTTAGCACTTCATTTATCAGCCTTTCAGCAGCAAGAGGCACTGGTACCAATGCAGAATTTGTTTTATCCTCATGATTTTTTTTCCATCCTGCAAATGCTGCTCCTGCCGTTTGAAGTTCATGTGCAGTATTCACACCTATGTGTAGTAGTTTTTGCTTCTACTCAACGTCTCCCTTCCATTCCACAGCTGTTTCAGTTCTGAATGTGTTCCCTTTTTTTGGCAGCCATCCTACATACCACTTCTCTCTGAGTATCTGCATTTCTCTAGCACATGCTTGCTACTGAAAATGTGCACCACTTCTGAGGGGAAGGAAAACAAAGTAGCAGTGAACACTATCAACAAGAGTTTCCTGATCTAGGGCCCCAGTTGTGGTGCTTTGAAAAAAAAAAAAAAAAAAAAAAAAAGATAAAATCTAAGCCAATGCCAGAAAGATAGAGTGCAGTACCACGGTATCACCACAACGAGGCATGTGATGCATTGTTCTAAAGGCGGCTGTGGCAAACCATTTTTATACTGTGAGGTATCTCCCTCTCTTTTAATCCGCGGTGGAATTTCACAGGTTTTATTCAACAATAAGACAATTTAGGGAAGGTTCCTTCCCTTGCTTTTACACCTTCACAATAGCAAATAAAATTTTAAAAACCAGTTAAAATTGCTTTCAGTTTTCCAAAAGGAAGTACTGCACTGATTTTTGTGTGCACTACTCAGCTGCATCTTCTTGCCTACCCATGACCTTAAGAAGGTAAAAAGTGCTTTCATTTTGCTTGCAGCTATTAATTTTTCATAATGTGAGTAGATCTTGATAAAAGAAAAGTAACACTGCAGCTGTGTTGTGCCTGTAATAGGAATTCTTCAATGACACTTGCTCCTGTATATTCCTATTTAGGTATTCATCACTAGGACATTCAGATTCTACCCCCTGAAGGCTTTTAAGATGTTGGGTATGTTCTTCTTCAAGGCATGAAAAGAATTCACATTGTTGTTCCAACACATTACTTGCCCTAAGGGAGGAAGTCTGCTCTGTATTTTAGCAGTCCACTCCAGTATGATGGCACTGAGTAATTAGGGCCTCAGTAAAACTGCTGATATACAAAAACACTACTGAGCATGAGACAGGACTGTGAAAGAAAATTCCATATGTTGGACAATTTAGTTGTTCCAGAACTGGAATTACAAGCAATTATTTGTATCTTAAGTATTTAATCGTGTCTCAAAAATTTAATTAAGCCTTGTATTCAAGTGAGTTCTATTGAGTTTCCCTCAATATGTACTACCATGGACCAACACAATTAGGATGTAAAATTCAATAATTACATTTTTCAGAGGCCTATACCTTGGTGGGTCTCCACCAAGTTGGTGGGCACTAATTTCATACAATTACTAGTAAACAAATCTTACTCCTTTCAAAGCATTCACAGTGCTTCAGAATAACTCAGGCCTTTCTTTTCCTGGATAGGCAGTCCCTGACTTTTTTGGCATCTAAGAGGTTTTTCTTTTTTCTTTTTGTACTACTCTCTGAGTGGAACCAAGAAGCTGTGTCTCCAATTTCTACTAAGATCTGTGTAATTATGCATCTTCTTTCCCACAAGATCCTGCCTTTGCTTGAGTGGTCCCAGCCTTACCCAAGATTCCTGGAATGGCTGTTTGCTTCCCTAACATGTCCATCACACCATCGTCCCTCTGCCTCTTCTCCCCTCAGCATCTTCTCCACTTGCATCCTTAAGGAGCTCCATAGTCAAGTCTTTGGGATTCTGCAGATTCTTCTTGTCAGACTATTTTGTGGGTGTTGAAGAATAGTTGCAGCACAGTCCTCTTTCTCAGTTGTTTCTGGGTTTCTCCTGCAGTAAATGCCTTCAAAGAGGAAGGAAGGTTTTGCTTGGAATTAAACAAAAAAGATAAATCAGACACAGTTCAAGCTTCAGCCTTGAAAATTTGACCCTTTGTTTTAAGCCATTTGTTTTTAAATACTCAGTTGTATCTTAGCCTTAATAATGGGTTTACCACTCTGCTTGTGATTTGAATGCCAAAGCAGGACACTAGCAGTAAAAGGGAAAACAAAGATAAAAAGCTGCATTGCTTCCAAGAGTAGAGACAGAGCTAATTACTAGCTTGCCAAACTGATAAAGGGGCAATGAAGGCCTGAATGGCAGATCATAGTGCTAAAGCATAACATGTACAGATAAAAGTAAAATATTGTGTGTTACTGTCAAAAAGGATGTTTTAACTGATATCTTAATAATGGCACAGAAGAGTTAATCCTGTTTTGCCAGAAGCAGGTTTTTTGTGATTTCTGGCAGAACAGTAAATGTCTTGTGCTAAAATAGTAACTGTTTAATTCAGTATGATTGTTTAATTCAAAATCAGAAATAGCAAAAGCTGATTGTTACCTTAAATTTAATAATAATTAATTGTGAGATAGCAAATCCTTATTAAGCTCAACTGGGATTTCAGAATTTCTCCCAACCCTGTCTCCTCGCTGTGTCCTTCTCAGTCAATCCCCTGATTTTATAAAAAGCCTAACTGCATCCTAAATCCATTTTACACTCTTGCCTTTTATTGCCTTGGCAGTTTACAATATAGCTCTTTTGTTTACTTCGTCCCCTAAATTAAATTTCCTATGGACCAGATCCTCAGCCAGCCTAAGCCAGTATAGCTCTATCAACAACCATCACTCAGCTGATCCAGATGATCAAGCCCCCTCCTATTAATCACTGGTCCTCTCCCCATCCCCCAGGCAGATTGCTTGCACGGTGTTGGCAGTGTTCCTCTATCATCTGTTCACTCACTAATAACACAATTCAGCATTTATTGGGCTGGTCTGGTTCTCTGCACATTCAGCAGCAAAGCTGCTATTGATTGCATGATGGGGAAGCAGAATCAACCCATATTCTGAGAGCTCTCTGCAAACTACAATGCAGTTAATTCACTAATGCTTTATATTTGCCTTGCTCATGTCACAGCAGAGGGAAAATGTTTCAGCACTGCTGGCGTGGGTGGGGGAGGTGGTTCACACAACCATTGTTGGGAGGACTCGAGAGTCACGTCGCAGAAGGCAAGTTGTGGGCTTTGCTCCAGGAAGGACGTACCTTGGCAACTGTAAGGCTCATTGCCAAAGATTATACAGTCTGCGTTGCCTGATTACACACATCAAATAAAATTGCCAGATAAAAGCAGGACAAAAGACAAAGTATTTTCAGCAGAAAGAGTGAGTATGATCTTACTTACACTACCTACTTGCTTTCCAAGAAGAAAGCCACTCTAGATCCACTATGTTTTTAATTAAATACTACTTTAAAAGGGTAACCAAGTTATTTAAAACCCCATATATTCTTTAAAGAACAGAATTGAATGACATGTTTGGCTCTAAACCAATGTTAAGACTTTCAATTTTGAGGATTATTACTGGGGACTATAATGCTTTCTAAAGTCTCTTTTAGTATTTTGTCAACGATAACAGGCATTAAAATAACTTAGTCACTACAAAACCTCAGCATTTTGCTGCCTATATTTTGTTTAGGTTTTTTTAATGGTGGTCCTTTTACCTAGCAAGGAAAATATATTTTTCACAGGATTTAAAACATATTGTATATTAAACAGTCTTAATTCAAATATTTTCATTATGCCACTTTTTGCAAATTTGGAAAGGTACTGAAAAATATGCAAAGTTCATTCATGCAATTTTAAGCAGTGTATTACTTTTAATTAATTAATTATCTGTAGTTATTTTTAGGAGATGATTTTAAAAGTGTTTTAAAGAGTTTAGTCTTACAGCATTGCAGTTTAAAACATAATATATAGCCCAGTGTAACAAAATGCATAATCACAGATGTAACTGACAGCAAAAGGATGGCATACAAAATACAGATACAAGCACATATGCCAATCTCATCATCACTGGTATGTAAATACCCACCATGGGGACACAACCTGAGCTTAATTTGCTAATACTGTCTATAAAGAGAAAAGCAGTAAAAAAAATCAAGAAAGTGGTGTGTGGTGCCTTATTTCCTCCCCAGCCAAACTACTTTTCCCTGAAATAAGCATGATGAAAATGTTCATTTTCCTTGACTCACACTTTGGAGCATGGGTTGGTTCTGTTTCCAACTGTAAGAACAGTTTTACCAATTTAACATCCATACTTACCATACAGGCTCTTAATCCTGTGCAGATTTAAGTACAGGGCCAGTCTAATGCACATAGTAGCCCTGTTTACTACAATATGTGTTCTCTGCATGTGAAATAGCAATGACACAGAGTCCTTATTTTCATGGTCATTGTTTTTGAGTAACCATTGATTTGACAAATCAATGTTTTGACAATTTTTTTTTTCCCAGGTCCCTGAACACCAATATTTTTATCCAAATCTATTTGAAGACTTGATATGGTTTTTTAATACAAGTAAATAAAATTTAAATGCAATACCAGCTAAGAATTTTGGGGGATTTTCTGGTACACGGGCCAGGGAACCTATCACCTCCTCACTGGCCAGGGACTTTCTCCAGGGCAGTCCATCAAGCTTCCCCTCAAAAGCTCAACTGTCATTTCCTTCTCCCCTATGAATGCCTCTTTCAAGATCTCATCCCTGCATGCTGTGCTGCACACCACCCTGTCCCAGCTGCTGCCTAAGTCTCATTTCATTCTGTGCTTTGCCCATTTGCCTTCTATTTCTCACTTTCCTCTCCTCTTGCCTGGCTGAAACAGAAGAGCTCAGTGTGGAGTAGCACCAGGTGACTTGGCTTTTCACGGGGATGAAGTGCTGCTTTGGATCTGATAGTGAGGCTGAAGGACTTGCATGTGCACAGCACTTCTGGGAGGGTGAGATGAAGCTGGGTAAGGATAAAGCACTGCACAACAGAGGGACGAATAATGAACCATATAGAAGAAGTATTTAGAAGTCTCACTAATCCCCTCTGTAAAGAAAAAAAAAGTCATAGTCCTCCATGAGTACATTTCAGCCCCAGACATGTCCAGATGTATGGTTATTTCTTATAGGTATTCCATACAAAGCATCCATCAGCTCCCATAGCAGCTTTAGTAATTCAAACAGCTGCATAGTTAGGAGCCCAGAAGTATTGAATTCCTGTACTTCACACTGCTCCCAAGCATTTGTCAATTGAAAAGCATTTAACTTAGTTTATTTCAGAGTAAATGTTTCCCTTTGCTCCCCAAACACATGCTACTCTTCAGATCTGAAGGGCCAGAAACACTGCAGAGCAGAAGCCTGTAATCACAGTAGCAGCAGGAGAGGAGCCAGGCTCAGGCATCCCCCTGAACCCAGCATCAGTGTGATATGCTTTCCACCTGCCACATGAAGCACTGGATTCCTCACCTTACAGAATCAAGACTTACACTTTGAAGGATGCAAAATTGATGCCTAGCTATGACAAGGGACAGTATTTGCAAGAGCATGTGGAGTATAAGCTTCCTGGAGCTGGTAAAGGAGCATCTCTGGCACTAGCAAATAGAACCACTGAGGAGCCTCTGGTTTTGCTGCATTTTTCTAAGATGCAGAATGGATAAAACCCAGC
>NW_008236008.1:199480-220773 GCF_000691975.1 Corvus brachyrhynchos
AATAGAGAGGAGTCTAAATGATAAAGGAATAAACTGCCTGTATTGAAAATTGTGCATATGGTAAACTACTTTGAATACAACAAAAGCTGTGTTGTTAATGTGAGCCTTAAATACTTCAAGACCTTATCAAATCACCTGGTGGAAACAACAGGACTCCATTGTCTTACAGGAGCTAAACTCATTTACTCAACTAACAATCTATTCCACTGACTTTCAGCTCTTACTTCAAGAAAAACTTTGTATGCATTTGCTTCTCTGTAACATGAGTTGTATTTTCTTGAATGTTGAAAGCCACTGAGAAGCAGAGAGAATAGGGCCTTTAGAACACCTTTTTCACATGTTCACATGCTGTCTGAATCACATTTGCAGGAAGATGTCAGCCTTTCAGGCCCAGCTAGAAGAAAGTCTGTGCTGCCATGAGAACAGACCTCTGTACTGCCAAATGCCTTGTGACTTAGTCCATCACAATACTTAACTGGGAAAATATTTTTTTAATGGAAACTATTTTCTTTGCCTTTTCTACTTTAGGCTCTTCAGACATACCAGACTGATCCTGACATGAGAAAGATGCTAACTCATCTGTATTTCTATATCATGCCTGTATTTAATGTGGATGGATACTATTTCAGCTGGACAAATGTAAGTAATGTCAGTAGTATTACTCAAAAAATTATTCAGACAGGAAAGATAGAATGGTTGTTACATTATTCAAAGGTGACTGTATAAATCCAGTCCATCACTTTGTGCCTTGAAAAATGGAAGTAAATTACTCCACTTAAAACAGAATACTGAATATGTTTACCAGGGTTGATTTGTTATGTGTACAAGCAGATTTTTGCCAAAATAGAGTAATATTGCGATTTACATGTTTTGTAACTTATGCTAGGATCGATTTTGGAGAAAAACAAGATCAAAGAACGTGAGGTTTCACTGTTATGGTGTTGATGCTAATCGCAACTGGAAAGTGAAATGGTGTGGTAAGTATGGAGATACTTTGGTCCCCCAGTTTAGACTACCCTGTATTTAATTATCCAACAGAGGTAATTATCCAAGTAGGTTAGGTCACATCTGTTGTGAAGTGTTCTCTTTTCTGTAGTTAAAGTTGAAGATTTTTTTCCCATAAAGCCATAAGCCAAGGCTCAAATCTTCCTACTAACTTCTAAAAAAATAAAAGTCCCCAACTTCAGAAAAACAGACCTTCTCATAAGTAAAAAGTTGTCATGGCAAATGTGGCAAAATTTAAAAAATCACACATACAGCTATTCTGTATTTTGGCAATCATATAAATAATTTGAAGCATAGCATTAAGAATGAACCATGACTTTGCAAGATTTACCTAACTGCAGCTCTAGGAAATATTTCAAGCTTAATTTTATTCAATTTGCCATTTCTCTGAAATTATTTTAGTTTTGTAAATGTCAAACTTACTTTGTTGGCCTCAGTGTCCTTAAGGCCATTATTATTAGTGATTTAATAAAGAAAGAAGGTGCTTCTAAATGCATGGAGATACAATTTTAAACTCCCAGCACTTCTGTAAGTACTTCATAAAAATTGGACTCAATTTTGCATAGAGAAAGCAGCAGCAATGAAATAACAACCAGAAGATTTGGAATGGGTCCACCAAAGAACAAATGGTATTTATTAAATCTTACCAAAAAATAGTGCAACTCACAGAGGGGTAAGCAGCCCCTAAAAGTTCTGGTGTAAGAAAGTAAGAACACTGAAATACAGCCATATATACCTGCTGACCTGCTCTTCCACCTCAAGAAACTTCCTTCAGCTCTCTGTGCAGCTGTTTTCTCATCCAGCATTAGTCAACCTTCCTTATATTACAAGCTTCTAAAGACAAGAAATTGTGTTTGCATAGTGCAAGGGCCCTGCCTTCAGCCCATTCCTCTTCCACTGGAAGACTCTAGATGTTTCAAGATTTACCTAACTGCAGCTCTACTGAGCGCTGTACAGTCTGGCTTGCAACAGCTGGATTCTTTAAGTAGAGTTGTGAGAATTTTAAGGATAAAAGTGAATGTGAACAGATGTATACATTCAATCCAGTATGGACCTGTGAAATATGCTTCAAATTGTTTTCAAGGCTACCCACTATAAGGAGAGGACTGAGACAGAAGCAGAAAAGAAACCCTGTGTTAGCTGAGAAACCCTCTGTTAAAGAAGACAGGCCCAGGACTGCTATCACAATCTTTAAGGCAATTTTATGATGCAAAAATAACATAAAGACAAACCAGTCCTACATCACTGTTACCATCTTTACTTAAGTGTGTAAGCCACAACTGCAGATATTGTGGGGACACCCATTTACTGTTCAGAAGACAGCCAGTGGCATAACTGGAATGATCAGTTCTCTTACAGTGTGTTGAGAGATATATCTTAGGTACCTATCAGTGCAACATTAATATTCAATGAATTTTCTTTCTAGTTCTAATAAATCTTTCTTGGGTTCCTCCTCCCTCTTCCTGCTCCCTAGCCACTGTATTAAAGCACATTTTTTATTCAGTCCTAAAAATGCTTGCTTAGTTTTCATTCAAAACACTATTTTTTCTAGGCTTAGTGAAACTGTAACAATACCCATGTGTTGCATGTTGTAATCCCCTACTTGTTGCATTTCTCCCCTGCACTGAACATGAAAGACAGGTCCCCACCCCAAGTTCAAAAAATAAAAATTCCTTCAAGGCTGCTCGTCATCCCAACAAGCACATGCTCTGCTTCCTGCATTGGACCCCAAAGTCTGTCTGATGGTCTGCTTTGATGGAGAATAAAAAGCTCTTTCATCAACTGGGCTGACTGGTACTCAGATGACCCTAACCAGTCACTTGGTATTGTCATTAATATCTGACACTGGATGAGTCAGAGAAGAATCTGGATCATATCACACTTTGAGGCTTGTGTAATCATGGTGTGTTTAACATTTAAAACTGCATGTGCTTGTAAAAACCTTTTTATTCAGCTCAGTTGCACTTAGAGTTTTCAGACAGGCTTGAACTTAACTGTGGGGCTTCCACGCAGGTGTGCTGTGGCAGACTCCAGCCTCAGCAAAGCCACTAAATGCTATCAGCAGTGAGCTAGTCAGTGCTGATAACACAGCATCCCATCTGCTTTCCTCTTCCTTTGTAGTGTAGGACTTTGATGTAAGGTTTGTGACTCTCTAGGGACCAAGCAAAGGGCCATATCACTGCTAGATTTCATGTTGCAGTGCCCTGTACTCAAAACAGTGCGCAGAAATTGCACACAGACCCATGTGAATACTGGCAGCAAGAACTCTGGGTAGAACCGCTCCTTGTAATGCACATATATTGCAATAACTATGATGGTTTAATGATAATCAAATAATAGCAACTTTAAAGCAAAATAATGAGGTACTTAGAATTAATTAAAGTCATAGGGCAAATCTAGATAAAGTGCTTGCATCCAAATCCCCAAGCGAGCAACAGTGGGAGTTAAAATTCCCAGTACATCCCAATTTCCAATGCACCCCAGTGCTCACTGAGGACAGTATCCCATACTGGCAGAAGTGGCTGCAAGGAAATTTGAATATCATGCTCCAGCTCATTCATACTCTTAGTCCTCCCTCTGTATCAAAGTGCTGGTTTTATCACTCTCAGTACACATTTCCTTTGTTCAGTGGGTCTCATGATGGATGTTGGAGGATACTTGTCCTCCCCGGGTATGCTATTAGGTACAGTAATATAGCAGCACAGTAACATTTTACACAATTCCATTTGCTTCTCTTCCCTGTAACTTAGAAATGTCACAGGAGTTGATACATGCTGTAGCAATTCTTTTTTCATTCTTGAGTTACTTTAAAAGAATTTCCAGTACAAAAATTGAGAATATCCTTACATTATCCAAGGCTACCATGGAAACCTCCTCTTTTTACTACCAGCCAGTTTCACTTAAGGTAAAGCATTAACTACAGCTGGGATAGCACATGACTCACTGTAATAGGTTGAACAGTCACCATAATAGGCTGGACAGCTTACAGGGTTTTCCTTCACTGGAAGTCACTAAACTGAGTCATATTTTACCATTGGGCCATTTTACCATTAGCTTGTAGGAATCCACTGTTTATTAACAGTGTTATCCATTGTCATGATTCAGTATACAACACTGTTACAGGAGATGAAGTATCTATAAGAAAAAAAAGCAAAGGCTCTGGGGACTTGGTAAAATAGCTCTCCTTTAGCTATATTATCTGAAAAGAAATCGAGGCAGAGTGCTCTTGGGATTTGAATGACTTGGTGTCCATCTGTTCTGCGCAGAGAAGACCATCTGCCCTCTATATAACCCTTCCGTATCCACTGCAATCCAAGCACTAATACCTTTAGAAATCCCCACCTGTAATGGGCCATTGAATGGTAGCCTCGATTTTCATCTTACAAATGAAAATGCAGCATGAAATTCTTCCACTTCTTTTTATTTTTTTGGCATGATTGCATAACCCTGTTTTAGTTGATATCATTATGCCTTCTCACACACTGCTCTTTTCTTATTAATTGAAGGTGGCAGTACTTACTATACAAAGGAAAGCTAATAAAACACTGCTGTTTTAAGTCCCTGATGGCACCAGGGAAGTTTGCAAACAATTATTATTCTGCAGGTCAGTGTAAAATGTGTGGTATTTTGAAATTACAGTGGATAAAAGAGCAGCGTAGATTTGCATAAATATTGTTCTTTTAGGCCCAGGCCCTAAGCTGTAAATGAGACGATAGCTTAGATCCAGAATTGCTAAAGTATAAAGGAGCCACTGCCACATCTCCTTTTCTAAGTTTCATCTTTCAGTACCTCATGGGATATTACAGTAAGGCTACTCTTGAGCAGCTTGCTGCTGCCTGAGCAGATTGACATAAAGATATCCTCAAAACTGAACCCCTGCCCCAAACTTGAAGGAAAGTTAGGCCCTATGCAAACCGAGGTGATTTCTATTTTAGCTGACTGAACAATCATCCCATGTGACTTTTTTTTTCCATAAGGTTTTCAGGGGTGAAAATAGGCAGTAGTTAGGAGTTGTTATCATGGTTCTAAGATAATCCCTGTTGAGGTTGTCTACCTGCCATTGTAACCACCACTGTAGTAGATAGTACATTAAAAGCTCTAAAAGGCTAGATTTGTCCTGGGAGTGACTCATGAAAGAGGTATAGCTCTCTGATTTCAAATAGACCAACTGAGACCCATCAATAGTTTTAATACTGGAATGCTGTCATAAAATGTGCCACTGATATGAAAAGCCAGGGAAGAGAATACAATGAAGTCAAGTTCTCCTTTTTCAGTTGGAAAGAATGTATCCTCTGGGGAGAACTGTGTGTAGTTGGCAAACTGGGAGCTTGGTGTGTCTACTAGATGAGCGAGCAGATTGCTGCACTGAGGTCCCATAGGCTCATTCCCATCAGGCACAAGAAAGCAATTTGTTTATTGCTTTTCATGCTTTTGCACATGGGCCAAAAAAGGTTGAGCCAGAAGTTGACCCTTGGAACTTCTCTGTGATTGTTCAACACCAACTTTCTCTTTCAACCTCTAGATGAAGGAGCTTCGTTACACCCATGTGATGATACTTACTGTGGTCCTTTTCCCGAGTCAGAACCTGAGGTAAAGGCTGTTGCTCATTTTCTCCGCAAACACCGGAAACAAATAAAAGCCTATTTGTCCTTCCATGCATATGCACAGATGCTGCTGTACCCTTACTCTTACAAATATGCAACCATTCCAAACTTCAACTGTGTGGTAAGTACATTAAAACTTAGGAGAATGTGCTTGTCTGTATATTTTTTGGTACATTTTGTTTTGAGAGGAGACTTGTTTCTTCAATAATTTGCACGTTTAATATTGAGCAGTATTTATTCTGGATCTACTTGCAATCACATTTCTGGTTATATAACCTTCACACACCATGAGTCAGTGGCAATTTGATTAAAATGGTATAGTGCCTTTCATCCATCAGTCCCTTTAAATGACTTTATAGGATAAATTCCTAAATTTTAATTATAGTTATTATCATTTTATTTAATTAACTGTAATGGGAATTACATAGTTAGGTCCTTGGGCTTCTAGTTGAAATTCTGTCTCTTCATGCTCAGAACTTAAACACTAAGAGCACAAAGAAGATCATCTTCAATGTTATGAACAAAATAAAACTGAAATTATGTTTATCAATTCAAAAAGAAATCTCTTAGATTTCACCAAAATTCCATTGCACTACATATCATTCGGTCAGACACAGTGTTTTTAACCCTTTCAGAAAAGCAGGTACAAAAAACCAGGAGCTTCTGTATATTAGAAAAAATAATTAACAAGAACACATTTTTTGATGTAAGCCTATTGATTCACAGATGAGTACATTTCGTGTATTCCATGCTCATCCAAATGCATAGCTATTCCCTTTGCTTGCAGTCTGAGGTCTGTTTTAGCCAGCCCCCTGTTGATAAAACCCCCCCTTATGTCTTATTCTCCGAGGGACACATGGCTAAGATTTGCTCTCTGTTTGCTCCTGCTCTCAGACCCACATTGCACAAACCAGTTGCAAGCCTCTTTCTCTCACCCTCAGTCCTGAGTAAAATTACATTTTCCATTTATCTTCCATTTTGACCTTGAAAGCTGCAGTGACTTTTAACTTGCTGGTTTTCTCCGAAGGAGCTTAACTGCACCTTAGATTTATCCTGTGCAGAATAAATTATGTTGTCAGTCCCTGGAGCTTCGCTGAAGTTTCACTCAGCTGTTCTCTCAGGAGGCTGCGCAGCCAGCACTCCGCAAACTAAACTCTCTTTGTAAGTTTATTTCTGTTGAGACAACTAATTTTAGTAGCTACTAAACATTCTTCTATCTGATGGCATTCCTATGAAACAGAGCAAACTAAAAGTTAACTAAGCAGCCAGAGGAGCTAAAATATGAAACTTGTGGAGACTGACCACCCAGCCCTGTACTGACTGTGAATAAATTTATGAAAAATTTTTTATGCTACCTTCACTCTCTTTTGGGGAATGACAAGGAAAAAGGAGTTCCCCAAGCGAATTGATGACTATTCAGTTAGCAAAAAAACATGGACTGGGAATTTAAAATCATAGGTTCTCATTCCTTTGAGGATCAGCAGGTGCGAGCATATATTTTTAAGAACAGACAACAGAAAAGAAGGTAAAGATGTAGTGTTAGGAAGAATCAGCACTTCTCTGCAAGTATATGATTATTGGGTATCTGACTAAAATGTCCAGAGTAATGTAAGGCAATAGCAGATGCTATAGATGGGAAATTCATTGTAAGGAGAAGGAAGATTTAACTGAGAGTTTTCACACACACCAGTATATTTTACACGTTGTTCTTGCTTCTTAAGGAATAATTCCATTCTGAGATGGGGCGTAACTCTGCCTTTCCATCCATTGCTTTTAGAACAAAGGATCCCAGTTTTTGATGTTTAGCAGGTGTTCCTCAGGTTTGAAAGACCTTGGATCAGGCTTCTCATCAGAGGAGGTGGATCACAGACCTAAATGAACAAAAAAAGACACTATTTTAAACAACATCCATGGATAAATTGAAGCCAAATACCAATTCTAAATATCTTGTCAGTATTTGAACTTCATACTTCTTTTCATTGCAGTCGGTCAAAAAGAAGAGGGAGGTTGAAATAAGAAACTGAAGTAATTTCCTGTTATTTATAAAGCTCATTATAGGGATCATAGTGAAAATCAAGGGAATACTTGTTGGTTATTTATTTGTCTGTTTTAATACTTGCCTACAGCCAAAGGCTCCATCACCTGGTGGCTCATAAATGCATAGTTTTTAATATTTGAAGTTTCTAAAATGGTGACTTAGGCTGAGGTTTCAGATTCTCCAGCTCTCTTGGAAATTGCAGTTAGCTGGAAGGTCATAGATCTCTGTTTCCTGACACTGATGGAACAAGCATTGTTGGTCTACATGGGCTGTGTACAGTGGAAAACTGTAGGACCCTACATGCATAGCAGATAAATAGCTTTTGGTGCTAAAAGTGGGCTACAAGTAATTCTGAGCAGAAGAAAGGCTGTTTCTGTCTGAGTTGGATCATCCTAGTAAGCTGTCAGTTACCATTTCAATTACAGCGTTCAATTATTCAGAGCTGCCTTTAAACTGGAGAGCAGTGTACTGATCACAACGTGTATATTCTGTTCTCATTTAGGCACAACTGTCTTATTAACACTCTCCTGAAATCTGCTCTTTTAAGATGCTTAAAATGAAAGTGTTCTTTTAGATTGAAAAAAACACCAACAGAAACATACATCCATCTCAAGAGTTTTAAATTTCACCTGATTTTCATCCCTTTTCTTCCTGTACTGTCGTTTGCCTTAGTGTTTGCAGTGAACTTACATGGCATGACTGAGTTTGTGTACACCTTTGCAAAAATCTGATAATTTTATGTGGCATTTTCTCCTTGAGGGCGTTCAAAGACTGGTTGCCTGGATTTACTCAGGATCCAACCTGCTCAGTATCATACAGTTGAGAACTGTCCCTTTCTTTGGGCACATGGCTCTAACAGTGGAAGTCAGCTGCATTCCTCAAGGCTAAGAACTTCAAGTTCACAGTGCCCAGGGATGCGTGCCCACGTGCCATGGACTTGGGATGCTCCCGGTCTGACCTCCTTCTGTGCTTCCTCCGCACAGAACCCATTACTGTTGTGCTGATTTTACATGGGCATTGCTAAACTATTTCTTCAAAAGATTCCAACAGAATTTTCTGTTGTCTCATTGCTGTACAGTGCATAATTCACATAATGCACAGGGAGTCTTTTCATTTGTGGCTATATTCTCCTTGCCATGGTGCATTTATTGGGACTTTGTTCTCCACCCCTTTGAGCTCCCTCAGCTGAGCCCTGTCTCCTGCTCCCTTGGCATCAGGCCTGTTGTCAGGCCATCCTAGTCCCACACCAAGACCCTGGGATGGTAAGTACAGCTGCTTGCAAATTTTGGTTGAGCAACAGAGTCTTGGACTTGGGACAGTGCCCCTGGCTGCAGCTGGAGTTCCCCCTTCCTGGGCCCTGTGCAGCCACAGCCACCACGGTGACATCACTCTGCCACCCCACCACCCTCACAGGGTCCAACAACTCCAACCCCATCATGGGTCTTGCATGTCACAACTCAGAAGTCAAGGCATATGGAGGAAGAGTTCCAAGTGACAGCATTTCTCCCACAGGACAGGCCCTTCTCATCTTTGGCGTTAGGGTGAGTCAGAGGTTACCCCTTACTGACAGCTACATCCCAGACCAGCAGAAGTTCCAGCAACACTGGGTTCAGTGGTCCTTGCCTCCACACACTCTCTCATGGAGGCGGCAAGAGGCCAAGCTGAAAATGTCAGTCTCCAGCACCATCATCCTTCTGCTAAACAAACAATAATTATGGTTGTGCCTAACAAATTTTTGTAATGGAATAAAAATGTGCTCTTTCATTTGCTGAGAGGAGTGTAAAATAAGCTCTCCAAAGCCCTACCTGCAGGTAAGTTGTTTCCAGAATGACATTTTAAAGCAGTTTTCTCTGGCTTCTCTACTTGGACAGACAAAGCCTGCATGGGTCAGACTGAGGACTAAGTCAGAATCCCAACTCCTGACAAGGGCAAACAAGTGGAAGGTTAGGAAAAACATTTAAATGAAAAGGCAAGTATAGGGTAATCCTTCCTCAGTGTATTCATTTAGTGCCTGATGAATAACAAGGTAAGGACTGAGTTCATGAAGACTTGCATAAACCAAAAGCTACAGCTCTTCTGTTCAAGGAAGTAAAACAACTAAAACAACCATTGCAACTTTACCCAGTGGTTCAAAGTCCAGCAGTTTCTAGCTCCAAATATAATAATTTCCTGTTGTCTATAGGGACATGACTGTGTTTTCCTGGCCTTCATTGTATATTTGCCAATATACTTTTCTTTGGGGTAATAATATTCCTTTTCCTTTTGAATATGTGCATCCTTTCTGTGCGTTTCGATGCACTATCCATATGTGACTCTCAGAAATTTCCATGGGTCAGGCCTTCTGCACCCAGTTTCACAGGGTGAACCATGAGCCTCCTAAACAGCCTTTCAGCCCCAAGTTGTTGCAATGTAGGCACTCATTTTCCCCATACAGCACTGAAATCACATTTCCATAACAGTGGAAAGAGCTCTCCAAGACTACATCATCAGGCCCCAGATAAAGTTGGACCAGCAGTGAATATCTACCTGCTGGATCAGCGATTCAGGAGTGGAACTTGCTTCCTTCCTTCTTCCCACTCTGCTCACTGAACCACTGTGAGCGTCAACAAGACATCATTTCTCCTTCACAAGTCCAGCAGGGACAAGGTTTAGTGAACTGGGAAATACATCCTCAGAAAATGTGAGCATGGCTTTTAAACTGCATAAAGAAGATATGATTTCATCTCATGGTCATCTAAATTTGTCGTGTTGCTAAATTGACATATATGCCTATAATTACAAATAATTAATGTCTGATCGTTCACAGTACAGTGAGCTCTTTTATGTCATGAAAACACCAAAACAAGTTTTTCGGGGAATTGATGTTATTAAAAATAAATTATGCATTTATCCTTTACTATAATTTTAACTTAGCTGCCATGGACTCATGGAACACAGCATTGCACTGGAAGTCAATGATCCATTGATTCAGGTTCCAATCACAATACAGTACTTAATTCAAAGTCTAATTTATGTATTTGGTTTTTTCTCCTCCCCAGGAATCAGCAGCCTATAATGCTGTTAACGCTCTTCAGTCAGCCTATGGTGTAAGATACAGATATGGCCCTGCATCCAGCACTTTGTGTAAGTTTCCCTCTGCAGGTTTGTGACTTTGACCTTCCTACAGTAAGAAGGAGAATACCCTTATTATAACAAAGAATGCAAACACTATTTAAAGTGAACTTTGTTCTGGTTTTGGTTGTGAGGAAGGCAGAAGAAAGTTTTGCAACTGATTCAGTCGATTGAAGTAAGATTAACTCAACTGATGCAATAACAGAGATTAAAATGCAATGCATTTGAGAGTCAAAAGCCAGCAAATAACATACCATATAAAACTGTGGATTCTTTAAAAAGAAAAATTAAGATCTTAAAACTCATATCTTTATCAGATACTGCAAATGCACTACTAAGTTGTAGCAGCATTTGTCAGGCAAGCTCTCTGTAGACAGGTAAGAGAAAAAGAAGTTCAACAGGTTTCAACAAGACACTTTTTTTTCTTTACTGAAACCTTGAGCCTGAATGCTGTGGCTAATGATAACAGACATTGAAAAAGTGAAAAGCTAAAGACTATTTGCTAGTAACTTCCTGCATCTCATCTGTCATTGCTGCATTTCAGCTACAATTCCACTTATCTTGGGCCTCCATCTCCCAGCACAGTCATCATCTTGTGCTCATTACACTGCAGTCAGTCACTATGTCAAAGGAAAAGCAGTGTGAATTAATGCCAGAATTGCACAGATTACAGCAGGCCACATGAGAGATGTATCTGTATAAAAAAATGTGTCTTGGGTAATCAACATATGGAGATAACGAAAGCATAAGCAGCACACTTCCTCAGGAAGGTTTGTTAATATTAGACACCACCTATGCAAACGCTCTCATGCTGTGAGGAAATGGTGAGAAAGTAAGACAAATGAAAAGAATTTTAAAATCACTTTCAAAAGAAGATGGTAGATTACTTTATCAACTTCCCCCCTTCTCACCACAAATGAATTGCCTAAAAAACCCAATTTAAACCTAGGAGCATGCAGAGTTCTCCAGTCCAGCTGGGAGATCTTTGTGGAAGGAAAGCTTTAGACTGCGCTCACATGGGGACAAGAACAATTTGAGGCTTTATTCTAGATATTCTCTTTTAATAAAATTTTGCTTTACACAAAACAATTACAATATCTTTTCCTATGAAACTGAAGTGTCTAATCCATATTGTGCTGAGCACATTTCATCAGGTGCTGGGTTCTCGTACTATTTCTGAAGGGTGTTCAGGATCAGGGCAAGCAACAGCTGGAGTTGCAAGTATACTCACTGAGCCCCAGAGACAAAATGCCACAGGAGCCCTCTGGTGATTTCAGCATGACTTGGATTTAACCTTTTTTAATGCTTTCTCTGAATTGCCTATTTCAGATGTGAGTTCTGGCAGCTCTATGGACTGGGCCTACAAAAATGGCATCCCATACGCATTTGCATTCGAGCTGCGTGACACTGGCCATTTTGGTTTTTTACTTCCCGAGACACTGATCAAACCAACCTGCACAGAGACCATGCTTGCAGTTAAAAATATAACTCTTCACTTGCTGAAGAAATGTCATTGAAATGGATTTCTAGGAGCTGGAAGTGAATATTTTACTCCTAGTGCTGATGCCTTTCAGCGTGTTCAGTTGCCATTCTAAGTTTGGCCACTTCAGAATTCTAGAAGCTAATAGGAAATACAGTATTGTTTCTGCCAAATTTACTTAGTGGAAAATGGAAAAAAATCATTTAATATCTGCTCTTCTAAAGTCCATAAAGTTGATATACTAACTTAGTTACCAGTTTGGTGCAAAATAGTTTCTTCTTTTTGCAATAAAACTTTAGTTCTGCAACTTCAGTGAGGCCGGTCCTAAAATAAAGCGCCACTTCCAGGCAGTTCCTGGCCTTACTCCTTTCCTTAAGATGAAGACTTCCTGTGGGGTCTCTCAAACCAAGGGATAAAGTTTACATTCATGTAAATATACCCTGTGACCCAACACAGGCCTGTATCTACTGCAATAAATGCCTTATAGAGGTAGCTGGCTGCACTGCAAGTGGCAGTGTAGCTTCCTTCTGCGTGTATACGTACATACATACATATATGCACTTTTGTGATTTTTTTTTTTATATTATGCAATAATTTGAACCAAGGTTTCTTTGAACTGTTCTGAGAAATCTACTTTCAAATGTATATAATTGGAGTGGACTCAAAATCAACATATTGTCTTTGAAAACGTAACTTTCCTAGTGATGTGTAAGGATTATAATGAAATACTATTGAGATAGACAATACTCTGCTTTATGGAGAGACAAAGCAACTTGCCATGACCTGGAACTTGAAGCTGGCAGTCGACTGATGCATCTGGGCTCTGCTGCCCGTTTCCACCAACCACGGATTTAGCCTTAAACTGTAATTAACTGATGTTTTATTTATCAGTATTCTTGCAGTGAGTTCTGTAGCTCTTTGGCTATGTGGCTCTTCTTCTTGGAAGTTGTATTTTTATGCATGTTTTAAAGGAATTAATAAATTTTTAATAGATTCTTAAGTGAGCCAGAGGTGAAGGTAGAAGCCTTACAGCTGAAATAAAGTGAATAAGCACTGTTTGAAAGAATAATGAAAGCACAAAGAAGGTACCAACATGTTGAGAGATTTTTCGTACTTTTAAAATACTATTTTTTAAATCTTATTATATCTGCAGAAGCATATATTTTACTTTACAAATTTTGAATTTAATCTTATGCCACTACATGTTAACTAAAACATATTTGTTAATAAAATTGTCAAAGACTTTTGAAGTATTCTTCATATTTCACTTCAGAGTTAAATCTTTAGTTCAAGGATGTAACAGTTTTACCTATCTGTAAAACATTCCTGACAATAAGGATGGGGAATTTAAAAAAAAACTAAAAAAAAATCCTCTCTAAATAAGCACTTGAATTTAGCAAACAAGCAATCTTTATAAGTCTTATAAGGGTAGCACTGTATTTAATAAAGAATATCATTGTTTTCAGGACTCCAAAAGGCGATCAGTGAGCAAAGATGACAGAATTGCATTCTATTTGTCTAACATTTTGTTAATAAATGTGTTTATTTTACACAAGTTTTCTGAAGGCCTGTTCAGACTTGTTTAATTCAGTCTTGTTTGAGTACTGTAAGTTTCTATTCTGGCTTATTAAAAGTCTAGGGGACAGAAGCCCTCAAAATAGTAATTTCCAATTGCTTATGAGCATAACCATTAAATATTTTGAAGACAGCAATAACTGTCTTTTTCTATGCACAGATTCCTGAAGAATATCCTTGGTAGTGGTACAAATGCTTAGCACCAATTGTTATGAGTTATTCTGAATTTAGGTGACAAGATTGAACTACTATAAGGATGTAAGAGACTGAAAAAGAGGATGAATGAGGGATGTCTAATTAGCATGAGGCAAATTCACCTCTGAATTGCTACAGTACAAGCATGGAGCAGGAGATACCAGATTCTTATGTGATGGTTTGATTCCTGCTTGCAGTCCAAAAGTTCATCATATGAAATATTTCAGCTTTATGTTCATACCATTACAACTCCACTGGTAATGACAAGTAATTCAACTCTTGAAAGAAACAAATGTCCTCTTTTAATTACCAAAAGGACCTAACATTGTAGACCTAGTTGACCTTCTTGGACAGAAAAACTGCAAGTATTCTTAGATTTATCTAAGAAACTTTGACAGTAAAAGTACTTGATATCAAACCCTTTCCATGCGTAAAGCTACACACTAGTTAATGGATGGACTTCACTTGATTACTATGTATGACGCACAACTGAGAACTCTGAGCTGAGTTTTGAAGACCTGTGCAGGGTAACATAATGCCCCATAGCTGAATACAAGTGTAAACAGTCTCTGAACCCTCTAGTTTCAGGGTCATTAAAGCTGGTGGAAACACAGTTGCTGGGAAAGAACAAGCCCTGTTTCCTGAACTAAAATTTAGTAAAATAATTTTTCAGCAGAAGAATGATTCTAAATGGAGTAGTTTACCCTAAGGAGAGGACTAATGGCAACCAGCTATTTGGATATGAAATCATATCATTTTTGTGACTTATAAATGTTTATTCTCAAGAACAGCTCTTTTTTATCCCTATAATTGCTTACTTCTCTTTCCTTTGTAATTTTCAGCAATTTTTATTGACTACAGGACAACAGATTGAAAGGTGATTTCGAGAAAAGTGAATTTATTTTATGATCATAGGTACAGTTTGTCATTCAACACAATAAAAAGTACATGAACAGCAAAACACTGTTTAGTAACCCAGCAGTCAAAATCATATATATAGTGATTATGTGAAATCCAGAAGTTACATTTCCATTGATTATTGATAGAATAATTATAAGCACTTCTGTAACTTGGAAAACAACATCCGTTATTTTTTAATAGCTTTTAATTTTTATAAACAAACCTCTGAGATTAATTAAGAGGAAGGAAACAGGTCCGTGCCTCTTCAAGTCACCATTCCAAAAAACAAGTATTACAAATTACATTAAATCATCATTCCTAAATTGATTTAAAAATCCCCTTTAGAGATCAAAAAAGCTATTGAGCTTTGTTGCAAACCTTGAAGAAAGAGCACTGCTGATGGGTGAAGCTTCTTGTGTATTTTCCAGAAGTTGCTTCAAAAAGGTCAGTGTATTTGGTTGCTCATAATATATAAAGCCTATGGAAAACTGCAGTTCCTTTTTGAGAAGTGCAATACCTTTTCCGAAATGTGAATCGGTAGAGTCCAAATGACCTTGAATGCCAACATGCATTTATATCCAGAGCCAGTCTATAGGAAACAGCATTGTGCAGATTGAGCTGCCTACTCAAGGACCGCATAAAATAGCCATTGATGGACAAGATTGTGTCTAATTCTTAAGGCTGGGAAGAAAGCTTTGTATTTCTTATGAAAAATAAGTCAATATTCAACTGCTCCAGTTTATTTCTGTTAAACAATCCCTTCACTTTTTATATTTACATTCATTTTAATGGTACCAATCAAAGAATAAGATACTCAGTAGCATGGGTAGGGTAATAAGTACTTTTGTTAGCACTTTAACCTTTCCTTTGGTTGTCCAAAATTACTTTATTATTTCCATAGTTCACTGTTTTGTAGCAGTCACACATGCATTCGTGTTTTTGAATCTTTAAGCAGTTCTTAAGTGATGGTAAAACACCAGAACAATATCTCAGATGCATAGAGATACAACTATCAGTCTGCGGTAGAAAACAGAATAAGAGAACAGAAATTTAAATAAATTACAGAAAGACATCTTAAAAACAAACCCTGCGGCATTAGGTATACTTCTTAAAAAACATTTTTAAATGCTCACAACACAAAATAATTTGTAAATTTGTTGGAAATTTAAAATTATTCTGTCCACAGAAAAGGTAGATTATTTGCCATGTGCTTAATGTTTGCCTGACTCTCATAACTATTTAGCATAAAAAATTGAGGTCCAAACAGCTGTAATTCCCTTCTCCTTCATTGTGTAGGAGGGAAGCTGGGTGTGGAGAGAGCTGCCTTCTTAGTGACTGCATCGGTAGATTTTCCAGCCCTGTCAGCAGCACCAAGCTGGGAGTACTGATGCTGTTGATGGGTCTATCTTGGGGGAAGTGTAACAACTGCAGAGAGGTTTTCACTCTTCCTGGCTGAATGCGCCTGTTGCCACAAGCATGATGCGCCGGTTGAGCAGCTTGTCAGAAATTTACAGCCTTAGGCTGCTCCTGGTGTCAAAAGGGCCTGCCCTAACAACAAGGTCTTCTGTTAACATCCGCAAGTTTGGGAACTAGCAGTGAGCTAACACACAGTTCTCCTTAGAAAAAGATGTTTGGGGCAAGGGCATTGAGAATTGGGAAATCTTTAGCCACTGAATGCTTGTCCTTGCCTGACAGGCAGGAGCAGTCAAGCAGAAAGTCTCAGGTCTCTCCACTTTTAAGGTGGAGGTCCTTTCAAGCCATCTTGTAAGAGAACACATCAAGCACAGCAGGGCTTGCCCTTGGATTCAGACATCAGGGAATGCACTCATAAATAATAGATTCAAATGTTAATTTAAAAAATCTGCCACTGTCCCCAGCCATGCAGAGAGCATACTTTGCCTGTGACAAGGAAAATTTATCCATTGCCCTAAAAACATGGGGTAATCTATTCCATCAGTCTGGCCTGCTCTGAAAGTCCAGCCACTTCAACACTGCTTGGCCTTTTTGAAAAAGACATGTGGCAGAATAACCATAACAATGAAATATTTTAAACTACCCCCAGGCCCGTAGGAGCATATACTTTATATAAAAGAATGGATAACAGCTTCTGAAATAAATATTGTGGTATTACTGGGAGCAGGTGTTTTAGTCTACTTTGCTGACTGTGATGTGCCAGGCTATTCCTCTGCATACCAGGATGGATCAATGCTGGGAGGAGTGTGTGTTTTATTAACCAATTAATGAAACTTTTTTCCCACTTCTGAGCAGAATATCAAATTAGGCCTGAAACTACATACACACAAAAGAGTCTGATAAAGTTGGATTTTAAAAACAGGATTTTCAATTTTCTTGAAAATAATGCAGCTGTTAAAATCACAGCCATAGTTTTCAGGTGGTTTATTGTTTTCAGCATGTCATAACTGAAAAAAAACCCAGTTATAGCAGCCTTGAAAGCTGAGCAGAGATGCTGATCTACTCACTGTTTAATTTCCCTTGTTTCATTTTGCTTTGTTTCTAGATTGAGAAAATCTGTTGATTGGGCTGAATTGATGGAGTGCAGTCAAAAAGCTGAGTGTAAAGGGTTTTTCTGTGTCTAATGAGCTAGAAATAGCTACTTAAAAAAAAAGTAGCTTCATCTATTTTAAGTTCTTTATACAGACTAATTGCTTTATGCTGTTTGAAATAAATTATCACATTCACAGAGACGGTTTGGACAGATCTATTGTTATTTTGTTGTGACCCAGCCAGTTTTCTAAGGTTTAAAATAGTGAAATGTCTACTACTGTTGTAGAAGAACCAGAGCTGCTCTTTGGCCTTGACAGCACAGAATCTGTACTTGAGCCTTCTCTAACAGAACAAATTTGCTCCATCATGCTGCATGCACCTCCATTTTTCTCCTTCCATTTCAAAAAAGAAGTGAATACTGTCTGTTGATGATGACTTCGGGCTATAAAAGAGCCTAACTTTTGGTACTAAATTTAAAACATGAACCTGTTAACATGTGTGAACTTCCCCACATACCTACGCAGAGCCAGTCACACACAAACACTCTGTCTGGCTGCACAATGTGTACTGTGTAATGGTTTATGTAATGGTGTAGCTGCAATTCTTGGCAACTGCAGGGCTGCTGATGGCAGGCAGCATGTGTTCAGCATCTCTCCGCTGCCTGCTGGAAGCACACACAACTTCAGCTCGTCCGGCCAGCTCCCTAAAAGCCCTTTGACACTATTTCCCTGGTGCAACACAGGAAGTTCTCGCTTCTGCTGCAGTGTGTCTCCGTGGGTTACCTGCCACTACTGTTGACACACCACCTATGAGCTTCCCTCTCAGGCCAAGCCCTTTGTGTGCTGCACCCTACAGAGCTCAGAGGTCGAGTTTCCCTATTGTGAATATTAGGGCAGAGGCTGTGAGAGGGTGTTATGACCCCTACTCCAAATGTGGATTGCATCCCAGAAAGCTTTCTTACCTTGTGCATAATGAAGAAAGTCCTATATCATTGCCCAGAGTCAACAAAGGGGTGTCTGAGATTGTGCCTGGAATGTCTGAAGTGTTAAGGAGAACACTGGAGAGCCTACAAGCCCATACCAACTTCCACCAGGAGTTTTGGAACTGCTTCAGCCCATATTAAGCATTTGCAGGAATACATTTTTAAAATAGTAATTTTAGACAAAAAAAACCCCTTATCTTACACAAGTTAAAGATTTTCTTTTGAAGTTTTTGTATTTATTTTAATGAGGTTTCTTTTCTGAGAAATGAAGTCCCTTCTGAGAAGCTAAAGTAGAAATAATGTGAAGTTGCTCTCATGCTGAAGGCTGTTTAGGAAGCCAGTGGATGCAGTCCACTACCTGTCAAAAACACACTTCCCAACACTGCAGATAGTAAGTGCAACCTTCAGCTGCAAACATGTCTGAAGACCGGGATATTCTGCAGGTAGCAGTTTTGAGGCAGAATGACTAATGAATGTTGAGAAGCTCTTCTACAACTCTCTCCTCTGGAGCTGAGAGTAGGAACATTATGCTTTCACAGCTCTCAGGACTGCACTTTTCCAAAAAACATTAGTCTGTGTCAGAGTTTTAACAGAGAAAGGAAGGTCCCCATTCATTTCACACTCCTCTGCGCAGCACCAGCGAAGGGCTCCTTTGCTGGTGTGCCTGGCTGCAGATCCATTGGCACCCAGCCCATCAGAAACAGTGTTGTTTGAAGTTGATGGAATCACTGTCTTGTTTTCCTTTTGCCTTTATGAAAATCACAAACAACCCAACAGTGCTAAAGCCTGAATATGCACAAGAATAACTCTCTCCTGTTTAGGTGTCTGTTGAAGGTCACACAAAACCTCATTTCTTAAAAATTCCTTTTTGGATTCAGAAATTTCCATTCTGTTGAAAACTAACAGTTTGTATGTACATGGGGGAAAAGAATAATCCCAGAAGACAAATGATTAATGGAAACTTTTATCCAAAACCATACCAAGTACAGTATGTATCATCTTCATGGCTTAATTCTGAATGCACAGAGAAAAGGTGGGACATTTGGAGTATGTTTTCTATTTTCACTTGGTATCAGGACTAAAAATAAGGGCAAAGGACAGAAGTCTATAACACGGAAGAAGTCCAAATTAAGTAGCAAGACTATGCCCTAAGAGCAGCAGAGATTACTGTAACTAGTATAAAAAGGCATTTTTATTTTTAACCAGGAATAAAAACACCAAAGCACCAAACAATACATTAGAAAGATGAAAGAAAATAATGTTGAATAATGCTGATGTTTGAAAAACCCAGAGCTGCTGGGTCAGATGACACACTGGGAGAGTGAACAGCTATCAGTGACACAGGTAGAAGAACAAAATTTAGAAAAAATTTGGCAAACAGGCAAAGGCTAATCATTTTAGATTGAATGACACTACGTGAGGAGTATAAAAATAACTTCATCCTGAATAAGTAAAGTAAATAGATACTGCTGGGATTACTTCTAAAAGTAACAAGCAGAGAAGACAAGATGGACACTAAAACAAAGATAATCATTTCTCTGATCATCTGATGGTGTCAAAGCCTATAATCAAGCTTCTTTTACCAAAAAAAAATTACCTGCCTTCAGTGTATACCCATGGGGACAATGTTAATTAATATTCAGCAACCTTGCGACACAATTAATTTTTGGTGTACGTGGATATTAGAAAGAGGCAAAAGGTATCTATCAAATATTGCTTACTACCTTACCTGGCAATACCAGTGTTTCCTACCTCATGAAAGTTTGCACTTTACCTCTTCAGCTGTACATGTGGATAAAGCCCAACACAGGCAAGCCAGATTCCTAGCTGCTGTGTGAAGAAGCAGAGCAGTGGATTCCATACAGAAGTAACAGAAATTGTCTGCATTATATTCGGGGGGTATTTCCACAAGGGAACACGCACAAGTGTAAAAAGAACCACATAGCTACTATAAGATACTGGAAACTAAAAGAGGGTTAAGATCAGCTTCCTCTGTAGAAAACCTCGCTTGTCAAAAAATTCATCAAAATATTGATCCCACTGCATAGTAGATGCGCATTTCTTCTGCCACTTTTTATTAAACACCCATAATGCCACACAATGATGATTTTTCTCAATTCTCCTGCATGTCAATGCACTTTCATAAGTACACAGCTTTTCAAGAACAGATTGATACCATAGCTGAATAGGATAAAGTTGCAGCACAACCAATATACAGTATTAAATTAAAGACCTAATAAATTCCAAGCAAAAAGCAGCACTGCAACCCAGGACATGAGATTTATACAGGAATGTTTCCAAGGAAGCCTTTCTTAGGCTTCCCTAAATCTTGACAATGTGTATCTATTTAAATCACACTTCATGCTCAGATTCACCGGAGTAAAGAAGCCAAGGCTGCAAGGAAAGCAAAAACTATTGGATATGTATCAGTTTACTTGCCATTTGTTTAACACAGCCAGAGTCAATCTATTTGCCTAGTTGTCTTGGTTTGAAAGACAGGTGTCTGCTAAGGAAGGCAGAAGCCTCCCTTGGAACGGCAGATGCGACCCCCCTTCCCTCCGAGTTATTATAATTTTGAAATCAAGGGGCTTTTAGGCAAAGATGTGGGAAATAGGAATAACAGTTCTTTACTATTATATATCTCTATGTGTATAACCAGTCAAACAAAACAACAGTAACTATGGCAGTAACAGCAAACAATCACAAACCCAGTCCCAGCCTTCTCGGCTGTCGGGCCCTTTCCCCTCGGGTGCAGTTCCGCTCGCAGCCGGCAGGGGCGCTGGCGGCTCCCGGTGAGCAGGGCAGGTGCGATGGTTCCCCCGCGGCTGCAGGGGGCGCTCCGGAGCGAGCTCGGGGAGCACGCGGCACCGGTGCCCTGGGATCCCGGGAAGGGATGGG
>NW_008236008.1:220871-230957 GCF_000691975.1 Corvus brachyrhynchos
CTCCAGCAGGGCAGGGAAGGCGGGCTTGGGATCCCGGGGCTTCTCCAGCAGAAAGGAAAAGCAGCCAAAGAAAGCAGACTCCCTCTCTGTCCGAACGCTGGAGACCGAACTGCCCACCCACCCAGGTGAAACAAAAAGAGCAGCCAGCTCTTTTGTTTTCCTGAAGTACCTGGCCATTTGTCCCCCTGGCAACATGTATGGGCAAAATTCCTTTAACCAAAAAAAAAAAACCCAGGAGAGCTCCTAAAACCCCAACACTAGTATACACCTATCTTTAAAAGGAACAATAAATAAATAATCTTTAAACTCTGCAAATTTGTTATACAAAAGAGTATTACATATCAAGGCTCACACATTTATATCGTGACTCTCTCTGTACTTCATATTAGGTGTTCCCTGAAAATTACATACATCACCATGAGAAAGGTCCAAACCTTTAACAGCCCAGTCAGTATATTTCAGCACATTGACAAAAGCTGGCAATAATCCTACAGCCAAAAGCTTTACTTCAGATTTCTGAGACATCACAGTAAATCCACCCATTCTTAGGTGTTAGATAAAAAAAACAGGCACCCTTGTACCTCCTGCTGGGGCACGGTGATGCAGGATACTGAGGAACAAAGAGGTGTTAGAGGTGTTACCTCTAAGAGTAACACCAACCTTACCAATTTGGTAACACCAAAGAGGTGCTACCAGTGCTGCCATTCACCTTCCGTTTTTCTGTATTCATCCTCTGCGGTGGCAGGCCTCAGCTTTCACCTGTCTGGGAGAAAAATTTCATGTTCTTTCTGCTCTGAAGGTGGGATTTAACTCATCTGACTTCTGTGTCAAAGCTATTTATCTAAACTAAGTCGACTTGGTTCCCTCTGTAGTTGGTAGAGAAAAATAAAGGATGTAGAGGATGACAGGTCACATCTACCTTAGACTTGGTGCCATTGGTACTGTGCAAGTTACTCATTAGATGTCAGACTTTTTGCATAGTAAGAGCCAGCCTATGATTCTCAAAAATAAATGTTACTTATTTTAGCTATAAATATTTGTCTAATAGAAAATAATGTCCACGTAATCAGCAAACTGTCTATATGTATTTCTGTCACGTAACTTTAACTCAAGCAGACCTAGTTTAATAAGCCACCACAAGTGAAGCCTGGCATCTTTCAGGTACTGTGGACCATGAATGCTTCCCCTTTTCTGTCTCCCATGTCTCTTTTAATCCCACCTGCTATTTTTGTGACTCTACATTTACATTTCCTTTCTTGTCCTTTTATTTTGCTGGAGAGAAAGCCAAAAATGTAAGAGCCCCTATAAATAACAATTAGCTGTCTAACACTAATCTAACAAGTTAGCTGCTTGGTGAATTCTTCTTTTTTCCCTGGACAGATTTTTTAGAAGTTAAACAAATGCTACGATACAGAATACAGAAAATGCCAAAGACACATAGTACATGAATAATCAAGCAATGCAGAGTATTCAGATTCTATCATAGGGCAGTTCCAAATCTGGCACTGAAAATAGCAAATTCCAGGGTTGTTAAGACCTTGTGGATTTTACCCCAGCAGCTGCCTGGCTGTCAGCTGCCTGCTGAATCCATAGTAGATGCCTCTATAAACAGTCAGTCTCCTCTGTTAATTATCTCTTTTTCTTGCTTCTGATATATAAAAGCTACTGAGTTTAAAGTGAAAATGTTATTTTTATAAGAATGTATAAGAACTCAGTGTTTGATGCAAATTATCAGTAATGGAGACTAGTAAACAAATATTCAAAGTAAGCTATAACCTCCTTAGCTTCCCACTGCAAAACCAATCTTTTTCTTGTAAAAGTCAATACCTTCATTAGAAAGAAAACTCACTCTGAGTTTTTTATGAGCAAGAAAAATAAAATGCAGTCACAGGTTCATGGTACAACATTTATCAGAATTGTATGTGTGAAATAAATGCTTTCTAGTAAATGATGCAGTAAAAACAACCTCAGAATTTTTGTGCAGAACTGGTGACTACAGATTTTTGTGTTCTGTGATTTGCTTTTTAATTAATGTTTTTGCAATTATTGCAATAAAATTTAGGTTTGCAAATGCACCAGACTGTTTTAATACTATATTTCACAGAGTGACCACATTTACCAAATGTGCACGATATGCAAAGCTTGCCTATAAAACATTGCTGTTATCGCTTGGATTTTTAAACCAGAGCACAGTCAGCTTCCATAGAGAGCTCACACCTATTTCAAAGGACACAACCTCATTCTTATACAGTACACTGTGAATTTAAAGCCAATTTGCATTTTAATCTTCTTCCTTTGATACAGCACTACAGTAGAAAGTGAAAATGTGAACTTAAACCTCCACAAACTCAGGGAAAATTCTGATGGGGTCTCATATTATGTGACATGAATGCCTCTAATTCCTATTATTAAGTGATGCATGATTGTGTACCCTTCTTTACATATTTCTCCATGAACTATTAGGCCTTAGGATTAAGGAAGCTATCTTGAAGGTGCCACACATACTGCTGTGCCTGTGCCTGTGCTAAATGTTCTGGTTTCTAAGCATCCACACCTGTACTGACCTCATGCATGTGAGAGAGCTCACTGCCAGCATGCTTCATTTTGAAAAACTGCACCACATTGCATCCTTCTTAGATCTGTGTTCATGCCATTTGTGCACATTAATATTCTTGTTATTATATCCTTGTGCACAATAATATATTACTTCTGTTCTAGAATGGTGAGCAAAGGAGAAGCAATATGCTGACAAGAGTTTAAACCAGGAAAAGTTAAGGAAGAAGAAACTAAGGAATAGAAGTGGTTTGTCAGGTGAGCATTCTAAGGATGACACCTGCAGCAATCCAGAGGCATGACCCCCATCCCATGTCGACCAAGTAGACCAATTCATCTTCCACTGCTATAACCTGCTATTAAATAAACATAGCTAAGCCTTTCTTGCAAAATGTATCTAGTCCCAGAGCTAGCCAAGGAAGTAAGTTTGATCCAGGTATACATAAAACAATAAAGATTATTGTTAGTGTTGATTTACATAGTTATGTATCTATTACAAGGACCCTGTAGAATTATCTCCTGCATGCCTCATGAACTATGATACATGAGATTTGTACCAGCCCAAAAATGTTTGTTTGCCTTTCTTAGCTACAGCCAATTATTAATTGAACTTCAACAGTACCAGTGGCACAGCAAAATTTTCTAATAGCCACTGTCCCTACTTCTGTATGGGAAGACTTAAAATTATAAAACAAAGAAACAGCATACAGTACAAACCTCCAGATATCAAAACTTAACACTCAGGTCTGCCTGGATCAAAACCCAGACAAGCAGCAGCTTTCCATGTCATGATAAACCATCCATCGTACATGCTGTGAACTAGTCAGTTCAGTTTTTCATGATCCAGATTGCACATCAGCTGTGACACTTGACTTGAAACTAGAAACCTAGTCTAATCAAAATCGTTGCAGGTGTTTCAAAATGTCTTATAAAAATATTTGAGTGAATACACATCTAGTAAACAGTTAGCTAACTGGCATATTAGAATGAATCACTGCAATGCTTCTTTAATGTCTTCCTTTTAGGCAAAAGTATCCATATCTCCCATTCAATTTTATCTTTCAAGTTATTCATATTAAAAATCTTTCATTCATGTCATGAAGTCCACATATAAAGTATATGCTCAAACATCAGTTATTGCATTTTTGACCCGAAATGACCAACTGCAGTTGCTGGAGGAAACAATCAGGCAGATTCAAAGATCGTTTCATGGTATTTAAAAGTGGTTATTGCTTCAGTCTCATTGTTTCACACCTTAATTCACATGACTTTTATGACCTCTCTATCTAAGCGTTTCAACACGGATATTAAAACACTTGGAAACCACCCTTGTTATTCATTTGACTTACCCTGCCCAGAGATTAAAGGGATATTTTTCTCCAGCTGAAATCCATTCAACTTTTCTCAGCTGATTTTCATTTTTAACTGTTCTTTTGGTATTAGCAGCTTATTGAAAGAGATCTGCATAAACCTTTGAAAGCACTTAAGTTCTAAAGTGCTATGCTGAATTCACCTCAGATCAAGGGGAAAAGAGTTATTCAGCATACAAAAACTAGGTTCAGACTAATGCTTCATGCACCCAATATCTAGGCTATTTAATTACTAATCTGTAGGACAACCTCAGCATGCATTACACTCATCATGTCACATCAGTCACAAAGACCTGCAGGAGACTGAAGCCAGGATATAAAGGTGGAACAGTTACAATTTTCAGTAAATGTTACTTTTCTCATCTGTCAGATTATTCCCGTTTTTTGAATTGACACTGGAGATTAAGAATATGGGACAAACTATACACTATAGCAGTCCTTCCTATTACAGGTGTTTAGGGAGGTAACTAATTAACCAGGCTCACCCACAGAGCAATCCAGGAAATCTGTAATGGTACTGACAGCAGCTCCCAGGAAAAAGGGCAATCGTGTTGCGGCTTCCTCCTCTTAAATAGTTTCTCCTCTGCAATTTTAGTTCTGCGTAGCAATTTTATCTTCTGGAGTTGGCTGGGAGAAGCAATAAATCAGTGGATCTTATTGCTAGCTTTGCCATACATTCTCCAAATACCTTCTTTTACAGTGCAAAGGCTCTCAGGAAAGTGCCAGAGCTTTATATTCTTAGCATTTAGAGACAGAAGTATTTGCCATCATGAAGGAGTCATAATACTGGCTTGGATTTACCTTTGTATTTGCATAGTCTCACATACAACAGTAAGTGTATAGTAGGTTCCTGGTTCAGGGTGAGTATGGGCTACTCATTACTATGTTCCCCAAAACACCCTCTCTTCTTCAACAGAATGTTCCAGAAAATTACCTTTTCTGACAGTTAGGTCTGGTACATCCATAATCAGGCCCTTAAGTTTGAAAAACTACTGAAGAAACATTTTTAAAAACCCTGTATGACCAATTTTTTGAAAATGCATTTCCTTCTATCTTTAAGACTGATACTTATATTCCTTCTTCATGCAGAGTATTAGGGAACAGTACGCTGAGGTACCATGGAAGCTGGGAACTGAATTATTCATCTGTTAGCAGGAGCAACATGCAGAAGAAAGAACAAGTTGAAAACTCCTATAGGTAGGCTAGAAGAAAATGTATTCCCACAGAAGAAGAACTAGAAAAAGGAATCATATTCCCTCAAATGCACTGGTATAACTTCCAGCACATAAATTCAAGCTACAGCCAGGAGCCTTTGATATCCTCTCACAGTTTTCAGCCACAATTCAAAACTTTATTCCATCAACCACAAGAGGTGGAATTTTTTCTTCACTGGTCTCTGACATTTTTCCTACATGTCACAGACAAATGGAATGCTTTGCTAGGAGTATGTTTCCTCACTTAACTGTAGTGTCAGGAATGTATTTCAATATGTATTGATGTATTTCAAAGTCTGTACTTTTTAGCTTTAAGGTATGAATTTGTCACCTTGAAAGAGCCTCCTTGCAGTGATGGATGTTTACTTCTTTACTGGTCACTCCAGGGTGTTACACGCTTTTGTACAAATGTCTGGAACAAACATACCTACTGGTGCATATTCCCTCTGCTAACAAACATTTGCTTTTTTTTCTCATTCAGTGCAACAGTGGATATACTGCAACCTGTTAGAATACTCACTCTCCGAACTAACTGGCCTCTTCAGTTACAGAATTTATGTAAAAAAAAGCCCCAAACAACAAAAAAACTCTTAAAAATATTAAAGCACATTTGTGGTGAGTGTACCTCTTGCAGTTTGGTTGACAGACTGTGATCCTTTGCATAATGGATACACCAAATGTTCTGGATTATGCTTCACCTATTTTTACAAGGGTGGCAGCCCTTTGAGTCCATAAAGAGACAGAGAGTAATGCTTGGTTTGTACCTCAATATTATGTGACCAAGCACCACCAGAAGACCTGTTAAATCTTATGCATTCCGTAAGAATCTTGGAAACTTCTCCACCAAGGTGCCTGCAGTTGAGAACATAATCAGAGCTTCTCTCCTGTTCCAGGTTCCCATCTGTCACATCGATCTGGACTCTGATCCATCACGCACTGATTATCTGCATCTGGTATATGAAAACAGGATGGGAACAGATGCAAAGTATTATATTGGAGCTAAAGAAGGTGACAAGTGAGCCACCATGGTTAAAGGTTCATATGCAGTGGCAGGAATACACTAGTCCTATCTATTGACCCATCCATCCTATACAAGGGGTTACATACAGACACAGGGCTGAGTGCTCTCTTGCACCATGGAAATAATCAAGAAAACTTATATTAAAAGTAGTCACTTAAACAATACTTTAAGTTGGCATAAACCAACACTGCTGAAGTTTTTTAAAAAAGCAAGCCTGACCTCTTCTTACCTATTTTCTTGTTCCTGTTCTTGTGTTATCCATTACCCTGAGCTAACACAAACATCTCTGATGCTGCCTGCTGAATTGGGATATGGAATACATCTGGATTAAAAATAGTCAGTTTCTTGTCAGGTTAATTTCAATCTAATTAAATTCTGAATATAATTCAGCACAAAATTCACAACATATTAATGCAAATGCTTACACTGACGAAGGAAGTACGAAACATATAGGTAGAAGCAGGAAGGATTGCATCTTTTAGTAGTAGTTCTGTCTTATTCTAGCTTGAAGTGATCACTGTGTTATTATCACTGTGCTGTTTTAAAGCTCATCAAGATGATTTAAGAAGACACTGCCACCATGAGAAGCAGTCCTCCTCATCACCCACATTCCCCACTCCCTTTCTTGTAAGATTTACTGAATATGCAGGCAAGTCTGATCAATTCACTCAGCCCACTGAAAACTAACTTTCTTATAAGACTGATTTTTGGCTGAACCACAGATGAACTAACTGATGGCACAGTTACACAACTGGACCAACACAAGAAAGTGGATGGGAGCTCATACAGGTGAAAGAATTCCCTTTGGGAGGCAGAACAGCTGAAAATCATCAGCTTTTTCTAAGCATGAAACTGCACTTTTACTATTCCCTTTTACTACTCATCTCACTTTTAAGCAAAGCTTTCTAGTCCTAGCTTATCAGCATTTTCAAACAAGCACTACATACGATTGTGGTACATAAAGCCAGCAGAAGCAGGTGCTAATTATTCCCTCTCATGTGGAAAGTTCTCCACAGTTTTTTACTAAACAAATATCTAACACTCAAAACAGTTTAAATATATGAAACAATACAAATGGCTTTTGGACTATTCCAATTAACTGGTAAATAAAAATGTACTGGACAGTAATTTTTGCAGTGTTTCTCAAATACACTTTGTTCTCTTGTGTTGCTCTATGTTTAAATGTTAAGGCTCCAAGAAAGCAGTGATGCTTTTGTGCTTTAGGGCATATATACTACATGCTTCTTTTAGGCTGGACAGCAAACATTTCTCAGGTTTGATTGGAGAACTATATTATTTCTTACATCATGTTGCCAGCAGGCTTAGCAGTTGAAGAAGAAAAAACAATTAACAGTCCTTTTCCACATCTTCAGTACTTCACCAACAACCAGATAGGGACCTCTACAGCTATGAGGACTACAGTTCTTGGCTCAGACATTTACTAGTAAAACAAATTACTAGCAAAGCAAAGATCTGCATGCTGAAACCAAAACAATTATAATTACTGCATGCAACAAGCATTTTGGAATTCTTTGCAAGGCACTGCTGTCGTATGGCACAAGCTGTTCCTCAGGGCTCTGTATTGGGGCCAGTCCTTTTTAATAACTTTATCAACAATTTGGACAAGGGGATTGAGTGCACCCTCAGTCACTTTGCAGACGACACCAAGTTGGGTGGGAGTGTTGATCTCGTAGAGGGCAGGAAGGCTCTGCAGAGGCATCTGGACAGGCTGAATCGACAGGCCAAGGCAAACTTTATGAGGTTTAACAAAGCAACAAGGCCAATTGCCAGGTCCTGCCCTTGGGTCACAACAATCCCATGCAGTGCTACAGGTTTGGGGAAGCATGATTGGAAAGATGCGCATTGGAAAAGGACCTGGGGGTGCTGGTTGACAGCAACTGAACACAAGCCAACATCTGCCTGGGTGGCCAAGAAGGCCCATGGCATCCTAATTAGTATCAGGAATAGTGTGACCAGCAGGACCAGGGCAGTGATTGTCCCCCTGTTCTTGGCACTGGTGAGGCTGCACCTCGAGTCCTGTGTTCAGTTCTGGGCCCCTCACTAAAGAGAGGCATTGGGGTGCTGGAGCATGGCCACAGAAAGACAAGAGAGCTGGTGAAGGGTCTGGAACACCAGTCTCATGAGGAGCAGCTGAGAGAACTGGGATTGTTCAGCCTGGAGAAAAGGAGGGTCAGCAGGGCCTTTATCACTCTCTACAACGACCTGAAAGGAGGTTGTGGTCAGGTGTGTGTCAGCCTTTTCTCCCAGGACAAGAGGAAATGGCCTCAAGTTGCACCAAGGGAAGTTTAGATTGAATATTAATAGAAATCTCTGCACCAAAAGGGTTGTCAAGCTTTGGAATAGGCTGCCCAGGGAAGTTGTTAAGTCACCATTCCTGAAGGTAAGGCACGTAGATGTGGCACTTAGGGACATGGTTTAGTGGTGGACTTGGTAGGGCTGTGTTTACAGTTAGGTTCAATGACCTTAAAGGTCTTTCCCAACCTAAATGATTCTAGTTAGGAATCCATGTAAGACAAATAGTCTAAATCTTCACCTTTTAATTCTTACGAGTTTTCTCATTCTCCTTTCACTAGAAATAAACCACTACCTTTTAAAGTAATCAGGAAAGAGTTAAACACGTTCCTTATGGTCTGTAGTCTCTGTAACAAAATCTTCCCTAAAAAAGCTTCCTCAAAGTCTGTAACTTTTTTATGATTGACCAAACATTATTTTAATAGCTGGCTCACCTAGTAAATGAAGCTGTCATAACAACTAACTTTATTCAAAGCACTGGGACCCAGCACACAAGCTGATTACCATTTGTATCTTGTCCCTAAATGAGGGCATGGGACTTTTTCTCTCCAATGCTTATACAATAGTTCCACGGTGATTTCCACCCTTATTGACTCAGCTCTGGGAAGGAAACTGAATATTAACCTACTGGACAGGTGATTCACAATAAGATCTCCCTGTGCAACTTCAGAAGCAGGCTCTACACTGTTGCAGAGTTTAGATAGTGTTTGCCTTGTGACTAGAATGTAGATGTAGATAACCAGCTGTGCCAAGCTACAAATTGAGTCAACAGAGCAGCAGTTGTTTGAAACTGAGAACAGAATTTGAAGATTCAAACCACATTAAAAAATACCCAAACCAAAACAAGCACTCATATTAGAGCAAGAATGAAAGACATGGAACTGAGTCTCTTTTTGACAGGTCTTTTTCCCCAGACGCTTCAGCAGCAATTCTATACGCTCAACTAAAACACAATTTTACACGTAAAATCATCTTGTGTACAGAACATGAAAATAGACATTAATAAGAACAAAACAGATAACTGCAGTGCTCAGTGCTCATTACGTACAGATACCCTTTTCCTTCATATCGCAAGTCTATTTCTGCTAAATGGACTGTGAAAATCAATAGCAAACTCCATTTGCTAAATAACACTTGTAAGCTCTGACTTGGCCAAGGGAATCTGGACTCAAATGGTTTGTGCAAACCTACCAGCAAGAACTCCACGGAAATTCTTACATTTTGCCATGTGGTCACTAGCAGGCAGCTTTGAAAGACCAAAGTGATTTTGACATCTGCATTTCTGAACTTGCACCTATACATTTAAAAAAAAAAAAAAAAAGATTTAGCCAACAGGCAAATGGTGTTCCCTAAATAAACTACTAGAAATAATTCAAGAATGCTTAGCAATTTTGCTGCTGAAGACACAGCCTTTTGAATAAATCAACACAATCTGAATACCATCTTTTTTCAGGAATCAATGTGCTTGGTGACATGACTTCTAACTCTCTCACAAAGTTGTCATAATTCTAAAATCAGATGCAACCTTTTCATATTTTCTGCATTGTTTATCAGTTGGGTGGCAAAATAGCCAATAATCAGAAAAAGCCACTGGTACAAATAAAGTCATTTCAGC
>NW_008236008.1:230967-232614 GCF_000691975.1 Corvus brachyrhynchos
GGACAAGTGTTTTGCTCTAACACTCAGGCCTTACATTCACCTATAGCTTTAGGAGAATTCCCTGGGCCAGTGTGTTCCTTAAAAAGTCAAATACAGATACCTGTAAGGCAACAAATCATTTTGGCACAAATAATTTCTCATTTGGGAAACTGGGTTAAGCAACACTGGGCAGCATTACCTGCCTCTTCACTGGGGGGGCTGAGATCACTGTACCTTTACTAATGCAGCTACAATGGCTCCATTGTAGATAAGGAAACAAGTGCTCAAATAAACTGCTTACAAGGCCTTAGCACAGTGGTATGACAGCCCGGGCAGAATCTCTCAAATGCTCCATGATGAAGGTGTCAGGATTAACTTCGGAAGGCTGTGTTCCTGACTGATACAGCAGGACCACAGGAACAGAGAAAAGACTGAAAAGGCTTGCTGGGGATAACCTCCTTGCTGTGTGCTGGCTCTGTCCTCAGAGGTCAGAGACGGCCCCTGGTTTCCACAACCATCCCTGCTTTCTGCATGCTGATGCTGTAGCTTTGTCCTACTCTTCCTGAAAGGTACAGCTAGAACTTCTGCTCTTTCACTTCCAGATTAACTTCTAAGAAAAAAAAAATTTTTTTAATCAGGTAAAATTTTTCTAAACCAGACCTGCCTTCAGTTAGCACCAAATTCTACATTTAAATACTGCTGTATCACGTCTGAGTGCAAAAGCTGGCTCTGTTATCTTTTTGATGCTTACCAGTTAGGCAGGCTTGACCTGAGCTTTTCTTGGCTCTGAACCAAGTAGGAAATGACCCTTTTGCTTTCTGGGACGGAAAAGGACCAAACAACGTAAGCAAAAAAAACCCCAAAACCAAAACCAACCAAACAAAAAAACCCCAACCAACCAAAAACAAACAACCCCCCCCCACAAGCCTACAAAAATTTCCAACAATTTAATAAAGTAACAAATCATAAAAGGCACTGTTCAGTTGCAAGCGAAGGTGCAAATTTTATTATTTTTTTCAGTGCTCTATACTCTTAGTGCACGTGCAGTGGGAAGAAACTCGGGACGACAGCGCTTCAGTGAGAAGATGCAGGCGAGAGAGGAAGGGCACCACGCAAACTCACAGGTGCAGCGCTCCTCCGCGCCTCAGGGGAGCTCCGGGCATGCGGCTGCAGGACCAAGCGGGGCGGGGAAGGGCTGAGAGAGCGCCCGGGGAAGCCCGGACACCTTCCACATCCCAACGCGCTTCTTCCCTTTCTCCCTCCCTCGGTGCCAGGGGCTGCTCTCCGCTCGCTCCCCCGTGAGCCGGAAACCCGGGCGTTTCTCGTCAGGAAGGGCGGAGGGCAGCTCCTCTCCCAGAGAGGGTCCTTGCCCCAGGCCCGGCGGAGCCCGCCCTTTCAGGGGCAGGTGGCGCATCTCGGGGGAGCCTTCCTCCTCCTCTTCTTCCTCTTCCTTCTCCTCCTCCACCTCCTAGCGCTGGTGGCCCGGAAGGGAAGCCCAGCCCCTCCTCCTCATCTAGCTACTAGGTGGCAGCGGCCATCTCTGTGCATCCCTCTCCACTGCCTCCCGCGGCTCCGCTCCACCTGTAGCGTGGCCGCGGGGCGGGCAGAAGGAGAGGGACCCCCGCCTTCCCACTTCCCTCCGCCCGCCCTGACTCCCGGGACACGGCA
>NW_008236008.1:232878-305601 GCF_000691975.1 Corvus brachyrhynchos
TCCACCCTCCGCCTCCTCTCACGGCTCGATCGCGCCCATGTATGAAGGGAAGAAGACGAAAAACATGTTTCTGACCCGGGCCCTGGAGAAGATCCTGGCCGACAAGGAGGTGAAGAAGGCGCATCACTCCCAGCTGCGCAAAGCCTGCGAGGTGGCACTAGGTGAGGAGCAGCCCGGGCGGCAAGGGAAGGGGCGGCCAGAGGTCGGGGTGCGTCTCGGGGCCCTCTTTGCCAGTGCGTGTTTGCGTTGCGGGGGGGGGGCTGTGCGGCTTCTGGGGGAATGAGGCAGAGGGGCTGCCCGGCAGGGAAGGGTCGGCAGAGGTGGGGCTGCGGACTGAGCCGTGGCACGGGTTTGGGTCGTGCAGCACAGCCCCCGGAGGTGAGGGTGCCCTGGGCTGCGGGCGAGCATCGCCCCTCCCGGGAGCGGCCCCGTGCTGACAGCGGCGAGGGCGCTGCGGCGCCCGCCGGGCTCTCCTCCTTCTCCTCCTCCTCCTCCTCCTCCTCCCCGCTCGCAGGATGAATAGGCAGACACGGAGCTGAGCTGAGCTGACCTGGAAGCAGACGGCCGGCGGGGAGGGAGCAGGTGACAGGCGGCGGGGAGGGAGGAGGGACGAGTGAGGAAGAGGTGGCGGAGAGCGAGAGACAATGACACCAGGCCATGTCTGGAGCTGGTGGCCCTTCGTGAGCCAGGAGGAGGGCTGGAGAGGGAGAGGATAGTCCGGGAGATGTGCGAGGGAGAGCCTTAAGCGAGTCGTTCCTGGTGGAGAAACAGCTGATGGGGAAGAGAGCTGGAGCGGCCACGGAAGATAACAGAATCACAGAGTTGTTAGGGTTAGAAGGGACCTCTACAGATTATCTAGTCCAACCCCCATGTTGTTGGATTCCCAGGATGTGGGACCGTTTGCCTGCTTCGGGCCGAAGGACGGGTGTTGGGTTTGTAGTGCAGCTGTGTCAGCACCACCTCGTCTGGAAGCGTGAGGGAAGTACCGGTGCTGGATAGCACAAAGCACATGCAGGCATCCAATTACAGGCAGCTTGAAAGGACAACTTGGGCTTTGCAATTCTGACATGAATACAGGCGGGGCTTGAACCTCTGTGGCAAAATACGTATTTACTGAAAGGCTTCTAGAGAAAGACCTGTTTTATCTAAGTAATACGTAAATTTATTATGTCCCTCTCTTCCTAGTGTAATTATCGTGATTTTGTACAGTGATAATGTCTGTTCAAATGGATTTATTTGAAGAGATAACATTAAATTGAAACTTGCTTGTTTTAAAAATGAGTGTAAGTAATTCGAAGTTGTTCTTTTGTCATTCTAGTAATTCGTATGTTAGTCCTTACTTTTTTTTAAAAAAAGAACAATCCTTTTCTTGATTTCTTTGTCTGAAAGATCCTGACAAAGGGAGGGGCAGAAATAACTGTACTTAAGCTATTTATTTCTTCTTAATTAAAATCGATGAGAAACAGTTTTTTCTTACATTTTTCATGTATCACTAGAGTGATTAACAACAATTTTATGATTTATGCAAGTGAGATTAAATCGATAACCCTTTGGCCCTTTTGTTAACTTTAGACTGTGCATTCAAGCTAGAAATAAAACAGAGAAATGTTTTTTTATTGTTAAACTGAATTTATAGCCAGTCTGTATGTCATCCGTAGAATTAGACACTTTAATCTTCTCTTTCTGCCATACTTTATTTCAATAGCTTGGTCTGTCTGAAGTATCATCCATATCTCTCCAAGCATGGCTCCATTGTGTTACACAGATTATAAAGCAAGCCCTCTAGACTGTACAGTCTGCCTCTTGTGTCATGTAAACTGATTTGTGCAAGGAGACCCTCAATCACACATCCCAGTGGTTTCTATCCTACAGCTTCATTGAAACCTTCTCCTGTAGATCTGATTATGTGATTTGGGCTTAAATATGAAAACGATAGGATGTGGGTATAAAAACCATTAAGGCAGGAAAGAAGAAATACAAGGTTGTGTGTACTACCTTATGTATATACAGCGGTTTCATGAACTTGAAAAGTATCAGACATGATGTTAACTACTATGGAGTCTTATTGAATTTTTTTTTTCTGGTTACAGCACAACAAAATACAGTTGTTGGTTGTCAATTTAGCGTGGTCTGTTGTCTGGTTTTGTGTGTGATAGGCTCCTAATCCAGAAGTGGCCATATGTAACTCCGGAGTAGAGCTCATGTCTATCTAAAAGAAAATTTTTGGAGAAGAGTACATATCATCCATATTTCACATTTGGTGCCGTTGGCTTTTAAAGCTGAGCTATGTTTTTTGTAGTATTTGAAATAGGATGCACATGTTGTGGTCTGTCCATTTAGCTCCTCATCTGTAGAGACTACTCTTCAGCTGGACGCTTCTTTGCCACCTTAAGGAGTATGGACTTCTTATTCCTGAGATACTGTTTTATTTTGGAGACCAGCAACATTAAGGATAAAACATGAGTAAAATAGTGATTTAAAATTGAATTTAATTTGGTGCTAACTCTGGCAAAGTCTAACTTTAGAGTTATGTTGGATTTTTTTAAAATGGTAATTAAATAAGAAGTAGCTTTTAAAAATCATGGCAGTACTTCCATATCTTCAAATCAACGTATTTTTTTTTCAGTCTGAATATTTAGTTGATTAGTCTTCACTGAAGTGATCTCTCTGCTCCACTAAGATCCATTAAGATCTTTTTTTCCAACTGCATGACCGTAGTAAAGTGTTGCTTTTTATTTAATACTAATAATAGGTCAGATATTCTAACTGGTAGTTGTTACTAATTCAGGCTTTGTTTCATTTTCTAAAGCCACTATTTAAATTGTTTTATTTTGTTTGTATAAAATGATGTGCTATTGAAGTAGTTGATAAACAAGCAGTTGTCAGAATTACAGTATCCCTTGACAACAGGCAAACAAATTGTAGCTCTGCTTTTTAGATTGAGTTTAACAAGCAGTGTTTTAAGAATCTTTAATAATCTCTGTTGGTCGTTTTTAATCCCCATATATTTTCTTATAAATCTGTGCTGTTGCATTCCTTTAAGATTATACATCATCTATTTTTAATTTTTGAATTCTTGGGGAGAAAAACCTTGCAACATTCTAGACTGTGGCAGTCTGACCTCTGAATAGGTGTTGAGGTTCTTCTAGTATGACCATTTTTGTGTTGATTAGAAGATAAGAAAGCAAAATATAAATTAAGTATTGCAACCTGAATTATAGATGTTCTTTGGCTTTTAAACAGGGATGAAATTAAGCCTGATACTTGTAGCTTCCTATATTTGATGATTCACCAGGTTGTGTCTGGTTTTATATAGAACAGTTGAGTTTAATTTAACATTGTCCTTTCTGAAAGATTTTCTCTCTATGTGGAAAACACAACATTTCTTTACTCACCTAATGAAGTACAGCTAGTATAGAACTTTGTATTGTTTACTTTCATAGCAACAACTCTTAATCTGTGTAAGGAATGAGTTTATCCTTAAAATTGTCCACTTGCAGAAAGCATCAGGCAGCAAGCTGTCAGAAGGATTAGATTTAGAAGCTCCTTTTCCAGTGAGTTACCTCCACTGTTGTTTCTGTATTGCTTTTTAGCCATGTTACAGTCTAGAAAACTTTACTGTAAACATACTGTGTTTGCACAAACGATGAAAGATCTTGGGGAGAAAAAAATCCTTATCTGAACGTAAAGTTTTTAATAGACTCTACAAAAACTGTTAGTGCTTCATGTCAAAATCTGGAGTGTGGATTTGTCTGCCTGAAAAGGTGGTTTCCTGGGACCAAGCTGAGCAAACCAGAATGCCCTCATATAAAGTCTGCTAGTTCAACTGCAAATCAGGAATCAAACAACTCTTCCATAAAACTCCAAATCACAAGTAATATAAAATGATGTTGGTATGTACCTAGTATGTACTTTAAAGAATAGTGTGCATGTGCTGCCTAGAGTTCTGGAACTACCAACTGAAGGGAGCTGAAACTTAGTTTTAAAAGGTTCTCTAGGGCTCCTTGTATTGTTCACTTTAGTCTGTCATGCAAGGATCCTGCTGGATGATGTAGGTCTCATGCAGTGTGAAAGTAGCAGCTCTGTTCAGTTTGTCCTGCCGTTATGTGTATGTGGAGGATGATGAAGCAGTGGACTATAATTAAGCACTTAGTTTCTCTGAAAACAGGTAATGCTTGGAGTAGAACTAACCCAGAGGTGTGAAGGTTCATCTGTGTCCTTACCTGCACCGATCTGCAAATGACCTCTTACCTACTTATATTTTTCTGTCTCCCTTTTTACCTTTCCTCATTTCATCTTCTTGTGTCCTTCGCTTATACAAACAATGCTGATACATTAGAATGAGTTAGGTTAGCAGTCAGTACAGAAATGTGTGTATGTATTGGAAAGTCTGGGTGTATTACAAAATACCTTCCTACACTATCATGAACAGTCAAAAATGTATTTTGAAGACCCTTATCGTGTTACTGCACTGATTTTAATTTTACTGGAGAAGTTGTGGATGAGCCAAATTCCTCTTTGTATTTTGGATAGTGCTGTTCTTGTTAGGCTGCCTTCTATTTTTCATGAAAACTGGTTGTCCTTTTTTGGAAACTGAAGGTCAGAATTTTTGGAGTCTTTTCTATGCTGAATACAAAGAGATTGGTATTGCAATATTGTCTGTTATCTTCATGAGCTATAGGCATTTATTTTCACAACATACAAGTCACTATTGTCCATAAAAATTTATTTTCTGGTTGTAATTGTTCTTCTGAAACACTTACTTTTAAGCAAAGAGTATAAATGGAGATTTCATGCTAGTAAAAACCAAGATGTATATTTAAAAAAAAAAAAACAAACTGAAAATTGCAGTTGCCCTTCCCTGCTTTTGCTTGCTTTACTGAGCTTGGGCTTTAACTAGCAGGCTTTCGGTGTAGTTAAGATCTCATCTACTTTTGCGAAGATTAAAAACTTGGCTTGGTAACAGTTAGGTTTGGTTGGCCCCATAAACTGTTTTCTAGGTTGCCTTCAGCATTTGATATGTAAGGTGCTATTTATGTAGAATTTATGGGGCTCATTTAAGGAAAGTTGTGTGTGTTGAGATACTTTATTGTTTCAAATGTAATCATATCTTGGCTGTGCAGAATGGCAGTGCTGATGAGATTTAATCTCTTTTGAGAAAGGGGATGTTTGGCAGGGTATATGTAAAAACACTTCAAGAAAACAGGGTGGATCGTATCTGGGTCAGAAAAATGTGTATGGAGAATGAGTATCAAATACTTGGGTTTTGTCTTGGAAGTTAAAAATGGTATTTCTTTTAGATGATTTTGACTTTATCCTGAAATATGTGTTCAATTAATACCTTTAACGTTTTGAAAGTTTGAACATTGATTTTCACTGTCTTTTAAAATTTAATCTTGAAGGACTTCAAATATCTTTATGACACAGGACAGCTTTTAAATACCTCTGTTCTGCTGCATATTTTAGAGCCTTAATTAGAATTTTGAAGCTTAAAACGAGAAGTTATTGCCTTGTGACCAGAATATACCTATTTCTTGTAAGAACTATCTTTACTGTCTTGTGGGGTTTTGGTCTAGTTCTTTTTTTTTCCTATACCCTTTTCCAGTGTTTTGCTGCTGTAACTGTCATTTTTTCCTTTTTTTCTTGGTTCTAGTCTCCATTTAACCGCTGTGTCATTCATTCAGGATGACAGCCGTGTCCATTCTTATGCATATTCTTCATATACAAATGAAAAAAATTAACTGTTGACAGCAGTTGTACATTCCAGACTTTTTCTAGAATCCTTCAGAGAGCAATTGGTATTGAGATAGTATTTTGATTATGTGTTCTAAATATGTTAACTTCCACAGTTGTCAGGAAGGATTTTGGTGTTTATGGGTGTTCATAGAGAGGGAAGCATCAACCATTGGTGTTCTAGTCAGTCTCTCCTGTTCTCGGCAAACATCCTAGCTGAAATCATGGACTTACAAGTAAAGCTTATCTTTTGGGGGGGCACCTAGCTGTCAGTTTGGGGGTTGTATTGGTGTTGATATTTTGATCAGGTTGCTGATTAGTTTGTGCTTTAAATGAACATGGCCAGGAGCCTGGGAAGCAAGACCTGCAAACTTGTACATGACTCTCATTCTATTCTGCAGCAGCCAGTGGTAGATCAGTGACTCGAATAGGCAGGGGAAAAGAGTCTTGTGTTTTCTGCACCCAGCTGGAAAGCCTTCCTGTGTGATGTGTAAATTGGTGGTTTGCAGGGAGAAGATATCCTGGTGTGTGAAAGACAGCTACTGTCAGTGGAGCATTGTAGGCCAAAGGGACTTGAGAAACAACTCTGCAGATTTTGAGGAAGGAGAGGAGGTATCATGGAAATACAGCTGAGTAAGAAGTTTGGTAATTTTTATCTGTAAAGGAGGCAGACCTTTACTGTGTGTGTTTAAAAGCCAAAAATAATGTGGAGTAGCTGTGCTAGTCAGATGCATACAGACCAAGGAGGATTCTGTGCATAGTTCACAGTTAGCCTGTAGTTCTTTTCCATAAATAAGTAGTAGAAGAAACTATAGGTTATACCTAGGCAAAACAGGCCTTTAAGAAAAATCACATACAGGAGGTCTCCAAACAGCCAGGGAAAACATAATGTGCTTCTGTGGGATTTTATAGAAAGAGAATATTGTACAAGGATAATCGAACAAATGGTAGCTGGTGTTTCTATGAAAAGCGCTTAATGTGCTTTTTTAACCTAAAATGAAGAAGAAAACACAAAACTCCAAATCTACCAAACAGCACCACCACCCCCACCCCCAGCATATATAATTTATAGATACCGTAATGGAATGCAGGGGAGTGTTAAAATCTGTTTTGAGGGATAAGGTAGATGATACTTGTTATACGATGCTTTCCATTTTCAGTATAAATGTAGAGACACTAAAAATAGGTCTGTCAAGACCCAAGAGTTTGAAATACCTGGCACCATTCCCTTAGTGATTTCTAATCAATGTTGGGACACTGAGAAAATTCCAAAGGGCTGGAAGACATCTGCTACTGTGCCAGCATTGTTACAAGGATGGATAGGATGACCTAGGTAATTGCTGGTGTATTGGGTTAATGTTGATCCCGGGCAAAGTAGTGGAGTGACTGTCAGTGAGAACAAAATTGGCAATCAGCAAGGATTTGAGAAAGATTGAAAAATAATTTTTTAAAAAGGGAGGTCCTCTACCAGTTTTAAGGTTTGGGATAGATTATAAGGCATCTTTCTACATCTTAGTCTTCTGTAACTCTTATGTTCTTCAGTTCCTAATTTTACGTGATTAGAATTAAAAATTGCCAAACTCAGAGAAAAAGGGTTAATAACATTTCATCTGAATTGATAAATATTAACAAATTTTGGTGTGAGGGGTTTTTTGTGATGTTGGATTGGTTGATTTGTTTTTTTTTTTTCTATCCCATTTTTCATGTTGCTTCTTTCCAGTCTACCCTTGGTCTTAGCTTTTGGGTATTATTCTTGGTGTTGGAGATTTTGCTTGGGTTTCTTCCGGGATTTCTGAATTTGGGGGTGCTTGCTGTTTTTTTTTTTAATTTGAGGTTTTAAATGTGTTAGTAGATGATGAGATTTCAGTTGGGAAGCAGGAATTTTTGTAAAAGTCTTGAAGTCTTGAGGAGGCTGAGCTCTTGTTGTGGTGCTGTGGTCAAGAACAGCTTGGGTAGAGAATGAGGAGGTTGTACAGACTCTGTACCTTACACAACTTACAGCTGTTCTGTCATGCATAGATGGGGGTTTTGTCTTTAATCCAGGCTTTTTATTTTAGAATTGTAACACTTTAATAGCATAACTAGATTTTTCCAAAGCCAAGGGTGTCTTTTAGTAAGAAATCTAGGGCATGATTGCTTTGGACTTTTTTTTTCTTTTTTTTTTACTATTATTACTTTAGTTCAGAAGATTTGATTTTTTTTTTTTTCCCCTGTCCCCCTATTTCTGGTACTCTACCATGTATACTCATGTGGTACAAGATTGTGTGGTTATTGATGTTACGCTATTTATTACTTGGTTTTGTTCAAATGGTTTATGTCTGCTGTCCAGTGCTGTCTAGGGTTTTTTTCATTTCATGTATTTCTTATGTAAGAAAAATTATATTTTAAAGATAATTGAAGTTACATGCCCTTGTGATAAATGGGCTTATTCAAGCTCTCTTGTTTGTCTACTCAAATAAAGAGGGAGATAAATTTCAAAAAAATGATCCATTAATAATACCAATTCTGCACGTACTGCCCTTAGCACTTGCTGTTCTAATAATCTCAACAGGTTTTGTAATGTTATTCCTACTTTTCAGTTAAAAATAAAAGTGTAATTAGGTTTGTAAATATTTCATGTGAAGAGATTTTAGCCAGTGCTGGATCCAGGAGTGTTTTACTCCTTTTTTTTTTTTTTTTTTTTTTCCCACTTGAAGTCACTTGAAGTGACTCCCAGGTGTCAATTTGCATTGCAGTTGGTTTGAATGACCATCGTGCTTCGACATTGCAATGTGCAGCTTTGCAGTTTGAGAGAAATGAGGGAGGAGATATTTTTAGACTTTGAAATTGAGATAAAAATACTGAGGTTTACTGAAGATATTAGATAGCATTTTATACTACAGTCTAAGCTGTCCAGTGGAATAGTATGAGGTAGACTTCCAAAGTTTCAAATCTGTAAATTAAAAATAAGTAGTGTGCCACTGGTATGATTTCTTTGGTAGCTTCCATCATATTTTAGTTTTCAAACTGTGCTACAAAATTGGCGCAGATATACTTGCACAGAGCAGTGTACTTTTAATGCAGGTTGTAAGCATAAACTAATGGGAATGCCCTTCCAAGTGAAGATACTTTTTGCAAAGGTATGGTTCTGTTGTGTGTAAAACTAACACACTGCTGCATGCCTGGGAAGTGACCTTGCAGGTATTAACAGTGTGTATAAAGATCTGGGTGGTACTGTTACCTGAACTGAGAGTGCAGCAGCCAACACAAAGTCACAGAGTTCTTTCTGCAGCTCAGGTAAGCTGGAAAGGCAGAGTCTTAACTTGGCTTGCTTAATTTGGCTGTTGGACTGTGATGTTTTGCAAGAATGCTATGCCGTCTCTTCTGTGGAGTGCAGGAAATTGAATAGGAATGAATTAACCTTTGTTTTCATTATTCTGAAATGTAAACAGACCTTTACAACCTTAAGTAAAATTGCTAGAATAGAACAGCTGCATTTGCATGGGAGTTTGAAAGCTGGATTAAAACTGTCTGAGAAGTGTGATTAAAATTTTCTTTACCTGCATCACAACGAGACACTTGGATATTCTCCACTTGTGATTTAAGACATGAAACCTGATGTTGTGTGATTATGCATATAAATAGATCTTAAATGCCTAGAAATTTTGCTGTAAAGAGAAATAGTTTCCTTCTTTAAAATTGTACCTAACACTGTGGGATATATAGTCTGTGGTGGTTACCAATGTTTGGAGAAGCCTCAGGTTTGTATCTTAGCTCCTTTTCTCTTCCTCTCTGCACCTAAGTTTGACCTCCATCCATGAGTCTTGCTCAGAACAAAATCTATGTTCAAATTATTAACAGCCTTTTAGCAGTAATTACTTATATTTTCTACTTCACTGATCTTGTGTGTCTCCTATGTGTTCTTTAGGAGCATTTTAGGACATACAGTTAAATAAACTATAAATTTAATTGTGTTGTTAAATAAAAAGAACTTGTGTAATCAATGCAAGTACATTTTATCATAATACTGCATTATGAACTTTTGATCCAGTGCATCCAGTAAATATGTAACTGAGTGCCTGAAATTCTTCACAGCTTGATAACCAGCGGTAAAAGAAGCACTTTCTTGTAGCATGGTTGGCAACATGAATACGGTTAATAATACTGTGTAGTGGTGTTCTTTTTAAGTAGCCTTCAACTTGCCTTCTTAGGGGCATCTGAGAAAAGGAAGAACAGTTGTCATAAGAGTAAATGTCTTAATTTATGCAGTCTGAGCTTTTAAAGAAAATTATTGGAAGTAAATAAAAGAACATAGAAAATTAAGATTTCATCATACTAATAATTAATGCATATGTGCTGTACTGAAGGCAGTCACACTGGATCTTTCAATAATACTCATATTCTTACTTCTTGTGTTCTTTCAAATATCTTAGTCTGAACTTCCTATAACAGCACTTCATGGAGAAATCAGGACTTCAACAGTGATCACCTTGAATGCTTCATTTAAAAGAGCTCACATCGGGACTTCTGATTTAAAGTTCGAGCTTTCTAATACAAGTTGAAATTTTTTTGGGGTGAAAATTACAAACTTGATATGGTTGTAACCTTTTTGGGGGGCATACCACAGACACAAAAATAAACTTAAGTCCATACTTTATTGTTACCCTTTTATGTTTCCTCTATCAAATACAACTTTGAGTAGTGACTTTCTTAGACAATCATTAAATTGTAGTCTTCTGGCCATCGTCTTGTAGCTGGAAAAGATAATGGTTTCCTTATAATTCAGAACTACAGTAGGAGGGAATTGGCTTATTGCTCTTTTAATTGATGGTTACCAGAAGTATAATTCATGTATAGACTTACATGTGACCTTTAAAGTTTTAGTGTCTGAAATGAATAAGAGTCTTACAGTGTCATGTGTTTTGTTGCTTTTGAAGTTACTGTAGTGAGCAGGCTGCTTAATGGGGGTATGTTGGGGGTTTGTTTTGAGCGTTTTTTGTTGCAATTTCTCCAGGTATCATGGACTTAAGGTTATCTTCTATTTAAGTCTAAAATAAAATTTAGTAATCTTCAGCTTTTAAATTACCATTTAAATACCCATTTCCAAAAGGAAAAAATAATTGCACTCAAATATCTACAGCAAGGTTAAAAATAAAATGCAGATTTTCCCAATATTACAAAGGGATCTTTTAATTTGATTCTTAAAACTTGACACTGCACAAGACCTTAGTGTCCTTGGTTGTATCTTGTTTTTTACAAATCACAGTTCTGGTCATTTGACAGAATAGAAATGGGCCTCATACACATTGAAAATGTTATAGCAAATGATTGTGCATGTTGTCATGAGGATAATTTAAAAGCCTGAAGGTTCCCTTTTTGCAGGATGTAGGAAGGGTTGCTACCTATAGTTTGATCAGCTTTAACTCTGGATTTTACTAAAAAATATTCTCGCAGTCAAAATAAATACTTTGAGATTAAGATGTTCACATGACCGGCTTAAAATAATCATTTTATTCCAGGTTTTCTTTTATTCCATGAATCTATTCTGTGTGTATATTACAACGATTTAAGATGTTGTATACTTGTGTTTATGGAGGGCACAGCAGAGGTGTAATTACTTTTATTACCTTGAGTAATCTGTGAAACTTGCATATGATAGTATTTTGTGGTAGCTGACTATTCCTTAAAAAAGTATGGAATAAGGATGTATCATCACTGCTTTGGATGTGTGCTTACTCCTGAAAAGAAAATTTAAAAGAAAAAGGAATGTTCGAAGGGTCATGTTACATGACAGAGTCTACTGAAGAGGTGGGCTGTGTGAAGAGGGGACACGTAGCTTTTGTTCATACTGCCAAATGATCCAGAAACAAGACTGAGAAACATAATGAGAGTCTTGTTCTACAGCAGCAGCCTGTCTTTGCCAGAATAAATACAGAGCATTAGTAAAACATTTATTTCAGTCTTCATTTGTCACCAACTGAGCAAATGTCAAATAGAGCATAGTAGAAAATAACAGAAGTCTCAATAAATAGTTTCATCAGTAGGTAACTCGGTCAAAAAGGAATGTATGCTTGCTTACATATGAATGCCAGACGTCTTTAAAAATAGTCAGCTGAGAAAGTATCAGTTGTTTTAAAATGAGCATCCTGTCTTAGGCCAGGAATGAGAAGGGATAATTTGTGGAAAATTCTTCATTCCATAGCATTAATTATAAAGGTATGAATGTGTAATTTGCTTGACATAGAGCTTAGTCATGGTAGGTAGATCATTCAACTGCATTGACAGGTAACATTCAATTAAGATGTATTGAGCAGCTCTTGTGTCCTTGAGCAGTACCTAGGAATTGGTTTAAGATGTAGCAATTGAAGAGCTCCTCTGTAAGAGTGAGCAATCTCATAATTGTATGCTCAAACATAGTCTCAAATTAAGCTTCATAGCAGTCATGAAAAAAACTCACTAAAGACCTTGGGTTTTTATTTCAAAAAGAGTAACACAAGATCGAGGGATCAAAAAGGGCGCAAAATGCTTAGAGCTGATTGTTTGTCAGGTGTTTTGTTAACAGAGGATATCAACTATCAATAAAAGCTTTTCAAAGCTTTGTGATAAAGCCAGTGTGAGCAAATAGTAAAGAAAACACACCCATATCCATATGGCTTGTAAGTGATAATGGTCACAAAAGTATTTGGGGAATACACAGATATTGAAGAAGATGAAAATACATTATTTACCTTTTTGCTGTTTATTTTGCTTTTTTTGCTGAGGAAGTTTTCTACAGAGGAATTAAAATTAATGACTTGGGGAAAAAAAAAACCAATTTGAAGTTTAAACTAAAGATCCTATTAACTTGCTAGGAGCTTTTAAAGGGCCTCAAATCTGAAATTGCTGGACTGTTTAATAGAGCATGTAAGATTTTAATTTCATTAATTGCTAATAAAGGAATGCAAGGTACTAAATGTGACTAGAGACAGTGGTTTGTTGTTTTTTTTAAAAAAGTGCCAAGGGTGTGAGGGTTGAGGAAATGTTGAGAACTTCAGCCTGGCGAGTCTGAACTGTAGCAAGGAATAAAGCTAGTGGAGAACAGAAGGGATGCATGCGCTGTGGTGAGGAAGAATCAGTGTGGACTTTTCTGAGGGGAAATTTACCATCCCAAATCTGCAGGGCATAGTCATTGAGTGTATAGGTAAGTGTAAGTAATCAATCCAGTTTTACAGTGAACCTCAACCAGGTTGCTCACCCAAGGTTCCTGAAGGTACCGAGCTCTCAAGGATTACATGTTCTGTTTTCCCTACAAAGAGGCATTTCAGTTCTTTAGAGGTTTGTGGTATTTTTGGGTGACAAAGGTTAATTAAGGAAAATACTTAACAAGTGAAGAGTAAAAACAACCTGCCAGAGGCAGCAGTTGTGCTGTGCTGACCCACTCCTTGATCAAAGGGCGCTGGTTGGGTGCTGCTAAATGCAAACTGACCTATATGATTGGAGGAGGAGACTGGTCGAAATTGTGGGTGCACAAATACAGTCACTAAATAATACTTACATCTGTCAAGAGGGCGCGTGACATTTGAATTGCTGGGAATGATTCCATCAAAATATCGATTCCTTTGTCAAAAAGACAAATATGAAAAACATTAGAGAAAACAAAATGAAGCTGTTAGGCTGCTTTATAAAGATACCACATGTTCCACGTGCAGTTTTGCTCTCTGCTGCCTTCTTGATGCAGAAGTCAACAAGGATGATTGAAAGTGTGGAATGTCTTCCAGAGGTGATCAAGCAGACTGTGCTTCTTGTTCCCTGGAGAGGAAAAAAATGAGAGATGGAAGTAAAGGAAGTTTGTAAAATTGTAAGTGGCATAGACACGAACAGAGAATAATTGATTGTAATTTCTTGTAATGCAGATACAGAGATCCTGTAAAGAACCCATCTTATTTAAGTAAAGCAAAAAGTTCTTTCCTGCAGCTTGTAATTACATTCATCCCAAAAGTTAAAATGGTTTGAAAAGTGATTAAGCGAAAATTTAACAAGGGTTGTCAAACCTGTAGGAACAGTCTCCGTACAGGAAGAGCATAAGCCACAGATGGCTAAATAGTGGTAGGAGGGAACTATTGCAGCATTCCAAAACTGCTTTTGTAATCTGCATTTACTTGAGCATATGCTGTTGGCCATTCCTGGAAGCAAAATGAAGACTGGATATAAAGGGTTTAAGAAAAACTTGCTATTCTTGTGTCTTTCTGTCCAATGTGGTCAGATATTTTTAGATTTAATTTCTGGGTTTGTTCCCCAGTTCTCAAAGCTCTCACAAACCTTATTTAAAAATCTGGGATAGGGTTGCTGTGTTTGCATCTTTGGACACTAATCTGCTTATGTATTTCATGAAACATTTCATGAAACATTATGTATTTCATGAAACATTGTCCATCAAACTTTATTAGATGCCTTCATTCCTCTTGTTTGAAATTTAATTTTCTACTATGTCTGCACTTCATAGTGAAATAGCTTTTGAGCTGGGTAGTACAAAAGTTCAAAACTATATTCTTTTTTTTTAATTTATGTATAAAAATGCATGGTTAGCTGCAAAGAAAAAAATTTTTTTTCTTCTTAATTAAATGGACTAAAACTACTGCATATAAATCCCTGTCTTGACATGAATTGATTGAAAATACTGCTGTTCTGGGAATGGCATCGTGAACTGAAGATACACTAATTCTAGAATTAAACTTTGCATGTAGGTGTAAAAAGCTGTGTTGTATCTGAAGTAGGAAGAACAGAATGCTTGTGTAACACAAGGAGAGCTTGACTGTTGCAAAATACACTGTAGCTTGATTTTTCCAGGTTATGTTTGATTAGGCCTTAAAATTTTGATTCATAAAGAACCCACGTACGTAAGTGAAAATAGCTTTTGTTTCCTTTGAGTTTTTGTGATAGTTTATGTCACTGCAACACTTCATGTATACGACTGTAATACTCTTATTAAAATATGACAGTATTGGTGCTGAGGAGAAATTGAGAAACTGGCTTTGTGACTTAAATTCATGTTATCTGCTACTTCTGTTACGTTGTTCATGCTGTCATGAGAGGAGGGTACACTCCTGAAGCAGGATGCAGTTAACGAGTAAGATGCCTAAGATTAGGGGCCTTGATATTTATCTGATCTCCTGTGTTCCATAACTATTGTTCAGCTCTCTGCTGGCTTTGGAGAATGCTTGGGCAAATTCTGAAGCAGACGTCCTGGTCCATCTTCACAGCTTCTTCACCTGATGATTGCAGTGACAACTTGCATTTACAAGATGTCAGGCAGAGGGCATGCATGAAAACATGGGGAGAAACAGCATATATATCAAACTGAATCGTAGCTGGAATGCAGCATTTTGTGTTTCTAAATGTAGGTTCTATTGAACGTTTGGGATACTTTTTCAGTTGTAAATGCAAGCAATTAAAATGGTAATTACATTTTAAGAGTTAGTGAGATACTTAAGAGACTTGTTTCTGTTAAGCCTTCTGTTTGTTGCATTGCTTGACTGCAAGTGAGTGTGCAGACAGAAATTTGTTACAGGGATGGATGGATATGGTGGAAGAATTCAGCAGTTGGCATTGCAGAGGGGTGAGAGAATTTCATACTATCAAGTCTTTGATTTGATTTTTTTAGAGTCAGACTCATGTTTGCTGTGAACTTAAAGGTCAGACTTAAAGATGATCTTCAGAGAAAAGCTCATTGTATCCCTTCAGATGAGATACAAATCACGGGATTTTGTTCTGGATATATTTCATTTCAGATAAGCTTTTTCAGGCAGGTGGAAACAAATTGATTAAAAATGCTTTCCCTATTTCAAATGTAATCTTGTGTCTGCAAAATTTATTTCCACTTTTGACATATATATGTATATATATATAATTTTTTTTTCATTTATTACTATTATTTTTTGACAAAAACCCACATTTTCCAAGCAGAGGAATGTGTTTGAGTTTCTGATTTTAAGAATGAGGGAAGCTAAGCTGTTCAGTTAAAGGAGCAGAAAGAAGGGAAGCCAGACTTGATATGAAAAGTCACAACATGCATTACCACAAGATTGTTTTCTTCATAAGACATGATACTACATTTCATATCTAATGGCTTTCACCAGAAATGTTATACATAATCAGTTACGTTGCTTTAAGTTTGCAGAAGAACTGAGGCTGCTTTTGACTTTTCCAAATTTCAGAGGGCAACATATCAAGCTGCTGTGGCAAATCAAGAATTATTGATGATTCACATGCTTTAGAAATAGGCAAACATGCTTCACAATTTTAAACAGCAGAGCTCCTGGTCTCCTTGTGGCTTGGAGGAAGCATAAGCCCACCATGCCTTGAGAGTGTCTGCAGCACGGCTCTTGCATGCAGTGCAAGCTACAGTTCTGCTGACTGGAACAAATACTCAATCAAGTAAAGTAATGAATGTTTGAGAAAATTGATAGGAGGACTGAATGTACTGAGTCTCTCTGCAGGATACACTGTTGAGAATTTCTGTCTCCTGATTTTTCACTCTGTTTTCTCTTTGATGAGTATGCTGACAAACTAATGTGTGCCATCAGTTGACTCAGGTAAACAAGAGTTGGGTTGAGTCCCCTGATCTTGCATGAACTATTCTAGAGAGAATGGTGGAGTTACATATTAATACAGACCATTAAATTCTATCATCCTTTGAGGCTTAACCTTGCCCTCCTCCCTTAAACTTGAAACTTAATTCGATTAGTAGATTCACAGCTCCTTTTAGAGGGCTTAAAAGTGTGCAGGAATTCACACAGAGTGCTTTGTAATGTTGGGTTGCAGTGACAGAGGTGATATAAATAAAGTCTTACTTCCGACAAGAATTCTGCTGATTATAATCACTATGTTAGGAAATTTATAATTGGTGGTCAGTTTCTTTTACCTTGTTACGTGCTACTTAGATGGCAGTTATGGTTCTTTGCAAGAATATTTGAAAAATCAGTTCCTGAGGCAGAGAAGCTGCTTTTTATGGTTTGTTTAGGTTTTGTTTTGTCTGTTCGTTTCCAAAGACTTGCAATGCTTTTCTTAGTCCATCATGTGCTATTTTCATGAGAGACATTGGTAAGAGACTTTTTGTATACTGCTCTGTATACTGTTGTACTTGGTGAAATGGCTTTTACTTTAAATGTAGTTATTTGGACATGAATAACTGTAGCGTACCCTTTGATCAAACTCTTGTAGGAGGTCTGTCTCATTTTGGTGTTTCTCTGCAGTATTTCATCCTCTCATATTCTTCACTAAAGAAATAAATGACCTCCCTCTATGCACATTTTCATGTTTCCGTGTTGAATTTCATTTTCTGTTCTGTTATTCCAATCTGTTTAACTTAACAACCCATATTCCCCAGCAGCAGCAGTAATCCTGGGTAAAGCATTTGTTTTCTTCCCCATCCTACCCTTTACCACATGGTAAAACCAGGTGTAGGAGCTCATCAAATTGTGGCCCTTTTTTAAAAAAAAGTCTGTTAAAAACTAAGTAAAAAATGTCAACATTTATGTTCTTAATCCAGTTTTAAATTATTACTTTTTAACTAGTAAAGTCCCTCTGCAATTTTATAGCTGGTGTGCAAGACAGTTGTACTGGCTTAATACAGATAGATGATGTAGCCAGGAGGAAAGGGATGTTAAGTAGCAACTGATTTTTTGCTGTTCAACATATTGAACAGCATTGTAAATTCTTCTTGCTGAATAGTCTTTGTTCTGAGTCGTAGTTGACTCACTTGTGTGCATAGCACACATGTGCTACCTTCTTTCTTTAAGCAGCAAAAAATACAAAAAAGTGATAAAAATACCTGAGTGAAGTTAGTTTATGCTGTTTTCAAAATGTGCTACCGATTTGAATAGCTGTTGCTGTGTTGCTGGGGTTGTAGCGTATAGAATCAGAATTTACACAACTCACAAATGTTTTAATACATGACATGAGAAAGAAGAGTCAGAAAAACTATACACATTGTGAATATGAAGAAGAATATACAGCTGCAGACTTCCGTCCCCCACTTATGTGATAAAGAAACATTATTGTCCTGTCAAAACTTCATTACCCAAATAGCAGTAATGATGAGACATAGAGTGCAAACTTCGTAGGGGTTTGCAGTATATTTGTTACAGTTCGTTTTTTGGTGTACACTGCCATGGGCAATTGTGCTCCAGCTTTTCCTTCCCGAAACATGTGATGCACATGAGGTATGGCAACTCAGGGTCATGCAGGTCTACAGTGAGTTGAAATAGCTCTCTGACCCAATGAAAACTAAAATTGTCAGGCTATTTAAACACAATGCCTGGATAGCTATTGTGTAAGGAGTTTGCAAATACACACAGACAGTGGAATAGGAGGAACCACTTTTTTTTGGTGGTCACCCTCAGATAGACTGGATTAAAGCACATTGGAAAACTGTCTTTCTAGGCAAGATCCTTTTTACAGTCTGGTTAGGTCACTGTGTATTTGGTAAGCAACCAAACTGCTTTTCTGTTAATGGACCTTTTCAGCGACATGTGCCACCAATTCTGAGCATGAAACTGATTCACAGAGGTTGTGAGAAGAGGTGCCAAAAGGCAGGCACAAGGTATTTGAAAGGTATGTCGTGCTTGATTAAACTAAATACACATGGCTATCCTCTTGTAATTGTTCAAAGATGTAAATAAAAAGTCTATTTCCGTTCTTTGATACTGATTTAAGAAAAGACACAAATTTGGGTGTGGCTCAAGTTCACTGTAGATTTAATAAAGGATGAGGACCCATATAGTAATGAGGGGAAGCAGAGGGATTTACTGCTGTAGGAAATGAGCTTTTCAGCCACATGTTAGAAAATAAATGCTACTGAGAATGACTGCAGTTCAGTTCTCCTTGGTAATGTGTGACCTGTAAGTGTGGCACCACTCCTCAAGTAGTGAAGCAACTTGACAGTAGTCTCAACTTGTTTTAGCAAATAGAAGGATTATTTCAGGAAATCTAGTTATAAAGCCCCACCGGATTGAATTATTCTGAATTAATTTTAAACAGAATGAGGCCACTAGAGTAGTTTCTGCTTTTGTACAGATTGGCCGGTGATTCTGTATTTTAAAATGTCATATCTAATAAACTGAAGGAGTTTGACTGAATCGAGACAGGTTGTACATTCAGGTTTCTAAATTTACACCAGAGTTGCATATTCCTGAATGGTGTATTGTGAGCAGGGCTAGGGAGAACCTGTAGTTCTGTATTAGTGTCTAAAAATGGCTAAAAAGAAGACTGAGAATAAAGGAGAAGATAGCTTGAAAGATTAAAAAACCAGTAAGGACCATAAGACATAATGACTTTTGAAGTGCAGGTATAAAAGTAGAGAAACACTTTGACAGGATTTGCTGCAAATCTGTAGCATATCAGAAAATATGGCATGGGAAGTAACAACAGATACTGTTCCTTTCCTGTATTAGCACTCTTCAGAGGAATTAGTGTCATCTAAAGTTGAAGCACCTTACCAAAGTCTGTATTTGTGACTTTTGAGTTTTTACTTTGTGTGTATGTACATGTAAATATTTCTCTACATGATTGAAAGGTTACTACTCCATGTTTTTCCAAAATAATGAGATGACTTAGCATTTCACTTGATTAGAGGGTTTCAGGATTTTGTAGAGTACAAGAAGGATTTACACAGAATTTCATCAAGAGTTATTAGACTCAAAATATAACGGCTGTTTGTTTGGAATGCTGCTGCTTAAATAGTGTTGATTAATCTGCTTGCTTGGTTACTCCTTCGATACCTGCAAACATGAAGTTGGAACAGTATAATATGTTGGAATGGAAAGCAAGTGAAAGTGTTCAGATATACTCCTGAGGTTCTTTTATTTGTCTGTACAAGAATTATTTCTTACTATATAAATGCTAAATGAAAACCACAGCAGTGATTTTCTTAAATCTGTACAGAACTTTGCTATTTCCTGTCCCTGTGCCATACCTGTGTGAGCTATGATTTTACAGACAGAGGAGACTAGGTATAATGAAAAGTTAATTAACCCCAGCAAGAACCAGCAGTTGTACAGATGTGTAAATACACTATAACCAAAGGCCTGTCTGGCTAAAGTCTGGACTCAGGAGAGGGAAGAACTTTTGAGAGAGAAGAAACACTCGTGATATTTTACAATGGGGACACAGGAAAAATTCACACTTTGATGCTATATTGTGCTTGCACTTGCATCTGCATATCTTCCAATCCCTTTTTTCTTCAGGTTAGCTTCCTGGATTGAAACATAACAAAAACTGCACCCTAAAGGCCTAGTGCCACTGTCAGCCTCTTGGACTTCCACAAATAGGCTTTTTTTGTCCATCTTCTAGACACTGTGTTGAAGAGGGTTTGAGGGAAGGGAGGAGAGATTTCAGTGCATCATGGAAGGTACGATGGAAAAAGCTGTTTACAGGATTTAGAGGAAGACATAGTGGTGTCATATGTATCTTGGGAATTCCATTTAAGATACAATTTCAGCTTTCATAATGAGTGGTTTTTCTGCAGGCTACCCAAAATACTGGTCATTTCAGTACTATCTTCCTATCATGAATTTGCATACACTGTTACCAGTTTTAGGCAGGTCAACCTGATTTGATAATCTAGGGGAATAGATTCATACAGTGTTATATTAAACTGTTTAATTATTCTGTGCTGATTTGAGATCCCAGTGAGGCTTTTTATAAAGCCTTCATTTTTTGTCTGTTTGGTATTGCATACACTGATACCCATTGATATTGCAGATAAATGTATTAAAAGTTACTGAAGTTAATTACACTTCTAACTTAATAGTTAATTTAACTGCTACAGTTAAAAAAGAAATAGGAGAGGAAAATACCGTAATCTGAGTTTGACAGTTCTTCATACCTCCTCAGCACAAGGAAACATACTGAAACTGGAGTAGTTCATAGTTCAGATGCAGTGAGACCAAGGTTCTGTGGGAGCAAGAAGAGTGGTTCAGCTGGAAGCATCAAGAAAATCTCTCTGTTTTTTGGACACTTGTCTCTTGGCAAATCTTAAGCTTTGTGGAAGATCTGTAAGTGGTTTAGATGTTAGGGACAATGTCTGGGTAAAAGCAAGTCCTAAATTTGCAGCATGTATTTTTACATAAACTTACTGGTTTTTCATAGATGTATTGACTTAGCAGAAATTGCCCACAGAGAGCTTCTCTGGACCATAATTTTTTTAGTGCAGTGGAGCTTGAGGTGAAAACTGCTGTGTGTTTCTCCGGTTCCATTATTTGGACTCCTTAGACATAGTTATTTTAGTTTTTTTCTGAAGTCTGTTAGTGGCTTGTGGGTGTCAGTACTTCCTTACTTTAGCTGAATAGACAAGACTTTTTGCCACTGCTTGAAGCTAACAGGTATCAAGAAAATAAGTAAGTTTCAGATATTTTCTAAGAAATATATTCTAATAACCCAGTTAGGGGAAAAATGTACTCAGCATGATCTGTTTGGAATTTCATCTCATTGAGGGAGAAATTGGTTTTTTTGTTCCTGTTCCAAATTTATGTGGCTTTACTACTGTAAGTTCAAACTTGGTACTTTTTAAAAATTAAACTGTTACCATATGTGTAATAATCGTGCTACACAGTTGGGAGTGTAGTTACTTAAAGTTATCTTCAAATAAATATGGAATTTCTAGTTTTATATTACAGAGTTTTTGTATACCTTGACATGGAGAAGGACATTGTCAGTATTGTTAAAGAGGGACAATTCGGGGTCTTTTAATCATTTAGTTGCCACAATATTTTGTATGATACTGGAGACAGTCACTAGAATACTTGGATGGAAGAATGCAAGCAAAGTAAATTCAAGCAAGGCTTTAACGTTTTAATTGGATTTCACCTTTTTTTAAATATAGATGGCGCTTTAAATTCATTTTCACTCCGTGTTCCTTGGATCTTATCCACCTGCTTTGACTTGAAAGAATTGAATGCAAATTGCTTCCTTCTCATGGTAGTCTTCTATGGTGTAAGTCATGTGAACTCCAAATATTGACTCATTTCCTTGAAGTATTGCAGCCTGTGCTGCTTTGGACGGTTCTACATTCTGATTAGCCAGGATGGTTACAGTTGTTTAAAATGCCACTGCTTACTGCCTTGAATTCATTATATATTTAATAAACGTTTATTTTAATGCTTACAGTGAATATTAGCCTTTAGATGTGCAGATCCTTGTGGAATTGAGAATTATGTATGTGCTTTTCTGGCAGGTAACATCAGTTGTTTAGAATACAGTATAATGGGAATGCAATATCTACTTGTTCTTGAATACAATTCTGATGCAAGAATGGAAAAACAGAATGAGAGATTTATTAAATACTTTTAGGTGTGTGGGGTTTACCTAGCATAATATTTTGTAATGAACTTGTAAAGTATTTTTCCACTTTATGGTAAATAGTTTGCATTTTTCCCAATAGCAAGTTCCATAAGAATTCTTTCTCCAGCAACCTAATGTACAGTTTGATGTTGATATCATAGAACTTAGCTCTCTGTAGTGTTCCTAAAGGTAACAGTTTAATTATTCCTTACCTGATGAGAATGTAATCCTTGATTTCTGCCAAAGTATAACTCTAGAATATTTATACTTCACTTAGTATGACAGCATATTTAGGTAATCAGAAGGAAATAATACCTAAAGATACCCACTTGAAATTTAGGTTATTAGAGATGCCCTTCAATGCAGTTAAGGTTTAAATCATACTTTGAATTGGATACAGAAGGGTAAACAATGAATTAGTCTTAAGTTGGAGTTTTGTTCAGTGTTATAATCCAGTATTGCCCACAACACCTGCCTGACCTACTTGGCCATTTTGATGTTGCTGTTTGGTGGTACTCACTGTCATTACAGAGAGATTTGTTGATTTTATAGTTGTAAATGAGATTAGCTGGTTATAAGGTGTCAAAGGAAGAAGGAGAAAACTGGAAACTAGCTTGGTTTTTAATAAAAACTATGAGCAGTCTGAAGTTCAAATGACATGTTAAAGGAGTGAATTAAAGCTAGAGAGGTGAGAATGAAATTATGAATGCCTGTTGTGATGGTTTATCTCTGGCCAGCAACTAAGCCCTACACAGCCTCTCACTGGCTTGTATCAAAGAGAGAAGTGAAAGGGTAAAAGTGCAAAAACTTTGGGTTGAGATAAAGATAGGTTAATTAAAAAAAAAGAAAAAAGAGGGAGAAATGACAATGAAAATCAAACCCAAGAAACATGTGTGATGCAAAAAAAAAAGCAGGAGCTCACCAGCAGGTGACCAATTATCAGCCAGTCAGCAACAGGCAAGCTGCACACACACCTCGTGCCCTAGTTTTTTATTTCTGAGTGTGACACCCTGTGGAATGGAATATCCCTGTGGTCTGTAGGGGTTGGCTATTGTGGGTCTGTCCTCTCCCAAGTCCTTGGGTATCCCCAACCTGCTCGCTGGTGGGGTGGAGTGAGAAACTGAAAAAGGCATTGACTCTCTGTAAGCGCTGCTTAGCAATAACTAAAACATTCCTGAATTATCAAGTGTTTCCAGCACAAATCCAAAACACAGCACCATATACAACCTACTGTGAAGAAAATTAGCTCTAACCCAGCCAAAACCAACAACAAAGGTCTTAGACATTTTCAGAGATTTCTTGGAAATTACAATGGCCTGTAGAAGTGTAGATGAAATGGAAAATGATGTTGAAACTCATGTACGTGATTCATTTTACCTGCTTGGTGAAAAAGTTGATGCATACCATTGGAAAACTGGAAAATAATTTATCTCTGTGATCAGCTCTAGCTTCTGTGTGCAAAAGCTTCATGTATTTCCATTAATTCTGTGATAGAGATGTGTAAAGAGATCTTCTGGAGCTGTGTGTCAATGGGAGATTCAGAGGGGTTTTATTTTGTCATTTCTGCTGCACTTTTAAATAATTGCAGTTAGTTCCATTTTAGCACACGTGATTGTTTCTCTGCCATAGAATAATCGGAGCTGTTTTTTGTAGTAATCTGTGTTTACATCACAGATAATACACAGGAAGCTGTTGTCCTTCCCTACAGTTTTCATCCCTTGTTTCAGCATCTTACATCGTCTTTATTTCTTCCCTTCCAGAATGAATGGTGATTCTGAGATAATAAGCTTTTCCAGCTCTTAGATCCTCTCTGCTGCAATTTCGGTTGTGTGTTTGGAGAGAGGGAGAGCAAAATAAGGAATGTTTTCAAGCCTGGCTTAATCATTCTTTTCTAGCTAATTTTTAGTTCTGCAGGGATTACTTTTTCCCATTTAAAAGAATGCATTGGTCGGTGTTCTGGTTCATTGTCTTTAACAGATTATTTATCTAGCATGAGAATTGTTAGTTACCTTTATTATGATCTGGTTTTCTGCTGATAATGCTTCTTGAATTTTTGTATGCTTCCTACTGGATGTGGTTGATACATGACCATGAAATTGTACTGTGATTAACTTGTGTTCTGGCTTGGAGAGCAGAGGGAGCAATCAGACAGTGAAAGAAATTACGTTTCCTCTGTTCTCAAGGGTAAAAGTAAGGTTCAAGTCTGCTGGTTTACCTCATTCATACTAATAGTATCGTATCATCCTTCTCTGCAATTACAAATATTTTAGTCTTGTAAAAATAATTTACATCAGCCACTGTAAGAGCCTTTCTTTTTATTTAACAAAGGTTATAAAATCAGTAGTTTCACATTAATAGACTGAGGCAATGCTGCTTGAAATGGTAGTAACATTTCATTAGATTGAGACTTCTGTAAGTTTTTTACTTCTAGTCAGTTTTGTTGGAAACTTTAAACTCAGAAGCAGTTCAGTTTTATCTTTTGGTTGATAATGTTGTCTGATGGACAGACTTCAGAGTATCTCAGGGAGCAGAGTTCCTGAGTGTGAATGCTAAAGTGAGAGGTAAAATAATGGAAGGTATGAAGATGCTGGAAGGGAGGAAGAGAGTTTCTTCTCCTTTCTGTTGGTCAGGAGTTTGTCTTCAAGCAAGTAAAAGGATTGAATGTCATAATCTGGGAGGAAGGTACACTTTACTGAAACATTGCTGACTATGAGTTTTATTGTTACTTACTGAGGAATGCATAGTGTCTGGAATATGGAATTATTTTCGTGTTTTGTCTAGTCCTGGGTAGCAGCTCAGATTTGATCAGCTTCTGGAATTGCTACAGTCTTACCAGAAACAAGATGTAGATTTTAAGTTGATGTGCATTCCATATGTTTAGTTTTCTTGATGTTGGGAAAGTCAGTAAATGTATTTGCTGCTAGTGATCTGTGATAAAATACCAAGCATGAGAAGCTGTGTTAGGTAAGTGAATCAGTATGACCATGTGAAATGATAAATGAAGGGTAGGATGCAGACAAAGTGTGTTTTTCCTACGTGGGAGCTTAGTTAGAAATACTAAGTTGGTGTGGTTTTTGTCAGAATCAGTCCATGCCACTAGTTTAAGGCTTATATACAAAAACCAAAGTAAAGTGTTTGGTTTAGTTGATTATGGTTTTGCATGTTTGAACAGGACTTGATACTGGAATAGATCTCCTGAGAGGATTTCTTAAAAACACACACACACAAATATATATTTATTCATGATCCTGTACAGTTTATTTCAAGTATGTATTGCTTCAGCACTGGAAAACCTAGGCTTTATGAAATTCCCCATGATTTAAGCATGCAAAATGACTAGAGAATAGACAAGACTAGTCTTGAATCAAAGATGCTTCCTAAAATAAGTTCCAGTAATTTAAAATTATTTTGAAAATGTATTGTTAAAAATTTGCTTGAAATAGTATGAAACAGAGGTGCTACAGACTTTTTTCCTCTCCCTTAGTCATTACTGTGGTATCTAACACTGTTTAAAACCAAGGGTGATAATTGGTCATTAAGATTTCATATAAGAACTAGCAGTGATGGATTGGTTGGTTGTGTTTGTGTATAATCTGTGTTTATCAATAGTATATACCTTATATACTTCATGGGTAAATTGATAGTTCTAATAATGCTTGTGTTTTCCGTATTATTAACATATATGTCAGCTGTGAAAAGAGCTGGCCAGTGTCTTCACTGAAGCATTCCAGGGATGTGATGTGTAGCTGGCATGACTGGATGCAAATCTCAGCGTCCAGTTTTGAATACAGATTTGCAAAGTACTTAAGATACAGTTTGCAATCAATGCAGGTGGAAAGTAGAGGTACTTAGGAAACTGTAAGCATGTATTTTCTGTTTTATAATAATCCTGGTTTCAAATGTTTGCCTAAATAGTTTTGTTTTCCAGTAGTTTTCTGTTATTTAATTTTATATATGTGCTTATGATACCATTTCTATAACTATGCCTTTGTTTCGTTTTACAGAGGAAATAAAGGCTGAAACAGAAAAGCAAAGGTATGTGATAGTTCATTGTATTAAGTGATAGTGCTTTTAACATCTTAAAATGTGTACCATACTTATTCTGCACGGGGAGTATGGGCTTACTTGGAAAAGCATTTTCAACATATTTTGGGTAGTTGGTGGTATCTGGAAATGTACAAGTAGTGTTCCTTTATGTGGCTGGCTGTTCTGGTGCAAGGCATGGGGCTTGGGAGAAGCAGCAGAAGGTAGCTTAGAGGGAGCAGGGTGGTACTGTCTGGCCAGGCCGCATAGGAAATGGGGATCAAAGTTGGAAAATATCTTTGTCGATGGCAAAGAAATTTCTTTCAGTGTATCGGTGGAAGAGCCTTGAAGTAGATTCAGAGAAGGGGGAAGATTGCAGATAAGACTTGAAGTGAGTGATCAGTAGGAGGAGACTGGGGTGAGGAAGTGGGAATGAGCAGAGAAAAGTAATGTAACTGGAAAAGATAGTGTCTGGAAAGGACCTTGCTAGGGAATAGGTGTAGATTTGTGAAGCAGTTCCTCTGCATGTGAAGGTAAAACCAAAAATGGACATTCAGCAGTCCTTTGCTGCCAACAAACTTTTAAGTATTGCTAAGCTGTGGAATCTCATACTGGTATTTCATTACATGGTCCACAGGATCGTCTTCTTCATGCAGTGTACATTGCTAACTCTGAGTCAGGGCCGTGTGGTGAGGACTGCTCATACCACGTGTTGAAAGAATTGGATCAGTGGGTGAAACTGAGGATGAAAGTATTCTTAAGCAGATGGGTACTGCTTGGGGGTCTCTGTTCTGCCCTGTAACTGGATTTTGGGTTTTGGCAAATCATTTAAACCACAGCTGTCAGAGTTGGATGTTAATGATTTCTCCTTCATCTCCTGCATATTTGAGCAGAAATCTACAATTTTGGTTTGGAAAATAGAATCACTTCTAGCTGGAATAAAGTCAGTGGGAACTTTGTTTCAGAAGATGTAAAGGAAAACTTAATATCAAATATGCTGAAAAATTTAGTCTTCCATCTTATCAAATTGGGCACATAAAACTTAGTGGGTGCATCTGATTGAGACTGTGATTTGCTTTCCACCAGCAAAATAAAGTCAAGACAATGAGCTCATAGTAAGATTGTAAAAATAAATTGAATATTGATGTAGTGCTTAGAAAATGTTGCATCCAGCACTACAAGATTGTCTCAGAAAATAATAATGTGAATTTATAATAGGTTTTTCTTAGAGTGGTATAAATAAAGCAGAAGTCCACATTGTGAAGCATGATAAGAAAAAATGCTTTACATTAAATATTCAGTGAGAGATATTTGTTCTGGGCACTGAATATGGAAAAGTAATATCCGGTCCTGTAGTTAAATACCATGCTAAAACTAATGAGACCACAGAATTAAAATCATTTCTACAAATATGGTTGAGCCATTTCTGGACTTCAGGTGCATAATTTCTGCCCTATTAATGTCTGAAGTTGTGATTTTTTGGAGGGAAGAATGTGTATGTCTTATCTTCCTATATGCATTTTTTAAATAGATTTTGATTTCTTCAGTGCTGTCTTTATTTTGACAATAGCATTTTGCTGCTGTGAAGGCTTTGCTGGACTTGGAAACCCTTAATGGACTTCTCTATTCTTACTGTAGAGTCAAATTTTTTAGGTGCAGTAGAATGTACTGTTTTTCTAGGCCCTAGAATAGAGAAACTTCTTAGTCTATTAAATTATTTTCAGGTTCTTACTTCTGTAATTGAGATTCAAATACCCTAATAAGGGATTTCTAATGATGAGTCTTTAAATTTTTCCAGTCCCTGTTCAAGGTAACTGATCTCAGTTAACCTGGAATGCACTGAAGAACAGATCCACATTTCCACTTTCCAGAAATTTTGCATGGACAACAGCTCCTTTTGTTCTGCTATTTGTTTTTTAAACAGAACTGGTATTTGATAGTGGGGTGGAGGGGAAGGGAATAGAAAAGTACGAGCTGATTTATGTAACCATTACACAGCAAATGCTGCCAAAATAATTTTCCAAATCCATTGTTTGATACATACCTTAACCTTTCTCTATGGCTAATGCATAAATATCAGCATATTTCATAATTCCCATGCTTTGTAGATGCCTTGGTGGAAGAAGGTCTTGGGGATAATTTCTGGGTTTCAAAGCAATTCACTGACATTAAGAAGAAAAGTCCTTTTGAGTTTCTCTTCTCTCCTCCCTGCTATCCCCTTCCCTTACATTATCAGCAGTGTGATGAGCTTACTGAGTTGCTTGTCCAGAGAAGAATGTGCATCATCTTCCATATTTAATATCTTGCCCATTTTAAAATAGCTTTCAATTAAGAGAATTAAGAGGCACTCCAGGCTTATGCAGTAGCTTGCTGTGGTATGGGTTCTTCATTTTTGGAATCTCATCATGGCCTGCTCCTTGTTTTGAACAATTCTAGGTTTATTTCCAGAGTGCTCTTTTTAACTTAATTTTAATGGTTTCAATGGACATAATCACTAGATGAGGAACAGTCTTGTCATAAAACATAAGAAACAGATAACTGCCCTTTCATTCCTCAGAGTAAAGCTTTTATAGGAATATCAGAGAGGTTTAAGAACACAGAAGAGTCATGTACTTCCTCTTCAACTTATCTGATTAGGGTGTTGTTCAAAAGAGCTCTGCTTCCAGCAAAACAGTACAGGGCAGTAAATAAAGTTGTGCATCCAACAGAAAAACAAACCTCTGCTTAAACCTTCAAAAGAGATTTAGTCAGTAAAAAGTAGCGTCTTAATACTAATTATTTACTCTTAAGACTTAGAATTTGGGTGCCCTTTTTAAGCAGCCTAAACAAGATCTGTTTGAATGTGGTGACAGATACCATCTCCAGCACAATCCAGCCTGCTTCTTGAAAAGCTGAAACTAATTTATATTGATTAGTTTAAGGCCCACTCCATAATGCATGGGACTGCAATCATGATTTGGATTTATAATAAAATCTTAGCAGTTCATCTTCTACTTCAGGAACATGAAATTGAATGCATTCCTTGAAGCATCTGATTTAATTTGGAACATACATAGGAGCTGTATTTGAATGAAGTTGTTCTATAAAGATCTATTTGAACTACTGCAAGAATTCTGTAAGCCTTCACTGCAGACTATGACGTTTTTCACTTTTTTTAATACTGCTTATCAAGTCTGTGTAAGATAGCGTAGTTTACCTTTTATCTAAAGATACCTATGTGTGCACAAAAAAGGTTAGGAATGCTTTATGTAAAGGTGATGAGTTATTCTGTGAAATGAAAAATCAGAACATCTGGCTTTGAGCCAAAGTCAAACTGCACTGATGCACTGAAATTAGTGAAAAATGACCCATTCTTAATTATCCTTTTGTGGTAAGTATTACTGAGCACAACCTTTCTAAAAGTGCTGTAATCAATAAAACTTGAACAGCTCATAATTTTCTTGCTTTTGTACAGTTAGTAATTTCAGATAATTTACCCAAGTGCGATACATTGGTAACCACTGAACTCTTAAATTAAGTGGTGTTACCTGAAGCCGAGATTAAGATAAAGGTTCAGCTTGTTTTGCTTTGTTTTGTTTTGTTAGTGTATTGCTTTTGCAAGTCTAGTAAGGGGAGTCCTTTGGTATTTGACAGGAAACAGGTCTATGCCTCCAAACCAGCACGTACCACTGAATATCCCTGTAGAGTGCAGATGGGTCAATTTGCCTGCTCCACAAAGGAGCCATGAAGTATAAAAGGTGTTAACAATACTTTATGTATTACTGTTGTTAGAAGTTAGTCTTTCCTAACATTAATTTTCTTGATATTTTATTTCATTCATAAACATTATGGTGGTGAGAACTATTAATGTGATCACTTTACAGTATTCTAATACAGTCACTCTGTTTAGTCCCCCTCATGGAGAAGCAAAGTCTGGTTCAAGCACTCTTCCACCTGTGAAATCAAAGACAAGCTTCATTGAAGCGGACAAATACTTCCTACCATTTGAATTGGCATGCCAGTCCAAGTGCCCCAGGATTGTCAGTACATCTCTAGATTGTTTACAGGTCTGTATGAAGATGAGCTTTAACTATCAACTGTGAAATCCTGTTGCTTTGGAGGGGGAGTACAGTTATATGTGATAATTAACATAATGGGTTTTTATTATTTTACTTGATTGCACACACAGCCAAATAGAATGTATTTCTCACAAAAGATGAATATATGCCTTATTTATGTAGTTTATGTATGTGTTTCTTTGTGTATATATGGTTTACCACAGTTACCTGTTAGGATATTATGTACAGCTACCTATTTCCGTGTGTTTAAATATGTGTTGAGCTAGCAAAGCAGGTATAGCATTAGCAAATTCATTTTATGCTATTTGTAACTGCAATAAATTATTTTCAGTTTGACTCTAGTCTCTCAAAACTCTGTGGCTCCTGTAATGTTTTCAGAAGAAATTCTGCAGCGTTGTATTTAGCCATTCATTCCACCAGAGTAGCCCAACAGTGAACTCCGTTTACAGTCACAGGCACATGCGTGCCTGGCCTGCTCTCATACCATGATGCTGCTCTGTGAAGCATGGGGATTTACAAATACTCTTGTGCCTAAAGTGTTCAGAAGAGGATTCTACTAATTTTGTAATAAATTCCATTTCTAAGTATTGAAGACCTAGGGAAAGCAAAGGATACTAGAACACTTAAAAACAGAAGAAACACTTAAAAATAGAACACTAGCTACTAGCTCAAATAGAAAGTATTTGCAGCTGGTTTATCTGGTTTGAAAAACATTTGTGTGTTGACTACATATGAAGACTTGTGTGATGTGAGTTAGTTTTTAGAATCCTGATTGTTTTAAAATATTGTTAACTGATAAACAAAACCTTTAATGTTAAACTTGCTGACAAACTTACAGCAGTTGCTGAGTGAAAATTTAATAAATCTGAAGGCTATGTAAAAAAATCCTTGATGTTTTATGATACATGGGGTAAAATGTGCTGTTTTAATTATTCTGTGCAAGTTAGAAATATCAAGTGAATTTATTTATTATAACAAAAAGCTGGCTTAATTTTTTAAGCTCTTATTTACATGGGTTTTTCTCTTCTCTCCAGAAACTTATAGCATATGGGCACTTGACAGGCAATGCTCCAGACAGTACAGCTCCAGGAAAAAAACTAATTGATAGAATTATCGAGACAATATGTGGCTGTTTTCAAGGCCCTCAAACAGATGAAGGGGTTCAGCTACAAATAATAAAGGTAACATGTTTAATACTTCCTATATTTATAGTTGTGGCAGCAGGAAGATATTAATGATCTCAGAGTTCAAAAGCAGAAGCGCTTAATTTGTAAATGTCGTGGTAGTGTTAAAATATTTTCTTGATCCTGTTTCTTGGAGGTGGAAACTCCCTATTCTGTGCCCTTCCCCTAATTTCGCCCACTGCATTTTGGGCAAACTCATGGTTATGGCCTCAAGTCTTGTACATAGACTACTGGCTGAAATTCATTCACAGTAGACCTTTGGAGCTTCTAATTGCGAGGAATTACTGTCAAACAATCCTGCACTCCCAGTGGGGGAAATGTTAATTAAGCAGCAGATTTTAAAATCCGTTTTGGAATTGGTTGATAAAAGGCAATTAGACCTGGCAGTTGGACATTACCATGGTAGCTTTGTGCTGCTGTGTCATACACTTGCTTGAAGGAGGTCCAGGGTTTCTTTCCACAGGCTATATAACTGTTGCATGTGGAGTTTGTACAAATGTTTCTGGGGAACCTGTTTCCTGATTGCAGCCATTAATTATGGGTATTTGTTTCAGGAAATTGCTATGCCAAGTACTAGAATTTAGCTGCCTAGTGGAAATGTGGTACCCTGCTCCTGTAACAGCAGTCTTTGAATGGCTGCAATGGTGAGCGGCAGTGAAGAATGCAATTGAAGTTAATTAAGAGAAATGGAGTGTTTGTTACCTCATAATCTTGTGCATATGTATCCTGAGGCATTGGGTTTTCTTGCAGACTGTATTTACTTGTTTTAGTGCAAAGAACGTAGTTTGTTCTTCTCTTCCTTTTCATAGCTCAAACCTTCCCTGTTCCTTTTTTGCACTCCACTTCTCCAGCAAATGGTTGTTACAAATGTTGGTTCATGCTGCCGTTTTCTAGATTTGTTGTTTTGTTTTGCCCAAGCGTTTAAGATGTTTTTCATCCTGCAAACCAAAGTTTTCATTGATTTAAACTTTCAGTGGCTGAAACTATTATAACTCTCTCTCTCACTGTAATACCATCTCTCTGAATGCTTTCTTATTCCAGTCCTCCCCGCCTGAAGGGGCTTTAAGAGATAATATTCCTTCTGTCCAGTAGAACAGTTGAGAAAGTAAATTATTCAACAATTGTAAAATGCTTGTAAAATTTAGTGCCTTAATTTTTTCACTGTTTAAATTTAGCTGATTTCCATGTTAGAGCAACTGGGAAAGTGGAGAGTACTGTTTTGACTTTGACTCCATCTTTGTCCAATACACTGAACACTATAAAAAGCTTGAAAATTTTAAGTAACCTTGGCAAAGACCAGAAGTTTTGGCTTTTGAAGAACAATGAAACTGCTAAGTCAGTCATATTCTCTTAGGCTTCATAACCCTTCAGTTCTGAGATGAATGTGGACCCTGCTTCTCCAGTATGTTTTGAAGGATGGATCATATATCTTCTTAGATTCTTCTGTGGTTCTGGTGATTAGTATGGTGTCTGAAGAATTTTAATTCCATCAGGGAGATAGAAGGTAGCGGACCTGGATCTCCTGCTTTTTTGTGCTGGTGTTCCCAGGCTGTTACCCACAACATAAGTGGCACTCCCACAGGGCAGCTGCTTCACCAAGACCACAGTGAAAGATAAGAACTTTGGTCACTTGGACACCTTCCTCTCTGGAGGACTGTCTTGGTTCTGCATGCAGAATGGGTGGCCCTTGCATAGCGTGCAGCCCTTCACTCTGGGATCTGGGAGCCATCATGGGGTAAGAGTTAACATGCAGTGCTGTTTCCTCGTTAACTGGGTGGCTTTCCAGGGGTGGAGTCATCTTAAGCCAGTTCCCAGCTACCAGAGCCACTTAGGCATTCTGAAAATCCCTTTCTCCTGACTGCCAGGGAAATAATCTTGGTGACACCGAGGAGTATAATTTGTCTTTTTTTTGTTATCTAAGCTCTAGAGTCATGTTCTGCAGTAGTTTTGATGGAGGCCAGTTAAATTTTTCTGCTCCTATTTTCGCTTGCATGTTCTCTCTAATGCCCTTGTTCTTCATCTGCAGACTCCGTGATGAACCAGACTGGGACATTGGCCTTTCCTTCCTTTGCCTTGTAGTTTAGTTTGATTTAGTGTAATTCTGATGTGAAGCCATGCAACTCTCTTGTGTAGCTGTTGTAGTGGGGATTGTTGTGGCAGAAACAATGCAAGTAATTAGACTGCTGATGCAATTGAAAGTGGTTTATTCAAATTGTTTGAAATAACATCGCTTGATTGAATCTTTCTGCCTCCAGGCTTGCTTTCCTACAGCTGCTGTGGCATTTGTGGTGTGAGTGCAGACTTGCACTGATGGTTGCAGAGGTCTTGAAGTTCTGTTTACATGTTTTCTGGCCTTTTGGTGCCTGAAGAACTAAAATTATGACAAAACTTGTATTTTTTTTTTTAAATCTGTAAAGAAGGAACAGGGATGAGGATGCAGGATGGGACATGATATCAGCTGTTGACACTCACGTGTTTTCTTTCCTTGGTTTGTCGTATGGAAAGTATTGGCTACTATCTAGGTACTTTTACAGCTTAACTTCCTAATGTTTGGCAGAGAAAGATTATTATGTGTGCTCAATAGCTGTAGTCTGAAAAGCTGAATGTTAATTAGTGACTTTTTTTTAGTGTCACTTAAATTCAAAAATTATTTATCTATGAAGGTTATTTGATGTATTTGTTGTTTTGTGGTTTAAGTTCAGTTTCCTGTGTTTTTTCAAAAGTCAGTCCATACTAACACATTATTTTGTGATAAGGAAATGTTTGGACTTCAAGTTAAGTTAAAACAAAAATTATTGTTGAAAATAACCCTGTAGACCCTCTCAAAGGAAACAGAATTATGTGGTTCCAGTAGCTAATTAACACTAGAGAGAGGAGCTAGGGCTACTCTGTTTTATGTGCTGTTCCACGTACTCGAGAGTTTCCAGGCAACTGAATTATGAAATTAAGACAAAGTAAGCCTGTGCTGATCAGATGACAGCTGTACTGTGTCATAAATCTTCCAAAGATAAGATGGTCAGAGTTGGCTGAGAGGAAGACAAAACTGACCCTGAGCTGAAAATTGTTGTCCTGGTCGTAGTCACATTATTTTGCTGCAACCATGCTGATATTATAGAATATTCAGTGTGAGAGGAATCAAAAGTTTAGAGTTAAGTTGGATGCTGGATGTTTTTAGTAGAGGATTATTGTTAATTTAGTTTACTTTTAAAATTACATTCGTTTTGCCTCACAAGGCATGATACTTCCAGAACTGTTCTAATACATTTGTTTTAAATAATAGAAAATTCACTTGGCAAACATGCTTGAGGCTAAAAGAAAAAGTATTGTGGGTGTCACACAAAGATAAGATAATCTGTAACTCAGGAAGTTATCCTGGAGATTCTTCTCCTTTCCCAAAGCCATCCAGTGGTTGTTCATAAAAATGAATGAGCTTTATTTATAGTAAGTAGGTGGCAGCACAGAACGGTAGGGTCTTTCTCAAACACAGAACAATAGGTATAAAGGACTGGAGGGAAAGCATAAGGAAACAAACTCACAGTCAGGATGGTAGCCAGTAGTTTTAGGGCAAGGAAGGCTTGTTGGCTGTTGGTATTTTTGCCCTTACCCCATCCCTTGTCCTAGCAAGTATTTAATACTCTGCATCTACTGAAATCACTTTTAAAACAAAACAAAATCCCAAAACTAAACATCAGAGAACCACCAGTGGGTGCTTTTGTTCTCAAGCTTTTGTACTGATGAGTTGCTGTTAAAATAGCGCAGGTGGCTTCATGCCCTGGACCTGTTGCAAAGTAAGCAGTAAGAGTGTGTGGTTGGGAGGAAGGCAGAGCTTTTGTTACTCCACCTCTCAAGGACAAGTGTTGTGTAGCAGTTTCAGATTTTGTGTAACCCTGCTTCACTGGGGGCTGAGGTGATTGTCCTCTATTCAGCTGTCACCCCTCTCTTCTTCCTTGTGTTGGACATAGTAGCTGTTTGGTCACAGAGTAAGGCTGGGGAGCAACATGAAGAAAAGTACTAAAATGAGAAAGGGTTTATTTTTCTAATGTATGAATTCACAAGGCTTTCAGAGGAGCAGTACTGCCACTCCTGATCATAAGCTGTGGTTTCTCAGGGTTAGTTGTCATGCCATTGCGATAATTATATACTCTTTTATGATAGAGAATCAGGTGATGTTGTTTAGGGTATATCATCAAATCGAGCCCTAAATAGAAGCTGTCAGGAGGGAAGGATGTTCAGAAAGCAATTGTAAAATACTTTCTGTCTTGTGTTCATTCTTGTATTTCTACTGGATTGTCATAGTAGTGGAAGAGAAATGGCACTGGGATTTGAAGTTAGAATGACTAATAGCCTGAGGATGGCTCTAAACTGTAGGAAAGAGGGAAGATATTAGCAAGAGATCAAAGCTAAAAATGCTTATCAGTTTGCAAATGTGTATGGTAGTCATTAAGATTAGTATCTAGTGCCTGGGAAGGAAAGAAACCCAAAGTGACTGTCAAGAGCTCTGTAAACTCTTCTATAGTTTGATATCCGCAGGGAGATGCCCTGTAGAAAGCCTGATTCCTCAGTCTGCACGGGAAATGTTATTCAGTGAATTTGGATTAATATATTAAGGAGATCTGTCTCTGTGTGTATTTGAAGTGTTTCTTTGCCTCCACACTAATAATTAGGTGGTGTGAAGAGAATCAGGCTCTAGTATTCATAACAAGCATACTGAAAAAAACTTAGGAAATTAAAGCTGTTAAGCCAATTAAAACAAAAGAGCACATAGTCTACCTGTAGTCTTGTCACCTTTCTCTACTAGCTGGCTCTCCTTTCTATTATTAAAAGTTGGGGAAAAAACGTTGTAAGACTTCACTGAACTGAGGTGGAAGTTAAAATTGGATTTTCAAGTATCAGCTTCTTGTCAGCTTCTCTCAGAAGGAGAGAGAAGGTGACACAAAGGAGTAACTTCATGAATGACATCTCTAGAACCAGAGATGAAGACTTGATCCCCCTACACCTTTTCGTTAGTGTCCTAAGTGCTAGGCTGCAGGAGACCCTGTCTTCCAAGAGAGAAGCTGTAGGTGGTTCTTAAGCTGGTGTATTAAGTGTTTGTGTACATGTGTCAGTTGTATAACTTGTAAATGAGTGAAAGAAATATTAATTAAATCTAAATATGTACTGTATTGGGTCCAGACAGTAGTGGTTTGGGAAAAATAGTTGTTTATGCCTGGGATCCACTTGTTCAGCTTGTTTTCAAGAGTGACTGACTTTACTTTTTAAGGGGTTTGAGTGAGTGATGGCTACTACTTCTCCACTTCTTGGTGCCTCGTGTGTATAGAAGTTCTGACAATGTCAGTAAGAGATGTGAGGTGTGGTTTGATGAGTAAATTACCCAACACTTGAAATAACTTTTAACTGTGATAAATTTTAAAAAGTAGGAGCTTTCTAGTGCTTCCAGTTCTTTTTTTCTTACCCTAAACATCCCATTAAATGATAACTTTGACAAAGTTTTTAATGCTCAAAATTCCCTCATTACTTCTACTGGATTACAGTGATGAATATAAACAGTTGCAAACCAGGCTCTTTGCCTTTCTTTCCACTCTCCAACACAATCTCTGACAATGTTTTCAAACCCTGTCCTCAGGTTTCATCTGCCTCTATTTCTGCCTTTTAATCCAGCCTGCCTCTGCCTCACATAGAGATAATTTGTTCCTTACTTCTGTTATCTGATCTTTCAGAGATTTATGTGCTTTTTTTCTTAAAGAGAAGCCGATCTTAGCACAAACAGGAAGAAATAAGTTAATTTCTACATAGGGGGCAACACAATATTCTAGCATCTACCAAAAAAAAAAAACTTTTATAAAGGGAAGTTGTCTTACTGTAGCTGTCTAATCTCAGTCTTTGTTCATCACATTTACATTTATTTCTAAAACAGCTTTTGGATCCTTTGGCTTCCCTTCCAGGCTTTAACAGGTAGTCTGTTCCTGTTTTGTGTCTAGAAAACTTGAGGATAACTTCTATAAGCTACCTCTCTGATGGCTCCATTGGTTACTTCTTGCTGTTACAGGCTATGAAACACGTAATTCTCAGCTATGATGATTAAAAACTCTCAGTTTAATGTAACTGGTAAATATGATTTTCCACTATGGCTACAAGAGTATGTAGGAAAACATAATTGCAGTTCAATATATGTATTTAGGTATATTTTAGAAGGAATCCAGTTTTGGTATTTATTAATTTGTAAACATTTTGGTTGATAAATGTTTTGACTGGTAAATGTATATGTGTGTGTGTTTATTTAGGCTTTGCTCACTGCAGTAACATCTCAACACATAGAAATCCACGAAGGAACAGTACTACAGGCTGTAAGAACATGTTACAATATCTACCTAGCAAGCAAAAATCTTATAAATCAAACTACAGCCAAGGCCACTTTAACACAAATGCTGAATGTCATTTTTGCACGTATGGAAAATCAAGCAGTGAGTATCTCGGTATCTTTATCTAGAAACTACCTCTTGAAAGCGAACCAGCTTGAGAGATTTGTTTTATCATTATTAAAGCTTTTTGGCTTTTCTAACTTGAGCACTTTGGGGAAAAGTAAGAATCTGGTATCTGATATTTTTCTTCTTGTGTTTTACACTGACAGAGGTGGAAAATGTGGAGTTTGGGGGTGGGGGTGGTGTACAGGTTTTAAACTTCTTATAGTGGTCTGCTATATTTAATAGATGTGTTTACCTCAAAGGACATCTTGCTTTGGTTTGACTTTACATGTTGTCATAATCCATTAGAAAAGTCACAGAAATTCTTCCCTTCTGGGGATTCCAGATCAAGAGACCACAAAAAAAAGTCTGCCTTGATGTTTTTCCAGGCACTCTTGTTTATTGTCACATCTACTCCCTGAACTTCCTTATGGCGGGGCAGACAACTCTTTGTTGTATGGTTTATGTAGTGTAGTCGTCCCTTCTTTGACAGTGAAGGTATGAACTATGTGCATAGTTGGGAAGCAGCCCTTTTGCAATGGATTATCCCATGATACTGAAGTTATTTTTAATTAAACAAAGATGCATTTTCTTAAACTGTTACAGCTTTAGAAAGGCACTGTATAAGCAGCGACAATAGAGATGTCATCTTTATAAAATAATGCATATATCTTACTGTTTTATTTTGATAGTCAAGTTCTTGTGTGTTTAAAATGCTTTTGTAGCTTCAGGAAGCCAAACAGATGGAAAAGGAAAGACACAGACAGCAACACCATCTCCAGCAGTCTCCAGTAAGCCATCATGAGCCGGAATCACCTCAGTTGAGACATATTCCAGCACAGGCTGATCAGCTGTCCAAAGACCATGAGAGAGAACTTGACCACAGCACAAATGATGTGGACAAGAACCTTCAAGAAGATACTGAGGCAGAAAATGGATCTGATATTTCTAGTGCTGAAAATGAACAGACAGAAGCTGACCAAGCCACAGCAGCAGAAAGTAATCAGTGTGTATTTCTATTTCATGGAGGGAGGGAAAAAGTCTGTAAAAAGTGAGGCTTGAGGATTGTCTTTTTTCTCTCTCCCAAATCTGGAGTCAGGCATAAGTTTTCAAGTAGCTGACTAATGCAGAATGCCCATTTGTCCTTGTTACCACTGTCCATCAAGAGCATCCTTTAGTCCTGCACTCTGTAGGGAGCCTGTATCAAAAATTCCTTTTTGCATCTGTGTAATGTTGTGAAAGTTTTTGAGAATAACATCTCAAAACACTCAAGTTTTCAGTGTTTTAATGTATGTGTAGTTACAAAATTGATGTCTATTGTTGGCACAGGCCTGTAGAATAATTGCTGTTTACAGGTTAAATGCTGGAATTCTTACATTCCACAAATACCTATTTTTGAAGCATCCAAACATTTGTTAAGAGACTTGTAATTGTATTCTGAAATACTAAGTGCAAGCAAAATGCCTTCTTAATTTCAGAGTTTCTCATTAATACTTGTTTGTGTTTGTTTTTCGTTATAAAGATCTTTCTAAAGCTGATGGAGGAACGTATGATGGTGAAAGCAATGAGTGTGAAGAGAAGGCACAAGAAATTGTAGAAAGTATTGTGCAGGAAATGGTGAACATAGTAGTTGGAGGTATTACATTAATATCTGTCTAGTCAATAGCAACTGCGGTGTGATTCTTGACCTTAAGAATTATTTTACCACTCTCAAGTATTTAACTAAAATTTATTATCATTAAATATGACTTACATGCTGAAGAAGACAGTTTCAACTGTCAGACTTTAGCTGTGCATTATTTAACAGCAAAATGGACAGGATTTCATACACTGATTTACACTTTATATTGGAGACTAATGTTCTCTTAAAATACAAGTTCTTGGTGGTTTTTTCTTTTTGTTTTTTTTAAATTTCTATTATTATTTTATTTTGTTTCTATATAAACACTCTTCAGAAATGGGTTTCTCGCTGTAGGAGCAGTGTATCACTGTATTTTTCAGTTTGATGGAAATTGTCTATTCAGTCTAGTGAGTGATGTCCCATACCAATACTTCTTGGAAACTTGGTAGAGTGGTGACCCTGGCAATGTGAAGTTATAAGCAAATTTTTTACTGTAATTTTTGTTAGTGGGAATTGAGTATTTACAATTTTTATAGTCCTGAAATGCCATGTAAATTCGGCCTTAAGCTCCTCCTTATGATTATTTTAGTATTTAAATGTTGGTTTTAAAAGCTCTTTTTAATTTTTAATGTCATGTAACGTTTGTTAATAATTTTTACATCTTTTCTGATAGATGTGGAAGGGACTGCAGGCGGTGATGGCACAACTGTATCGTTAGAGGATGGCAGTGACAGTGAAAACATTCAGGCAAATGGAATTCCAGGGACTCCAATTTCTGTTGCTTATACACCATCTTTACCTGATGACAGATTATCTGTCTCTTCCAACGATACTCAGGTAAAGGCAGATATAAATTAGCAAATACTGAAAAAAAGTATTATGTTTTAAATGTTGCCCAACACTTGTGCAAAGTGATTTGTATAACTCCATTTAAAAAGTCACTGAGATGAATTTCAAGTATTAAGTCATGTTACTCTACTTCAATGCACTATTTAAATGAAATTTTTCTGAATAAATTTTTCATGTGATGTCTTTTTTTATCCCAGCATGTTTTTAGTAGCCCCATGGAGTTCACTGTTCCAAGAGAACTCAGTTTCCTGTTTCTTGAAGTGCTCCTAGTATTCAGCTAGTATTCAATATACATAGTAAAGCATATAGCCAATTATACACATGCCTGTGTAATTTCAATGTGCTCTTTTCAAGCAATAAATAGAAATTTCAAGCTGATAGCATGATCTTAATGCAGTGATTTCAGATCAAGAGTTTCATGTCTGAGAGGATTTGATTTTCCTTAACAAAATAGATGTGAAAATACACTCCCTCTGTTGTATGTGACATGTATGCACTTGTCAGCTGACCAAGAGTATCTGCTGTCAGAGTGTACTGAGTAATTAGGTTTGAGAATAATAATTGTAAGTTCAAAAAGTTACAGTCACATAGACCGTACAAATAGAACACTTAACATTAAACATGTTGCTTAAGTATGGAACAGTAATACAGAATGCAAGAACTTAGTAATAGGGGTGTTTACTGTACCATAGAAATTTTATCAAATGTATCTGGCGACAGATAGTTAACGATTCATGTGCTATTAAAATGTCAAGTGTTAGGGTCTTTTTAAACTAATTATCTACTAAAAGTGCCTGGCAGCAATTCACTGCAGATTACTCTACTTAAACTTGACCTAATTTCATGACACTCTTTAATTAATTCTGACTTTTTACTGAGTAGGCAATTTTTAGTAGTGACTTTCATTTCAACTGGACTGCAGAATGTTTTGTTTTAGTCTTAAGACCATAAAGCTAAAGTGAATTGGTTATATTTGTTTAATATATTAACTTCTTTTCGATCTGCTGCTGATGCAAAATGGAATACTGAAATATGTTAACTTCCTTAGGAATCTGGAAATTCTTCAGGACCTACCCCTGGTGCTAAGTTTTCCCACATTTTACAAAAGGATGCCTTCCTTGTATTCAGGTCACTGTGTAAACTCTCCATGAAGCCCCTGTCAGATGGACCACCAGATCCAAAGTAAGTAGAATTTAAGAGTTTTCCTAATGAATCTGAAAATAAAAATAAGTTATTTAAATATTTTTGTAAGTCCTGTTACTGAGAAACTAATGGTATGGTGAAAAGAACCTAGAAACTCTGGAAAAGTACTTTCATGTTTTAATGTATCTTTTGTATACCTCTTAAGAGGTTGCTTAACACCTATCCTTCTATAAGTACAGCATTTTCTTCCTAGTTGCTGTTTATAATGCCTTTCAGAAGGGATTGTATAGAAGATCTTCAGGTATTTCTAGTCTTGCTCATGTTGCTCTGCTTTTGATACCTTCTAGGTTCATAACCATTGCTGGTTGTGCCCCATAATTTCTTTCATATCTTGCTTATTTCTCACCATCCAAAACGTAACCCTGTACCGGCCACTTGGAAGAAAATTAACTCTACACCAGCTGAAACCAGCACATTTGTGTATCCAGTACACATACTCAGCCCTACTTCATCTTCATATAAGCTACTCACCTGGAGCTGATAACTGGTTATGATAAGTTCATGTTACAGTGTTTCATTCTTTTGTTCAGGTTGGACTCTCTTATCAGCCTATTTAATCAAAACACAAACGTTTGATAACGAAGTCTTTATTTGGCTGTTTTTTCTGACTGAAGATTCCCTGTTTTCAGTTGCATTTATAGAATTGTTGTAAAGCAAATAAAAATTCTTCTCTATAGATGCTAATATTAAGTTTGAGTGCCAGCAGAAAGGTTTGCTTTCTGATCTTGGATTTATATGCGTATAATTTATATGCATTTTTGTACACGTTAGTAACAGTTGCTAATAATTTTCAAGAGGAATGCATTTTGTTCTAAGGAGTGCCAAGAGATTAAATTAAAACTGTAGTGTGATTTCAGATGACAGTGAAAGGCCTGGTATTCTTCAAAATAAAATCAGGTTTAATGGTCCAAGTCTGGCTTTTAAAGCAGGTAACTTTAAGACAATTTAGTTTAATCAGTGATGTGTGGTGTAGATTTATTAAGCTGAAAATGATATAATGTAGTCAAAAGGGTTTGAAGTTCTAGTCTAGAAATGTTTTTAAATTATCTAGTGATGCGCTATGGAAAGTCAGGACGTTAGAGAATGAAGACTGAAGCATGAGGGTTTCCCTCACTATGTCTGAGAATTGTCTTCCAGGAAATGCAATGAAAATCCTGTGGTTTTAGTTAGTACTCTGAGACTAAAGCTGTCCATTTATTAAAGGCTTTAATGGATTAACTCCCTTTGCAAGAGCAGTAATAGCTATTGAGGCCTTGGAGAATCTCATCTGAATCCATGGAGTCCTTGATATTTGTATTAGAACTGGTGAAGTTCTTCATACAAAACAAATTGGAGAAAAAGGCATTTAGGGCAACAAAAAGTCACTGCAAATATATTTGAACATATCCCATATTTGGAGAAGTGCCTAGAATTTATCAGTGGTTCTGAAGCGTTGATGGCTTTTTGAACTATTACAAACATGCTGTAATTGGAAGAGGAGGCGTAGGATATCTATGGCATTTCAAGAGTCTTATCTGCCTCTTTAAAAATCTTATTTTCAATGAAATTTGTTATGAAGTCTGTAATGAAAATATTTTTAAATTTTAGGTAACTGAACATGAAGCTTTAGCTTAAAATCACAAGTCTGGGTGTTCAGATGAGCATTTTGCTTCCCGGGAACCTGGTTAATGTCTTTGTTTCCTTTTTCTCTGGAATAAAATAAGCTGGGAGTGGAAAATAGCTCGAAGATTTGTTTGCTGGTTTTTGTTTTTACCTTGAGCCTGTTCTAAATTAAGTGAGCTTTACACATCATAAAAAATTGAGGTCAGCATGTCAGGATTTCAGGTAGGAGCTGACACTTGCTGGGAAGTAGGCAATATTTAATATCTTATTTATGACTGAAATTCTCTTCATATTTAAATTCTTACATTCCATAGCAAAGTGTGGTCTGGTCCTGTGCTGTCTACACAGCTGGTACCATGTGATACAAAATCAAGCCTTCTGCATTAAAAGAGATTGTTATGTCAGCTTCCATGCAGTGCCAGCACCAAGCATTTTCTTGAAGAACTCCTACAGAGAGCAGTTCTGGATTGACTTTGACCTGCAGCCCATTAGGAAAAATGTGAGGGACAAGTTCCTCACTCAATTTGACAGGCTGTTTTCTTCTCAAAAGCATCTTCAGAAAAGAAGTCTACTGTTGAAATTATATTTTGAGTTTGAAATGTTTGCAGATTGATTTTCCCATCCCACTTTGTTGGGCAGAAATAATTGAGTTTATTTGCAACATACTTAATATTAATTAGCACTTTTGGTTTTAGCTAGTCTGGAATTACATTTTTTTTTCATTAAACTTACGTATTTGCGATATATTGCAAATATCCAGCTACTCTGTGTGTCACAGATTGACTTGAAGCACTCCTTACTCTGTCTGGGCTGTACTGGATGAAAAATTACCTGTCATTGTTTCCTGTGTTTCATAACTGTCCTCTGTCAGGGGTGGTTGTTTAATAAAAGCTGTGGACTCTCCTGTTGGGAAAGCCAATTGTGTCTATACCTGATCTTGAGAAGAGATACAGCCTTTTTTGAAATGAGCAGGGGTGGGAAGGAGCATCCAGAGTCTTAGGAGAGAATGGTTTCACCTGGAATGCTATTTATTGCATTGGATTTTAATAGGTGCAGATCTCCTTTATGTTTCTTTTGTGTGCGGTTTGAGGGTTTTTTGGCTGTTTTGTTGTGTTTGTTACGGGGTTTTTAGAGCAGATATAGTAGCACTGTTCTGACATGAATTCTAGTTTACTTGAGTCTGTAAGAATGTTACTGTGGAGCACGTGACAACACTGTGGTTGTGTGTCTTGGTGATTGCCATGCTTAAAATAGGCACATTATGTGTCTTACTTGCTCTCAGAGTGAGATGGGCCCAGTGACCGATTAAAGCTGTATTTGCGAAAAGAGATTCTAATGTTGGCAGGAAGTAGGTCAGGCAGTACAGCTATTGTCTTTATAGACCCTTCAACTCTCTCTCCATGCTAGTGGAAATGGAGGAGGAGGAGGAATTTCCACCTTTTGCTAGTCAGGCTTTGGTAGATGGGCTGGATTTTAGATGGGATCTTCCAAAGCTCTTAACAGGACAGAATGCTCCTTCATCCTCTGGCTAAAAGGGTAGCATTGCCTCTTGTTGCTGCTGTTCTGTGGTGCAGAAGAGAGAGTGGTTCAACAGTAATTTTTCCTTTTCTGGAAAAAGGTCTTGCTTGCATTCTTGGTTGAAAAATGACCAGTTCAACAAAAAAATACCAACATCTTTTTATGACCCTTTCTGCAACAGGTTATGTCAAATTTGAGTTTTTCTCATTTACATTCCACTTCCAAAATGATTGTGGTGTGTTTTGACTTTTCAAGAGAATGTTTTTTATTTTTTATGACTTACACTGGGATGATGTGCTGCATTGTTTTGTTCTAGGTCTCATGAACTGCGATCAAAGATTCTTTCATTGCAGTTGCTTCTGTCCATTCTGCAAAATGCAGGACCAGTCTTCAGGACAAATGAGATGTTCATTAATGCTATAAAGCAGTACCTTTGTGTTGCACTGTCAAAAAATGGAGTCTCATCAGTTCCAGAAGTTTTTGAACTTTCACTTTCCATATTTCTTACCCTCCTGTCAAACTTTAAGACTCATCTAAAGATGCAGATTGAGGTATGTTACATTAATTTCTAATGAAATATGTGGGAGGTGTTAAGTGAACATTTGTTTATATTTGTGTAGCTTGGTCTTGCTTAAATAAATTTGTTTTCCTTTGTGACTCACAGCTTTTCTGTAAGACTTGCCAGATCTTCCTTATTTTAAAGTTTTCTGTTGGGTGTGGCATGGTATTGGCACAGAATGTTGCTGAAACTCACAATTGAGTAGGTTTGTGCCTAAGTTCAACCAGTGTTCAATACTCCAATTAATAAAGCTTAGCCCAGCACTGCATATTATAAATTAAGAAAATGAATACACTTAGGAAAAGACTGTGTAATATATGGTTTTGCAAAAGATTTTTAGAATAAAAGCTAATGACATGAAAAGCATTGTGGATTCTCTTTGAGGTCACTTGGACAGATTGCTTTCTCTGGGGAAGTCCCACCTGCTGCATTATTGTAGCCACTTCCCTGAAGGCTTATCAGGGCCTCAGTCAATATATGTCCTGAATAAGATTATCTCATTTCCTCTAAAGGTGTGTGCACAATTTAACTCCGTGGACTATAAGAGGAGATAAGTACATATTCTTTGCAATAAATTGTCTGAGTCCTGGCAGACGTTGTGAATTTTCAGTGGGTCAGGGAATTTTCAGTAAGTCATAGGGAAAAGGAAGATGTATCCCCATACGGGCCATTCACATAAGAGTTGGATTCAATGATCCTTGCAGATCCCTTCCAGCTCAGAATATTCTGTAATTCTATATGTGGAGTTTGTTCTTGAGATCTGCTCTTTGTGCATAAGATACAAGCAGCTTCTCAGAATGACTCTGTCCTGTTCACATGGATACCCTCTTGTGGTGTCCCATGTGTTAAAGATCTTAATTCTGTGGTGAATAAAGTAGTGCTGTGTGCAGTGTGTCCCTGTTGTTTATTTTAGTAATTTTATGTTTGGGGAGTCAGGTGTGAAAACTGAAGCCAACAGATTGCCCCATCCATGTGGAGCTTAAGTATGTGAAAAGATGCTTAGAAATGTTGATAATCTTTCTGTTATAAGGACCTTGAATTCAGGGATATCTTTATCTGTGGATGTCATTGTACAAGTTGATATGTTATGGCAGCTTTGGAGGAAGAACCTCATTTTGACAGTAGCATGTCAGAAAACGATTGTGTTCTGATCACTTACCACGTTATTCTTCTTTGGGGAAGAAACAATAAGATTTCCAGTATATGGCTGAGCATAGATTGGATAGAAATGATTGAATGTGCCTTGAAAACATGATGAATTTTGAAGAGTTTCAAGACCAACTGTGTGTTCAACAAGAATGTAGTGCATGTGCGGTGTTTGGCACATCCGACAGACTGGGTGGAGCCATTCTCAGTCCCACAGCCTGCTTCCCAGAAAGTGTTGGACTTGCTTACAAGTGTTCAGAGCTTACAAGTCAGCATGTAGGTGGTGAATGCATTGCAGTCGGCTTCCCTGACAGAAATTTGATAGGTTTCCATCACTGCCAGCCTTTTACAAATTCCAAACAGAAAATGGTAGAGACATGAGGCAAACTGGATATAGGATGCCCCACACTATTGTAGCAGGTTGTAGAGTATGCTGAATTAGGACCATCACCACATATCAGGGCTACATTTCCTCCTTGTGAATAGGAAAACCAAAAACTTGATGCTGCTGAGATACCCATCTTTGGGGTACAGCAGTTTCTAGAAACTTCTTTTTTTTCCTGGTTGTGAGCTAAGAATTCTTTCAGCTACTGATCCTAAAGGTTATCCTGAAGATGTGGGTAGACATGTAGATAACTTCACATGCAGTTTGTGTCTTGGAGCTGTAAGGAGAGCCATATGCTCTGATTTATAATATGCAAAATCTATATATTTTGGGATTGAGGCTGCATTTTTCATCTGTGTGAGAATTTTGTGGCGTGTTTGAGAAGAATAGTTTCAGATTCTGCTGAAAGTGACTCTCCCATGGCCTGTTGACTTACCTATTTAGCTAACACTGCCCTCTGACAGTAAAATAGTTTTGAATTGTACCTTAGTTGTATTGTAACTGTATTTCTGAATGGGTTAATGAATATATTTGAGCAAATCAAATCCTAGGTATCAGAGGAGCTGGAATGTCATTTAGCTGTATTTACCATTACCACCCTTTCATAACTGTGAATAAGCTGCCTTAAAACTCATACTTCAGTTGACCAAACATAATAAATAATTAGCTCTTTCCTGGTTTAGTTTTCCAGTATATTAGGAACAAAGTCTCAGCTCCATGATGTGAATTGGAATAAGCTATATAGCGATAAACAGCATTTTTATGTAGCTGAAATGTAAACCACCACTATGGTTTTGAGAAGTTCTTCATTCCAGGATACGCTTGTCCAAAGGTGACACCAGAAGCAAGAAGTCAGCTTGGTCTCGGTGATGCCTTAGGTTTTAACTTCTATATTTTTCAGATCCTGTACTGCCTAGTATGCAACTCTGAAACTTCATACAGCCTGTTAGCTACTGTTCTCTCATGCTGATTAGGCATAACAAACCAGCCTAAACTGGTTTGAACCTGAGCTCAAGGACACATTGAGTTCACATCCCAGACCCCAAAATATGTAAACTAAAGCCTTTGAGAGGAGGGGCAAACTTGGGGTAATTACATCATTAACTGAAATCATAGTTGGGGAATTAACCCTGATATGCAAATGGACCAAACTTAGAAAAGTGTGAAAAAGCCGTGACCCATCCTCCATCTTGGGTGTAGCCTCATGTCTGCCCAAGGTGTACCTTTGAAGACCTTTCAAATAAATACCTACTTTTATTGTCTTAATCTTATCTAGCCTCTTGTTTTCCGGTAGCCACTTTAAGGCATCATTGGAGGCATAGAGATCTGAAGTGCCTTGACAGTATGCAGACCTTCCAGCTGTTTTCTCTTCTAGCTTAGATTTGGGTTTAGTTTTTGTCCCTGAAACTTTTTTCTCTGCTTCATCAGTGACTTCTTTATAAAATTTTCTACCAGAAAAGTAATAATTTTGCTGATTCTAGAAAGCATATAAAACTACTGTCTTTCAGTAAAAAAATCAGAAAACACCAAATGTGTAACTGAGGTTTTCTCACAGCATGACATTTATTAAATTTTTGTCTTTCTCTGGTTACATGAAATTGTGGGTAGAATCAGCCTAGTACTCTTAAGTATGTTTAAGCACTTGCAAGTCTTTGAATTATTGTGTGTTGAACTCCTTAGGTTTCATAGGGATGCTTTCCATATTAAGACAGTCAGCTGGCACTGTGCTGTGTGCCTCTTTTTCTCTAAAGAGATCCATAAAATATAACTATTGTGAGCACATTTTGCTTGAGGAAATAGCTTACCACCAAAGTTGCCTAAAAGTCAATGTTGCTGTTTTTCCTCAGATATATGACTTAAAGTGGAAATAGCCTTATGTTTATCTCTACCTGGCTAATAGCATAAAAATCTCTGTAAAAATTCTGTGCTATGAAGGAATTGTCAATATTAAAATAAACAAGGGTAGTTATATATTTGGATATTCATGTGATGCAATTGGAGAAGAGAAGTTGAGTGGTTTAGGACTTTGCAGCACTCTAGTAAAACTGTGTGCTGTGGATTTGGAAGCCACAAGCGGCTGTGAAGAGCTGAGCTCTCAGAAGTACAGAACAGTGATGTAATGCCCTGTAGCAGTTCAGTTTTGAGTTCATGTGCTGTTACAGCAGTTGCTGCTGCTCAGAGAAGAAGTGAGAAGAAGCCTTATTGTAGCTGCTAAGCAAGCTTGGCTGAATTAGTCAGCCTATGGTGCTGATGGATCTGGTGAGGAACTAATTGGGAGGGGATAAAATAGGTTCTATTCCAAACAACAGCATCTGTACTAAAGTAATTTCGGGGCAAACTCATCTCTGTTCTAGTGAAGAGTAGCTTTCCTATTAATGGAATTGCTGCATGTTGTGCCTGACTGGTACTCTTCTTCCAATAATCTGGTACTGTGAGTGATTCTTTTGTGTCAAGATGTTTCCCTTTTAATGAAGGTCCAGTACTTCAAATTTGCATAAGTAGCTGTTTGTTAGTTTGTGCCATAATATCATCATCTTGTAGAGAAAATATTTTTGTGATGAGGTGATACCTCTTCTTTCAAAATCCCAAATGAACTCTTAACAGCAGTTTAGGCTTCTTGTTAGGCTGAATTGTCCTTCAGGATTTGACATTATTCCCAATTCTTCTGGTTCTGAATGCTCAGAAAATAAACTTGGACAACACTGCAGAAGTACATAAGTAAATAATTCAAATTCATAATTTGCATGTATCAATCATAAGTTGTATTTCTTCCTTTCCTCCTGTTCTTTGCCTTTTTGTTATTTCCCATACCACTAAAGTGCTGCTTTCAGACTTACGTCAGAATTTGGACCATCAAAGTTAGTTGACTGTGTTTGTAATAGATTTTTTTTTTTCTCCTTCTTCCTGGAATATTTTTTAGGTTTTTTTCAAAGAAATTTTCCTGTATATCTTGGAAACTTCTACTAGCTCATTTGATCATAAGTGGATGGTTATACAAACGCTGACAAGGATATGTGCAGGTATTAAGGACTGTTGTGTTCTAGATGTTGTTTTTTATCTTTAAGAACAAAGCTATACTTGCCTTTCATTGAGTTACATAGTTTTTGTTCAAGTTTGACAATGTCACTTTATTTATAGATGCCCAGAGCGTGGTGGACATCTATGTGAACTATGATTGTGATTTAAATGCAGCAAATATATTTGAAAGGCTGGTTAATGACTTATCAAAGATTGCTCAAGGAAGGGGTAGCCAAGAACTTGGCATGTCCAATGTTCAGGTAAAAATTGCACCAAACTTTATGAAGTTTCATGTTTCTTGTCATAATAGTTTGAGACTAAAGTCTCCAGTCCACTAATTAATTATTTATGAAATCTTTTCTAGGAATTAAGTTTAAGGAAAAAAGGATTGGAATGCTTAGTATCGATCTTGAAATGCATGGTGGAGTGGAGTAAGGATCAATATGTAAATCCCAATTCCCAGACCACACTTGGTAAGACACACAATGTGTTTCTTCTGGCTTTAGTAATGACATCCTGCTGGAGCTGAGTGTGTTCTTCCAGTATTTTGATGCTGTTAGTGTCCAGACTATTTTTCCTTTGGTAGAAATATTGGTAAGTTTGGTGTCATTTAAGCAAGTTGTCTTAGCTGTCTTTTCCTAATTGTATGAATTCCTAGAATGCTACTGGATTGAAAATGTCTAAATCATGATATTTTCTGTATTTCTGATTTTAAAAGTGTCACAGAACTTGCTTTGAAGATTCCCGAATTTTATCTAATTTCATATTGATTAAATAACTACTAAAGGAAGCTGAATATAGAGCATTTTTTACTTATTTAGTGACTGTTTTAAAAATTACTTATTTGCTGATTATTTACTTACGCTTTATATAGCTGTAGAAGTTTGAATGTTGTAAGCTGTGAAGTAACTAAATCATTACTTGTTTTAAGTACTTGTGTACTCTTCTGTCCTGAGATGGGAAGTACTAAGGTTATGCCAGAATTTTCAGATTAAGCTCTTAAAGTTGGTAGGTGAGGTAATAAACTTTCCAAGGGTGGTTTGCATGGCTGTCTTTGTGAACTGAGAGCACCATCTCCTTGGCATGCCTAAATTCTTTTAGACACTGTGTTTCAAAAACTTAAAATAGCTGCTTCAGGTTAAAAGTGACACTGGATCTGAAAATAAAATATTAATGCTGTAGTTGGTTTTCTAAGATGGTGGAGGTTTTCTCCCAGGTGCTTGAAATTACAGTTGTAATTTAAGGCTTAAATTTCAGTACGTGTTGAACTGAAAGAATTCTCCTTGATAGGTTGTAGTGATTTTTTAGTTATTATTTACTTTCCCAACCAAAATAAAAGCAGAATATGTCTATATATAAATAAATACATAATTGAAGAGAACCCTGAGTTTTAGAAGCCTTCATTGAGGATTTGACATGTGATTTTTATTTCTTTTCACTGTATGTATTTTGGATATATGTAACCCTTTCCAATTTGTAGGCCAAGAAAAACCCACAGAACAGGACAGCAGTGAAACCAAACACCCTGAGACAATTAACAGATATGGAAGCTTAAATTCTTTGGATTCTACTGCTTCATCAGGAATTGGCAGTTACAGCACACAGATGTCTGGCACTGACAACCCAGAGCAGTTTGAGGTCCTAAAGCAACAAAAGGAAATAATAGAACAAGGAATTGACTTGTGAGTGCCCTTTTATCACCCATGGGAGGGTGGATTCTTTTGGAGCTATGAAGATTCCTGGGTGTTTCTTCCTTCTCCTCATAGATACTCATCTTGTGTTAGGAAAAAAACTCTGGATGTAACAGCACTTCCTCTGGTGAAAGAGTGCTGAATGGTGTCCCCTTTGGAGCCTGTCAACAGTGTTTTGTGTTAACCTAATTCCTCACAGCTAGAAGATGAGTACTCTGAATGTTTGTTCTTTTTTCTCCAGACCTGCTTGTCTAAAAATAAGGTTTTTATATTTGGATAAAAAGACCATCAAACTCGTGATCATTTGAATATGACCCGTTTTAATGTACTGATGAAAATGCCTATAATGCTTATGCTGATGAGTCCTTATGATTAATTTGTCATAATTAGAACTGGAGGATAGTGTAATTTCTCAGTGCAGTCTGGCATGAATCTTCTGTGTGATTTCATTTTCATCACCTTAATCTCCTCAGCGAGGTCAGTTTTATGCAAAAATAAAAGTTTCCTGTCATACAGTTCTGGGACCCTGCACAAAAACGCCTTAGTCCTTTAGGGCTTCAGTTTCTTTCAGTTTCCTGGTTCTATCTCTTGTTCGTTTCCATTCTTACAGGCAACTAATGGATTTGTTGATTGGTTCATACAGATTAAGATAAAAATCAGCAGAGCGTAATTGTTCTTTCCAATTCAAGATTTTGCTGTCTTTGTGGAATATCTTTTTCTTCATGAGTGCCAGAGTAAATGGGAATAGCTCATTCCTATCTAACGTGCAGTTTGATAAAGGAAAAACATTTCATATGTAGAATTTTCAGCATCTCATCTGAAATTTCTGAATCTTTTCACTTAAGCTGGTACAGCTTTGTGCATGGGTAAAAGGGTTAACTCTTGTTTCATCTTGCTCTTCATTGTACAGATTCAATAAGAAACCAAAGAGGGGGATTCAGTACCTGCAAGAACAAGGAATGCTTGGCACTACCCCTGAAGATATTGCTCAATTCTTGCATCAAGAGGAAAGACTAGATTCAGTAAGGAAACTGTTTTCCTAATGGTTGTCTGTGCTCATGCTGATGTGTTAATACTAATTGCACATCAGCTGATAGTGTTTAGAGTGTGTAACACATTATTGTGGAATGAAGAAAAGGACATGTCTCTCCTAGAATTTGTAAGCTCAAGGAATTTGAGTTGGAGGGTGCATTGGAGCTATACCCTGTGCTCTATGCATCCTGTGGTTCAGCGAGGTGTAAAGCCGGAAGCTGACCTACTTGAGCTGACTCAAAACTTGTACTTAGTTGCTAGTATAGCTTGAAACAACTTAGTTAACTGTATATACTTTAGTAAGGAACTGCCAGAAGTATCTGTCCTTCAGAGATAGTTAAAAAAATAATCTGGTGCAACAACATTGAAAGGCAGTTTTTTCTGCCCCCAAAGGAAACTTGTTTAATCTAGATTAGTTCTTTGATTTTATTTACAGTTAGCAGCTGTTGCTGGACTTGGAAAGGTCCTTCAATATCTGGCTAGGGAGGGTGGGAATATCTTGTGTTAATATTATCATGAAAAACCTAACTTTCTGAAACAGCACTTCTCACCATTGTGCATAAAAGCCACACTCATTGGTACCCATGTTTGCATCTGTGGCTGAAGTCACAAATTTCAGTCTTAATGCTTAGAATCAGACATCAAAACATTTTTTTAACCTCAGTTTACATATACAAGCATCTTTATCTGAATGCATGCTCTTTTTCACTGTATTGTGTTGCACTGACAGATACCAACTCAGATGTATTTGAGTACCAGCTATTTATATTTGAGCATCCCTTGCATCTGTTTGAGATCAGTACTCTAGGGGATAAAGTTGAGTTTATTATGCTTTTCATTCCTGTAATAAGTTTCTTAGCTACAAAAATCATTATAGCAGAGAACAACCATTAGTAGTATTAACTTTGTCTTGTACACATGTGGAATTCATCTAATGAAAATACAGCATGTGAGTAAAAGCAGAGAAGGAAGAATGTAGGCAGATATGTATGAGCACATAAGAGCATTATGATGGAATAGATGACCAAAATACTTTGCTTTAGACAGTAGAGGAGAAGCCAGAGTATGTCTTAGTTAACTGCAATAGATGCCTCTCTTTTTGTAAGACATTTGACTCTGTTGTTACTTTTTTTTCCAAATATAAATACACTAGTTTGTCTTTTCTATTCTTATTCTAGACTCAGGTTGGGGAGTTCCTGGGAGACAATGATAAATTTAACAAAGAAGTCATGTATGCATATGTAGACCAACACGACTTTTCAGGAAAGGATTTTGTTTCAGCTCTGCGCATGTTTCTAGAAGGATTTCGTCTACCAGGAGAAGCTCAAAAAATTGATCGCTTAATGGAGAAATTTGCTGCTAGATACTTAGAATGTAACCAAGGGTGAGATATACTTCTTCAGAATTTTGGAAAGTTGAATAATTAGTAAAAAATCCTAATAAATTAAATTTGCTGTTCTTTCTCTCCTTTTTGCCTTCAGGCAAACTCTTTTTGCTAGTGCAGATACTGCATATGTTTTAGCTTACTCAATTATCATGTTGACAACAGATCTTCACAGTCCACAGGTATGTTGCTGGAATAAATATCTGTGTAATTCATAGGCATGTAACTTCCAGGCTTTGTGACAATGTGGTTGTAAAAGCTTGATGTCCAATTTAACACCAGTGTGTGTGTAAGAAGTAAGGAAGCGTAAGTTTGTGCATCTTTTAGTAACAGTATTATGTTTCATGGGTGTTGAGGTTTTGAAGTTTTTTTGGTAGGCCTTTCTGTAAGGTAGATTTCTGTAAGAGATCATTTGGTCTGTATGACAAGATAAAGCATTTTTTTTCCTTTTTTGTTTTTTAAATGTATGTCTAATTTGACGTACATTTGATCTGTGGATCCTACCAAATGCTTGAGTGTCCATGAATGTCCACATGGCTTTGTGGTATATTGTAGATCTGACAGTGTAGTCTTGGATATGTTGAATACTTCAAAATGTCTTCTGAATCAGCAGGTTTATCCTTGATGGTAACTTTTCATGTGCTGGGCAGTTTTATAGGGAGCATTATAACTGTGATGAGCTTGCCTCATTTGTTGATATTTACAGCTACTTTCTGCATTTCAGGTTAAGAATAAAATGACAAAAGAACAGTATATTAAAATGAATAGAGGTATCAATGACAGTAAAGATCTCCCTGAAGAATATTTGTCTGCTATCTATAATGAAATAGCTGGAAAGAAGATTTCAATGAAAGAAACAAAAGAATTAACAATACCCACAAAATCCAGTAAACAAAGTAAGTAGTTGCAGTGTTAGCTTTTTTCGAGGGTTGGCTCTTCAGTTTCATGAAGTTCTCCTTTGTAAAATAAGAGTTGAATGAAGCAAACACCACTCACTTAACTCACAGCGGGTCCTAGCTTCTAATTTCATATCCTTTTCTTCTTAACATAAATGCATGATGCTAACCTCACTGCATTAAATGCAACTGCTTTTTTTCACTTCCTTTTGCATTTGAATTCCTGGCAGTCGGTGCATTGACCATGAAGGGGGCAGGTTTTGCTGCTGAGGGCAACACAGGGAAATTGGATGTCTCTGTGAAGTTACAGTGTTGCCAATATGTACAGAGCAGAGCTCACACACTGGGTCTATCTTCTGTTTCTAAAGCAGCTGTTGTTATTTCCTGCAGTAACCAATGTGTCATCTTCAAAAATTCTGCAGTATTTGGTTCCTAGGGCCCTAATTTGTGCACTTTATTAATTATCTTTTCCTCTCTCAGATACCAGAAGAACTTCTTGTGTTTTGCACAGTGTGAAGATTGAGATGTTACTCATTCTAGCTTTTCTACAGAGAGCATTGAGAAACTTAACTTTCCCCCAACATATTTATATAGTTTAAGTCCTAAGGTTGGCCTTATGAATGGATTGCTTGCAGGAAATTTGCATCTGGAAAAAAGAGATACTCTTGTTTTCAGTATTCATTCACTTAGCATAATATTTTATTGTCATTTTTAAAAAGATGATTATTACATACTACTTGGATTTCACTCTCTTGATGAGATGGAGGTTCTGTTACAGAAATGAAAAGATTTAACATAGTTCTTGCTCTGAAAAAGGATGTCTGCTGATGGATTGCTATGAAATATCTCTTCATTTTGAATTTGGCTTAGTGGGTGTGATACTTAACGGTGTCAGTATCTCTGTTGTTCAAATCTTAAAATTCTGTTGAGGTTTAAAAATAGTTTACATTTCATACACAAGTTTGCCTTAAGTTAAATTTTATCTATATTGTAAAAAAAATACAAGAAAGTTGGTGTGATAATTTCAGAAAGTAAAGATAAGACAAAAATGCATCTGAGTGTTGTACTTAATGAAAAACCTAAAATTGTATTCCTAAAGACACCATTGCTAAAGATGCATAAATGAGAGAAAAAATGTGTTTGCAGGTGTTGCTAGTGAAAAGCAGAGAAGACTCCTCTATAACTTGGAAATGGAACAAATGGCTAAAACAGCTAAAGCTCTCATGGAGGCAGTGAGCCATGTTCAGGCCCCTTTTACTAGTGCAACACACCTGGAGCATGTGAGACCCATGTTTAAGGTGAGATACATGTTTAGATAATCATGTAGAATATCACCGGTTCTTAATACAAATGCTGACTGACAGGATTTATTGGAAATACTAAAGATTTGTATCTGCTATGTTTTGCTCGTTTTGTGAGTTATTTAACTTGCTACAGGAAAGAGGATTTTGAGCCATCTAATCTAGTTTCATTTACCCTGGAATTTAAGAAGTTTCTGTGCTGATAGAAGAAGCATCTTGAGGCAATGGAGGTGTTACGATGAATGTGTTCAAGGGGAAAAAAGTATAAAAAGTAGTTAAAAACTTTTTATTTCAGATATAGAGGTGTAGTCAAAAAACAGATTAATAAACATGAGCAATCACTAATTTCAGGTCATTGTTTTGAGTCCCCCCTAATGTTTCTAATGGAGATTACATCATTGCATTTTGGGAGAGCAGTTATCAGGAAAAACTTTAATCTGATGTTGCCTGTTGCAAATGAATTCTGTAGAAAACCTAGGACTCTCATCCAGTGTAGGGGAGGAAGCTGGACCTGTATTAATCTTTTATTCTAAACATCTGTCTGCTATTTTGTAAGTGCAAAGTTGTGTGCATCCCAAATGCCTTTGCCGTAGTGGTGGATTCAGATTCATAGATAGAGTATGTCCAGTAGTGTCCAATGCCTCAGTGTGCTCTTGGATGTTGTCTCTGACACAGCTAACTCACAGCAGTCATCTGCCAGTGAGATGAATTGTTATGCCCTTACCATGCTCTCATTTGTGCCCTTGTTCAAGTCATGGTCCTCACATGACCCCTGTGTGAACTGCTCCAGGGAAGTAAGGTCTCAGACTACTACCACTAAATAAACAAATGGTTCCCTGGAGGGATGTGCTGTGAGGTCAGGTGGAGCTCCAGGCCCAGGAATCACAGAAACATTTAGGTTGAAATAGATTCTTAAAAGCTTTGAGTCCCACTGTTAACCCAGTGCTGCCAAGTCCACCACTAAACCATGACCTGAAGTGCCACATCTACATGTCTGTTAAATACTTCAGGGTTGGTGCCTGCACTCCTTCCTTGAGCAGCTTGTTCCAGCTTTTGTCAACTGCATCTGTGAAGCAATTTTTCCTAATATTCAATCTAAACCTCTCCTGGTGCAACTTGAGGCAGCTTGCTCTCATCCTTTCCCTTGTTACTCGGGAGAAGAGACCAATCCCACCTCTTTCACCAGCTCTGTTGTCGTTCTCTGGACTCCCTCCAGCACCTCCATGTCTTCCTTGCAGTGAGGGGCCCAAAACTGAACACAGGTTTCAAAGTGCAGCCTCACCAGTGCTGAGTACAGAGGGAGGATCACTGCCCTGGTCCTGCAGGCCACACTATTTCTCATACAAGCCAGGATGCCATTGGCCTTCTTGGCCACCTCGGCACAATGAGGATCTAGCTGTAAGATTGCTGTCTGTGAGGCAAACTTACGAGTTCTCTGTCACCTTATTAAAAAAACTAGCATAGTATTCCATGTGTACAGAGGAACACTAAGGACAGACCTTGTTAAAAATTTACTTCTAGGCTGTTCAAGGTTGGACATAGCAGAGGTGTACGTACTTTCTTTCTGTTGACTTCCTTAAGACTGAAATAATTCACATGCAGGCATCTGTAAAATTCATAGTGTGATTTTCTTTAAGATACCAGCCCTAATACTTCCTACCCTTTAGGATCTGAAAAGTGTATTTCTAAAGTTCATTTTCACTGGAGCAAAATATGAAGCACTGGGGTAAATTAATACCCTAAACATCTTTCATGAAGGTGCTAAGAATTAGAAGTTGTTACTTGAAGTTACTTGAGGATGTTCATGAGCTAAAGTACTGAGGACAGTGTGATGTATTGAGCAGAGGACCCTCTCACCAAAAAAAAAAAAAAGAGAACTGTGGAATTTAAATAGTTAATTTCATATTTTTTATTTAGATGTAAATTTTCAGCAAAACTTCACAAATTTCTGTGAATCTCACCCATTGATTTCCACATTAAATTGATTATTATAACTGTATTTAGAGATACATTGGCTAAATCTTTAAAACAGAGCAGAAATTCACTTTATGTACCCATCTAAGCAGTTCAAAATTTATTGTCTGGTTTTGAGGCTTAATTTTCACCTTTAATAACAAAACAGTTTACAAATAACAGCTATATCTAGTTACAAAGCACAGTATACAGACCATTAGATAGTTCTTAAGAAATTATTTCAGTCTTGTGATTTTTTTTTTTTTTAGATTAGTTTTGGTTTCAATAGTAATGAAAATTAGGAAGGCGGTGGGAAGAAACATATATTTCTGAACATGAAATCATAGAATAGTTTGGGTTGGAAGTGACCTTTAAAGGTCATACAATAGGGAATTAAATCCTGAATCTATTAATTCATCTGATGCCTTTAATACTGTCCTGGAGTTACAGTTTGGTATGTGCAAGCATTAAATGCTTTTCAGAGGTAGTGCTTTTGGAATTGCTGGCTTAAATGAAACCAAAGCTCTGTGGTGCATCATTTTGTTATGAAAGTAAGTGTGAAATCTGTTGCTCCTTGCTGTGCCCATTGACTCTGTATTCATCTGGGGTGCCTTCAGGTAAAACTATTTCTAAAATCATTCTGGGTTCCTCTCCATAACCCCATGTAGTTATGGTAAGATCCTCTGCATTTTCTCACTGTTTTTTCTGCCTTTGGGAGAGGGAGCCTTGACCACAAGGAAAGTGTAGACTCTCTTGCAGTAATTTTTATTGCATCTGTTTCATCCTCAGTGCCACCTAAGGCAAGAGGAATGCGAAACATAACAGTGGCTTAGGTACAAAAAGATGGAGGGATAAGAGCAACAATATTAGTAGTAGAGAGATAAGGCAAGAGTCATATCCTGGGGTTTTTTGTTGTTGTCTTACCATAATTTTAGTGTAATTAATAAAGTTAGCCTTTTTTTCCCTACCTTCCTGTTTTTTGTTGTTTTTTTCTGGTGTTATCAGGACAAGCTAGTCTTATTTTAAGTATGTACTTTTCATCGTAAAGAAATCTGCTACATGGTGTGTTGGTTATTACAAAAACTGTTGACCCTGCTTTTCAGTGTGCAAAGATGAAAGTCATCCTGGTGCTAAAACTTTAACGGACATGTAATTAATGTAGCTTCAGGCTTTGGTGTTTACAGCTGTCTGAGGATGGCTGTGTGTTAGTTACTGAGGGAGAGGACAAGTGCTTTTGAAGAGAGCTCCACTCTCCATTACTTCTGTCCCATTCTGTGTCTCAGGTCTCTTCTAACCACGCTTTATACTATTCTATGTCTCATGTCTGTATATTTTATTTCCTTTTTGGTAAAAGACAACTTCAAGGTTAATGATGTAAGTTAAGGGTGGAATTTACACTTCAGCAAGATATTGAAACTGTAACATTCCCTTCAAGTACCAACAATTGCTGATTTAACACTTATATTGCATACATTCCAGTTGGCATGGACACCTTTTCTCGCTGCGTTCAGCGTGGGTCTACAGGACTGTGATGACACCGAAGTTGCCTCTCTTTGTTTGGAGGGTATACGTTGTGCAATCCGGATTGCTTGCATTTTCAACATACAGGTAAAAAATGTAAGATTGAGACAGTACTTTGATTTATGTACCAGCAAAAATGTTAGTGGGGTTCTAAGAGTCCTTGCTGCAGAAGCTGTGCACTTCAATACCTGGAGGCTGCCTGCTTCTGACATTGCAGTTTCATCTGATATTAGACTGGAAGTGTAAATGAGGTGACCTTTATAAAGTTTTTCCTGGTGTTTTGTGGTAAGTGCTTCCATGCCTCTGCACTGAAATGTTTGTTTCCCTAGAAATTGACTCCTTTTATGTCAAAGTATTTTATTTCTAGCTTTGTTACAAAGCCGTTTAGATGTGTTGTGTTGTTTTATAAAATTAGTGTCTCTGTCCTGTAAAATAGTATCTCTGTGAACTGTATTTGAAATATTGTTCTCAACTTCAGAGAGATTATACTAATCCAAGATGCCTATAAATGGATACCCTTGTTAAAAGGTTATGGCACTGGAAATGGCGTTCCTGATGTAATGAATGAATGGATCTTGCAGTAAGCGCAACGCCAAGAATGCCAGACTCTCAGGTTCCAGAGGGTAATGGTGATTAAACTTGGGCTTTTTTTGGCTTTGGTTTTGCTATTTTAAAACCATTGGTAGGGAAGGTACAATTATGTTATTGTAGATTATTAGTTAATAAATGGAGTACTGGTCTGCCATAAGTCCATTATAGGGATAGCTGAAGAGAGGGGCAGGCAAAATTCATGTGTTTGGCATTGTATTTCATGTGTACATTGAAAACACTTTAAAAAACAAACAAACGAAAAAAAGAAACCAAACAGAAACCAACCAAACAACCCAAACAAGAAAACACACACCAACCCCAAAACCAACTGTATAAGACTAAGTAGAAAATGTTGAACTATGATACAATAGTGAATGCTTTCCTTCCTTCCCCCTTGCACTTGTATTTGGCAAGTTAGATAACTTCCTATCACTAATGTGGAAAGGCACATCGGGACCTGTGATTCAGCTGCTTAAAAAAGCCCAGTTGAGATCATGTGAGGTTTCCTTCCTCTGTTTTTCCACCTAATATCTGCACCACCACCTGTCCCTGAGCTGAACAGACTTAAAAATTTGATTAACAAAGCCTTCCCTGGAGCCTGCAGATGTTCAGTGAAATTCACACTCTGGTTACTTTTGTTTCTAAGCTGCAGAGGTGGAACTGGTACAAATACCAGTTTCAGCAGCTGCAGAGTTTAGCTCTCAGTCCTGCAGTGGTCAGCCTTGCATGGGGAGGGCAAGGACGTGTTTGCTCTAAGATCCCTGTGACTCTGTTGTACCTGTCCATTGGCTTGGGACATGATTGAACTGGAGGTGTTCCCAAAATAAAAGGTTTTAAATTGCAGAAAATGGGAAGTGTTGCTTTTGAATTTTCATTATAAGCAATATTCCTTCTTGGTTTTCTATGGAAATTGTGTTTTGTTGGTGTAGTTAAAAACTATACTGTTTGTACTATTTGTTGGTGATTTCAGTATTACAGGATGATTCCAATTCACAAGATCTTGATTAGATGGGATATTATCTGATGTCAGACACCAGATAGCTCTGGTGGTTTGAAGGAGACTGGCACATTTGTACTTGAGCTGATTTAAGGATCTTTTTTGTTGGAATCAAGTTTTTCCTCATGTGCTTAACCAGTGATGGCAAGTTTTCAGTTTTCATCATGTAAAAGTATAGAAATTAAGATTGGTGCCTATTAAGAATTAACATTAGTTTACACACCTTGAGAGATAATGGAGGAACCTGGTTGCCTTTAAGAAAATTTCCGAAGTACACAATATAGTTTAAGTTATTCATATTCACCTCTAAAACCTCAATTATAGTTTCTGGTTTTAATTATTTATGCTTTTAATCTTACACTTGTCACACAGTCTGACTTTTGTCTTTAAGCATTTGAGACAAGATACGCATCAAAAGGATGTACTTAATCTGCTTGTATCATCAGATTTTACTTTCTAGGTGATGGACACATTGTCTACTTTGCTGGCTGAGAAAAAGGCGGGAGGGGGGACTACCTGTATGGATAAGTAGGACTGAAAACGTTTTGTTTTTACTGAAGATACACAGTTTGTAGGCTCCAAAGTTTCATTGCTTTGTACACTTTCTTTAAGACTTCCATTTTTCTGTGCTTCTACATCACTTTCTGTGCCTTTGCCAGCATACCCTGCAGTAGTGGTTGAGTTTGAATGTGGTCCGTGGCTCAGTGGCAATCTGTCCCTTCTTTCTGGGATTTTTTTTTAATATTTTCTATTTGGTTGTTTTCTGTGCTCAGTTATTTTTTTATTTTAAAATAGCCCTAAATATACAAACAGTTAAATATATTTCATATTTGCCATTTGTTTATCTGGTGTACAGCCATTTCACTCCATGGCCTTCAGTTTATACATAACAGGAGAATAAAATGCACTTGTGGGCTCAACTGTAATCCCCTTTTTACCATTGTAATTGGTTCATGTGACATCTGAGGAGTTTCCTTTGTTGTTTCTAGATACCATACACATAAAAATTGGGTAACTGTAGAATTTTTTTGATGAGATCTGTCTAGATTATGGTCACTTGCTGTTTACCCATGACACTTGCTTCAGAAGCTTCTGAGGTGCTTCAAATGATGCAGATTAAATCAAATAAGTTTTGAGCAATTCCATGGAATTGTCATAACGTACCTTTCAGATACATTTTTTAGATTTTGTTGACAAAAAATGCTACAACTTGAGTGAGTCTGCTAAGGCAGAATTTTCAGAGTAGGTCTGAGTAGAGTACCAGAGTATTGAAAGCTTAGCTAAGTAGCAACATTTCTTCTGAAACAGCATCCTGATTTCCCCAAAAAGACCAAACCAGAAACCTAAACACAGCCTATGTGTTCTATGCTGTCAGATATAGCACTTCATGTTCCTGAATAGAAGGAACCTGATTTCACCCCACAGATATCTTCTTCCTGGTGAAGAACATGAGTATTTTCACTGTGCTTTGGAAATTCAGTTCTAGGAAGAGAAAGGTAAATGGTATCATTGATGAAATCACAGAGATTTTACTAAGAACAACAAATGGCAAAAACATTTATGAGACTTTTGTTTCTTTCCCTCCCATTTGTAGCTTGAAAGAGATGCCTATGTTCAAGCATTAGCAAGATTTACACTGCTTACAGTGAGTTCTGGTATTACTGAAATGAAGCAGAAGAATATTGACACCATTAAAACTCTCATCACAGTGGCTCATACAGATGGAAACTATTTAGGAAATTCCTGGCATGAGGTACAAGTCATTTGTACTTAAACTGTAAGAAAGCATGTTTACTAATTTTAAACACAGTAGTGTGCTTGTTTGTGCATAAATACAGTGGGGTTAGGTAAGTGCCGTGTCTATACTTTTGTTGCATACATTATGCAGCCAATTAAAGTAGCAGAACATGTCCAAGTGAGAAATAAAATTGTGAGAGATGAATCCAGTACTAATTAAATTAATACTCATTTTAGACAGAACAGATTGTCTGACCTCAAGTGTTTAGAATTCTTTTCTTCTAAAGATCTTAGCTTGTTTTTTACTATTTCAAGCTGCTTTTTGTTGATAAACAACTTCTTTATTCTCTGGAACAGATTCTGAAATGCATCAGTCAACTTGAACTGGCACAGTTAATAGGAACTGGAGTAAAACCTCGCTACATCTCAGGGACAGTGCGTGGCAGGGAAGGTTCTTTTACTGGAACAAAAGATCAGGCACCTGATGAATTTGTGGGGCTGGGACTGGGTAAGTAATGCAGATAAGAAGTATTTCATTTAACTGGTTTTGTTCAGAGATTTAAATTTGTTCTGTGTTTTGTGTGAGGTTCTGACAAAAGACCAAGAAATTAGTCCTTGCAAAACTTAGGCTTTGAGTAGGCTGATTCCAATTTCTGGAATATTTAGTTTGCTCTGTTATTATTGCTAGGGTGGGAAGTGTAAGAAGATTATATATATTATTCATTTCTATTAAAATACAGCTTTCCAACTAAGAATGGGTTGCAGATGGTATGACCTGATTTAATAATATTGCAACATTAGTGTGCCAAGTATTTTACCAAGCAAGCAAGTCAGTATGTGTAGGTTAAGCATCTGTTGTGGAGCTTTGTGAGAAATACACAGAATTCAAACCAAGTGGGAGATTAATTTAGCTTAAATTCTGAAATTCCATTTTTTTCCTATTTTGGTTACTTTGCTACTGAGTAAGTGCCTTTTCTAGGCTTGAGCACCAAGATATACTCCAAACATGAGATGATGTCTCTTATCTTCCTAGAAAAGCCTAAGTCTTACCTTAAATTATCTTTAGAAGGTTGGGGCTTTTGTTTATTTGTCTGTTTTAAATGGGAACACAGTTAAAGATATTGAGGTACAGGGTATTAGAAAACACTGGAAGTGCCAAAGTGAATATATAAGTCTATTTGACTATGAGAGAGTTTCAGTTGTAGTGCGGTGCTCAGTATCTCCTGCTGTTTGAACTTCACCCACAGCCAGACAAAAGCTTTGTCCCCTCATTTTTTCACGTAATTTTTTTTTTTTGAGTAGTGATAATTTTTCTATTTTCTCTGATCTTAGCCCCCAAACTAGTCCTAATCATCCAGCTTTGTGTTCTCCTCAGACAGTTGTTCTTCTTCTATAGTCAGTCCTTTTTTTTTCTGTCTGCTCCCCTTTGGCCTGCCTCTGTGTACTCCCCTCACCTTGCCAAGCGTTGATGAAGGGAAAACTTAGGCCTGGAAGTCAATGAGTCTGCCAACACTCTCATGTACTGAGCTTCTTCCTGCCCTGCCAATATGCATCCTTCAGTTCAGTGTTCCCCGATGACCTGTGCAACTTGGCTACTTTCAAGTGCTGGCAGTTTCTCTACACTGCAGTGACTGGCCTTTAAAGGTTTTAAGGTCTAATAACTCAAGAATGTAAACTGTATTCAGGTGTCTCAAAATCATACTTGCTAGTAATTGGTATAGATCCAGCTTCTAAAGACCTTTTGCTGCTGTCAGTTACTTCTCTAGGGAAAATAGTTTATGCCCAAATACATAAAATGTTTCTCTCTGAATTGAATTTCTGGAATGCTTATTACAGTGCACATATGGAAATTTCACCATTTTCTTATTTTTTTTTAAATAATGTTGCTTCAATCTTATAGGAAAATGCTTAACTTGGTTTTCATGCACTAAAGGGCTGTTAGAACATTTTCTCAACTGTTCTAGTTATTTCACTTCTTTCCATAAATCCTTTTTTGCAGAAAGTTTAATTTTCTATGATTACTCGAAGGTATGCATTGGAACTATGGGTTTCAAGCAAGCTTTCTATAAACCTGGATTCCTGTGAAGAACACATAGTGCGTATGTCCATATATACAGACACACATTTTACAGGAAAATAGTTGTTTAGAGTGAAGTTGCAGTCTGGTGACACAGAAAATCCATCTTTCAGACCTGCTTGCAAAATCAGATGTGGATAAGCAGCAGCACTCACTCTTCTTGCTGAAGTTAATGTGGTTTTGAAATAACAAAGTTGGCAAAACCAAACCCAAAAGCTCCTCTGCTCATTTACTGCCTCAGCAAGGTTCAGGTGTGGTTCTTCAGGCATCTGCATTCAAATGTCTTCATCTCTTGTATTATCTTACTGTTGTGGCCCTTTTTTTTGTTGTACTTGGAAATTCAAAACATCACAAGCATGTGGGTTGTAAAAGTAAATGCACAAGCATCTGTTCTATTGCTTCTTTGGTAGGAATGTTGCCTTACTTGGAGCTGTAATTGTGAAATTCACATTTCTTCTACTTCAGTTTCTGTTCACAAAGTTGGAAGACAAAAGCCTCTGCTATGAGTAGGTCACAGCTGAAGTGTACTTCCTAGGTAACCAGAAATCCTCTTTGGACACTGGGAATCTGAGGAATCCCTTTTTCATAAAGCAGAGTTACATAGCTGACTCCTGTGTTTCATTCTAAAAGATTTCACAACTGTTAGAGTGTAAGTCTGCTGTCTGTTTAGGTTTTCAGGCATTGAATTACAAGTCCTGCGATAATAAGGAATTCTCATGTAAGCTGGTAGAGTTGGTTAAGGTTCTGACTCCTTGGAAATAGCCCTTCAAATTCTCTTCACACTCTGCTGCTCATTTGATAAATTTCTTCGCTGACTCGTTACCAAGATTCAAGCTAATTGACACTGGCAGCTTGTGTGTTTACAAGAGAAGTCTTGATCAAACCCAGTGGTGTTATAAGTTGCTGAAATATTAGTATGAGGTTACATATGTATGTACAGAAAAATCGTTCTATAAATGCCTTAGAAAAGTACTTCAGATAGGTCAGGTTATATAGATTTGACAGATAGTCATCTCCAGCCACCTCCAAATGTGGAAGGAGCACATCAAGACTTTGAGGCAGGCTGAAACACGAGGAGTTTTTCTCTCAGCAAACCTCTGAGAACAGAACTGCTTGCCTTCTTTCAGTCTCCTGTTCTTCTCTGTATTTCTGAAAAAAGAAAAGCCCTGAATAAAGGGTATGTGGAATTACCCAGAGTGGTTGCAAGAATCCTGCTCTTTTTTTTTCATGGTGGTACAAGGGGAGTTTGGAGATTGCTAAAAATTTCAGAATTTTTCTCGCTGCCTAAGTTAGCAGTTTCTTCATATGAGCTTTCCCAGATGTGGGTTACAGTTTCCAGCCACTAAAATAAATAATTGCTATTTTTATTTGTAGATATTTCTCACTATTTTGGGTGATAATTTTGCTGTAATTGAGATGTAGCTTTAAGATGGAGTTTTGGTGGAAGCTCTTCTTTGTGAATGATAAACAAAATCTTTTGGGATGGATTTACTCGCTTGATGCTAATTAAGCGTGAAAAATTCTCCTCTAAGCTGTATTCTCAATCATATGTTATATATTTTAAGTAGCAAGTTTACCAAAGATTCATTGAAAGATGGAGCAAAAAAGGTGATTCTTCTGGGTTTTATTTATAATCCAGATAATTAGGATTACACCAACATGCAGCTGTTCACTGAGGTGGCCAGCTCATGCAAGGGAAATAAATAATGTGCTTCTCTTATTTGTGAATTAAAAATATATTTAATTATACTGGTAGTGGCACAACTTTTATTCTTCTTTCTCCCCAATCCAGTCTGTATTCTCTCTTACCCATTTTTCAATTTTTTTTTGCTGTAGTTGGTGGAAATGTGGATTGGAAGCAGATAGCAAGTATTCAGGAATCCATTGGTGAAACTAGCTCCCAAAGCGTTGTTGTTGCTGTAGACAGGTACTGTATTAAATCTGTTGTTGCCACCTGAAGTTTTTTAAGCAGTATTTGAATATCCTGTGCTAAGAAAAGGATCTTACTAATTTATTAATTTATTAGGAAGAAATACATAAAAACTAACCTAGAGAAGTGCTTTTCAGTTTGGGGGTGTTTTTAGGATCATAGATATTTTTGCAGGAAGGAGCAGAGCAAAGATTAGGCAAGAAGCTTTTTTACTGATAAAATTACTACAGAAGACTTGCAGAATGAAGTCTGCTGTAGTGTCTGTTGAATCTTGATTTGCTGTGTATAGTAACAGATAGCAAATCTCATTTTGCCTTAGTACTGATTTTTGTCAGACCCTTTTTCTCCTAAATGTTATTACTGCCTCCCTGCTTTCCTCTAGGTTATGTAGATGTTCTCTGAAATGACCAAAATTATTATTCCAGTCTTCCTTTCTATGAATCACATTTATTTTAACTGGATTTGGCTAGGCAGAATACATATTATGAACATTCCCTGTTTATATCATAGAGTAGAAGTGTTCATGGATCTTACTTGCTCAGCATGTAAGAAATCAGAACATACAATTTTTTTTATGGTTGTCAAAATTGATGAAGAGGTATCATTTCGAAGGCTTACAAACATTGTTGTGGTTGAAGTACAGGCAGCAAGATCAATGTCGGTTCAATGAAAAGTTGTCTTGCAGTAAAATCACATCAAGTGCACTAGAAGCTTGATGCCAAACACATAATAGGTGTTTAGGTTTGCAGTGTCCCTGCAAACATGGGAAGTGTTTCAAATATCTGCTTGTCATGACAAATGGAAATTAGGCACTCTGGAGATGTTTGACTTCTGTATTTGGATCAGGGATAATAAAAACTGACAGTATTATCAGTATGTCTTTGCAATTACTAATTGTTTTTTAATAACTAAAGGTAATTAGAGGCTATCTATATATTGTTAAGAAAAATAAGACAAGGAAGTTTGAATACATTTAATAGATGCTTTTCTTAAGAAATTTTAACAATGTCTTTAACTGCACTTTACAGAATATTTACAGGATCTACAAGGTTGGATGGAAATGCTATTGGTAGGTTTTATCTCTTCCCTACCCCTCCCCACCCCTGTAAACTAAATCTTGGAAAAACACTGCATTAAAATCTGTGGTCATTTAACAGTGGATTTCGTTCGCTGGCTTTGTGCTGTGTCTATGGATGAGCTGCTGTCTGCTACCCACCCTCGAATGTTTAGTCTGCAGAAGATAGTAGAGATTTCTTATTACAACATGGGCCGGATAAGGTTACAGTGGTCTAGGATCTGGGAAGTTATTGGTGATCATTTTAATAAGGTATGTTCATGATTATAGTGCATACTCCTTCAGTTACTGGTACACATTAATTTTATTTTGAGATTTATTGGAAAAGCATGTGCTTATCTGAGTCATAGTGGTTTTTATGTCCTTTTCTGTAAGCTTGAACCAACAAAAACTGTAAAGCTGGAAAGACCTGTGAGGAGGCAGAGGTACACAGTATAATAAATGTAAAAACAGAAGTATACATTAAGTTATTTATCATAACCTGAGTCTAGAACTGGCTGCTGTTAGTTTTGTGTTATAATTTTGGGGGGTGTTTCATGACACTTGGATTAAGAGGTTGTCTTCAAGTCTAAATTGACTGTTTATCAAATGAATGTTTGACATACATTTTTAATACAGCTGTTGAAGTCTTTTTTGGACAGCTTGCTTATTTTTAGGGGGTTTTAAATGCCAGGTTATTTAACATAGAAGATAGCTGGAAGTAGTTAGGAATTACTGAATTGCATAAACAGTGTGGTTTCTGGAACTGACTGCTGTTTAATTTCATTAATTTTCCAGTACTGCTTAGTTCTCTGTTATCAACTGTAAAGGCAGCTTGTGCTGAATCCATAAGAATTCTGATGCAAGCTTACTCTGCATTTCTGTTCTACATTCTCAGGTTGGCTGCAATCCCAATGAAGATGTAGCTATTTTTGCAGTAGACTCATTAAGGCAATTGTCAATGAAGTTCTTGGAAAAAGGTGAACTTGCTAATTTCCGATTCCAGAAGGACTTCCTAAGACCATTTGAACATATCATGAAGAGGAACAGGTAATCACATAGAATTAACTGAACTGCCTGGGATCACAAGCATCAACTTTTGCAATTAATGTTTCAAATAGCCTTTGTAAAATCAGTCGTTAGAGAATTGTACTATTCTAATTGATTATGTAATTTAATTTTAAAAATTACTGTTTGTTATCCTAATTTAGGTCTCCTACTATTCGAGACATGGTTGTACGGTGTATTGCACAGATGGTGAATTCCCAGGCTGCTAACATTCGTTCTGGCTGGAAAAACATTTTTTCAGTGTTCCATCTGGCAGCTTCAGATCAGGATGAAAGTATAGTGGAACTGGCATTCCAGACTACAGGACACATTGTCAGTGAGTATGGACGATATTCAGACGTCATGCAAGTGTGTCACTTCAAGAGCCCAAGAAGCTTTGTTTGTGTGTGGACTCCACAGCCTGCATAGTAGAGCCCGCTGCATGTCTTGGAACCAATGATTTACACTTTCCAATCATTCCTCTGAGAAAATACTTACAGAAGTCTTTCAATAAGATTAGAGTTAACTGGCTTTCTTCATGCCTTTTGGCAAAACTTATCTCTTTGTAGCATTCTGTAGTAAAACAAGTCAGGCCTTAAGTAATTCTATTTAATGTGTACATTTTTGTTTAAGTGAAGTATTCCGGGGTTTCCCCTAGGAAAAATAAAAATTTAGCCATTTTACTAATACGTTGTTTGCCTATCTTTTTCTGTGTTTCTGAATTGTGCTTGTGTAAGGCCTGTTTAGGAGAAAGTGCTGAGCTAGGGGGCACTATGATAATTTTTTTTTCTCTCTCTCTCTCTATTCTAATCTAGATCCTAGGTTTTAAGGGATTTCTTTATTCTGTCTGAACCTCTGCAAGTTTATAAAACTATTTCAGCATCGATGAAGGACTTTTTTTTTCTTCAAAAGTAGCTATTTAAAAACAAGGCAACATGTTGCTGAGGAGGAGGTCCATCAGTAGATGTAATTCCATGCTTCATGCATCCCTCTTAAGCTCTGGTGACACAGACTAGTGTTAAACAGTAAGCCTATTGCTCTAGTCTTGCTTAACTGTTACATTTACCTGCTTTAGTCTAGATGCTACTCTAATTTACTTTAAACACTCACTGTCAAAATGAAATGCCCTCTGGGTGCTTTTTTTTTTGTATTCCTTTTTTTTTTCTTTAGTTTTTATTACTACTCAGACATTTGACAGCACCGGTCAATGAACCAGCTTCTCATGACTTCTGTTACAGACAGTTCATATTAGAATTAATAGATTTTAAAGCATGACACTTTTTTTTCTCCTTTTCACACTTTTCTCTCAGCAATCGTGTTTGAAAAACACTTCCCAGCAACCATAGATTCTTTCCAGGATGCAGTCAAGTGCTTGTCTGAATTTGCCTGCAATGCAGCATTTCCAGATACCAGTATGGAAGCGATCCGCCTCATTCGCCACTGTGCAAAATACGTGTCTGACAGACCTCAGGTATAGTCTGTGTTAAGTGCTTTTATTAAAAAAAAAAAATTTATGCTAAACTTATTGTCTTCCCTTCAAGTTTCATGGATTAATGAGAAATGTACTTTATTCGGAAACAATAGGAGTATAAAATGCCACAGGCTTTGAAAGTATCAGCGATTTTTTTTTTCTCCTTTTATTCCCCTTTGCCAATTCCTATCCACCCCGTTCAGCTGGTGACTAGTATTCCTGAGAGCTGCTGGAAATCAGCATATCTCAGGATCTGCTCTCTACCGAGAAATGTGAAGAAATGGATAATGGCGTAGCCAAAAATGCTTGATATCCTCAAAATGTTATGGTTAGATCCTCACTTTCAGAGCTGTCTCTATAAAAATGAGAGCAAGAGACTCACACTGAACTGCAAGCAAAAACTGGTGCTTGAATGTATAAGCTTGCTTGTTTTTTTAAGTTTATTCTTCATAATATACTAAGCGTTACTTTGAAAAACACTTTCTCAGTGTTACAGTTTTGACTGCCAACTCATCTGAGGTATCAGGGATGATACTGTTGCAGGAGAGATCATTGTTTACAGTCCAAACTGTGTTTTATTTTGAAGATCTAACTTCTATGACTGTGTAACTCTGTGTTTCCTTCTAAAGGCATTCAAGGAATACACAAGTGATGATATGAATGTAGCTCCTGAAGACAGAGTGTGGGTACGAGGATGGTTCCCAATTCTCTTTGAGTTGTCCTGTATCATCAATAGATGCAAATTAGATGTAAGAACCAGGTAACAATCAGTATTTGTAATTCAAATTTTAAAAGACTTACTTTACACTTCTAAAATAGAAATACCTCTTGATAAATGTAATCACTGTAAAATGACTTAAATATGTAATTTGGGTGATACCACTGTGGAAACAACAAACACCTTTTAAATAGACACTGGAATACAAAAATGAAGTCTGTGTTCTGTACATTTGAAATTTTTGTTTTCTGTTACAATAAATAACGAAGTTATGTAGCTGTTATTGCATTCTGTGTCTAGCCCACCCTGCTTACCCTGAGGATTTTAAAACTTACCCTGGGGTTTTATAGCATGATTCATTAAGTGGTTGAGGATTGCAGAAATGGTTAAAAAAGCAAAGGTGTACTCTAATCTCTTGTAAAACTTGCTTAATTTCCTGGAATGTGATTTTCCCTTGTAAAGTGTATTCAGTTGCAGTTCTGATGTGAAATATGAGGGGTAGTGTACAAATAACTTTACATTTACACGTTGGCATTCAGGCTGTGCATCTGGACTCCCTTTATAGCTGGTGAGGGTTAGTAGTTGTTTCTAAACCTTCGTATTTTTTAACTGGAAATATTTGTTTATTAATTTTTGTGGCCCTTGGTAAAGAAGTTGGTTTATTATTTTAATTTTAAATTACCCCACTTCTCAAAAATATTTTTTGGCTATTGCCTGTGTCTATAAAGTGCTTTTTTTACAAGCTGATTTTCTACTTATTTTTTGTGTACTCATGTGCACGTATAATGTTCTCGATGGTATTTGAGTTAGTTATTGCTGCTGTAGTTGTACTTACTTGGTCTCGTTCATGTCTTTCTGTAACTATTGGTAAAAGTTGTTCTCTCTTCTTTTCAGGGGCTTAACAGTAATGTTTGAAATAATGAAGACATATGGCCATACTTACGAAAAACACTGGTGGCAGGATTTGTTTCGGATTGTCTTCAGGATATTTGACAACATGAAACTGCCAGAACAGCAGACTGAGGTGAAAAAAAGTGGAGGAAGATAATTTACATGAGAAATAGATTTACAGTAGAAAACCTGTAATATAGGTTTGTCAAGTAATGTAGGGTAAACCTCAAATTTTGGACAGTAGACCTGTGCTTCTAGTATCCTTGTTTTGTTTTAATGGCATTCTGTTGGCAGGTGTTATCCCTTTTTTAATTTTTTAAAACCATGTATGTAAAAGGCCTACTAGTTTACACTAGGAACAACAGAAGAATAGCATAAAATGCAATGTATCTAGGGTTTATAAGAAGAACTGTAGCTTTTACATGTGATGTTTGGAATCTGAGATACACAACATGCTCACCTGAGTGATGTTATGATCTGGTTTAAACCCAGAAAAGCAAAGCAACCTAAGTCTCTGTGCATAAACCGGAAAGAACTTAAAAGGTTCAAAAATATTCCCAGAAATGAGATTAAAACCAAACGAGATTAAATGTTTTGATACATAAAAAAATTGATGTATTTTTTTAATAGGAGAGAGGCAAAGAGAAGAGAAAAGAAAGAAAGAACTAGAAAAAGAAGTGTGCATGGGAATTGGGAGAGGTGACAGGGCTTAGGTGGAACCATATCACCCATCCGAGGGTCCCAATGATGTCTCGTTGCTCCCCCCCATCTGTTCT
>NW_008236008.1:305875-339135 GCF_000691975.1 Corvus brachyrhynchos
CCGGGTGAGCACCCTCAGCGTGGCTCCTCTGCACAGTGGAGGATGGGCAGTCTCTGTGCCTCTGACCACAGGCTTTTCCAGGACACCCAAAGCCTCTCCTCCCCCCACCCTTTGGTGCAGGGGGTCTGTGTGAGCCTGGCAGCTGATAGCCCTGGGGCTGTGGTCTCCCCCTTGGAGGTGTTAAGCTTGTGCTTTGTGAATGTCCCCAGGCCTGGGCTGTTATTTTATCTTATCTTCATCAGTGAGCAGTTTAAGGCCTCAGACAGGGCCCCATCCAGGGTGTGGTAGTCTTCTCTGCAGCTTTTGTAATACAGTTTTAAAAGTCCTTCAAGAAAATGTTTAAGTCATAAACTATAATATTTCACTCTCTGAAAAGTGAGGCTTGTAATCAGCAGTGAAATCACAATTAGAAGAAATAAGTTCTGTTAGTTCAAAATTTTTTGATGACAAGGCCAAAAAAAACCCCTCAGCCGAACAGAAACCAAAAAACCCCATAACCAGCCCACAAACAAACAAACAAAAGCCACCCAAAACAGCACTGTGCTGTTTTGACCAGCAGTCTGGGTTTTGATTTGCCAAATCAGAACTGGGTACTGTTCTGACAAACAACTGAACAGAAATGGGCTTTAAAATGTAAATAATGTGTAAATTATTAATATTAGAAGTTAGATTAAAACTGTCAGTTGTTTGGGAGGCTTTGTCTGGCTATTTGTAATAGGACATGTCTTACTCTGTAAATTTTTATTCCCTGGAAAACACTTAAAAGAAACACAGCTTTAGCTTGGTGTTAAATTGTTGAGCTAGGATTAGACACTTAGACAGTCGTTTGTTTGTCTGTTCCTGTAGTTCTTTTTAAACCTGCTAGCTAGCAAAGCAGAAGTTGAGGCTCCAAATTTTGAAGTTTTGAGATACAGAAATGAATTCCGTTTCACTGTAAAGCAAATTGAATAAATACAAACGTTTATCTATATCTGTATACTGAAGTTTCACCTTAAGGTTGTAACTCTTCTCTTTTTTTTGACTTCTAGAAAGCTGAATGGATGACAACTACTTGTAACCATGCACTTTATGCAATATGTGATGTATTTACACAGTATTTAGAAGTACTTAGTGATGTTCTTTTGGATGATATATTTGCACAGCTCTACTGGTGTGTGCAGCAAGGTAGGAGCTGTACAAATTATGTTAAAACAATGTTAACATTTTGCTCTGTTGTATGTGAATAAACAAATACACTGTTTGTCTTTTACAGACAATGAACAACTGGCACGATCTGGTACAAACTGTTTGGAGAATGTTGTCATCCTTAATGGTGAAAAGTTTACCCTAGAAATCTGGGACAAAACTTGCAATTGCATGCTGGATATTTTCAAAACTACAATCCCTCATGCGTAAGACAACTGTTAATACTTACACTTGTAAAATAGTTTAACTAGATGATGTACCCATTTCAAACTCTTGGATGTCTCATAGGTGGGGTGAACAAAAAGCAGTTACCTGTGGACTAAAGAGAAACAGACTTACTTGAAATGTAATGATAAATTAGGTGTAGGTATTCTTTTGTATTGTAAATGATAAAGTCTTAAAAACTGAAATACTGTATAGGAGATAGGAAAAAAAAACCCCAACAACCCTCAGAATGTAACATGATTCAGTTTTAAGGTTTTGGATTTTTGGAGAAGTACTGTCTGATTTTTTTGGTTATTTTCTTTTTTGTAATAGAAGATGCAGGCGTTGCTATTTGTAATTACTTGTGAAGCTTTTTCCACAAAATACTAAAATACTGCAACGGTCCTACATACTCAAGTCTCTGTGGTTGATGATTAATTTCCATCATATGTTTATATGAATCTTAATATTTTTGTGAAAATGAAAAAAAGGCCATACCATTCTAAGTGCTATGTTTTATACATCCTAGAGCAGAGTAGTGAGAAATCATGGCATTATACCAAAGGTGAGGGATTTTTGCCCTGCACTACCAGCAAACACTGAGATGAAACACTACTTGTTTTCAAATCTGATAGTCTTCATGGTGAACTGCTGTATTATTACTTGTCCTATGTCTATCATCCAGTTCATATTGTTTGCTTCTGGGACTTTCTTTGGGCCTGAAGAAAACTAAAGCAAAAGGAACCTTCTTCATTTTAGTCTTTTCTTTAATTTTAGAGTTGTGTATCAGATAGCACTGTAAGAGAGCTTCATTCATTCATTAAAAGATAAAATCTGTCACTACCTCACCTATTTTTTTATATAACTATGTATAAATTAATAAAACGAAGGTGAAAGATTTGGGAGCTAGCAAGATACTTCTGCATTTTGGTAACTGCCACAAATAAAATTGAAACATGAATCTCTGGATGTAAATGTCCCGCTGAATTAATCCTAACTTACTAATGGTCTGTACTTGGAAAGATTTTGAAGTTAATATTCACTACAAGAACATTTGCCTTGGTTTCAGCATATGATCAAAACTTAGGTTTCTGAGTATTCTTACAGTTGAATATTAGAAATCTTTCTAGAGCACCATTTTGGATATCTTAATATTTAGACATACTCGAAATATTCCTTTTGCCTTTAGTTACATCTAATTAGAAATACGTGCATTATTCGCTTTGATGTTGAGGCACTTCTGTTTCTCAAATGGGTTATTTTTCCTAGGAGAGTATCTGACTTCTTCCTTAATCTTTCTCTTTCTCTTTCTTTCTCTTTTAATCTTTCTAGACTCTCTTTTGAGAACTTCATTATATTATTCCTTCTTAAATTTCTGGGAGGTTCCCAGCTTTTGCAGTCTTATTTTGATTTTATATTAGGGTACTCATCTTTTTTTCTTCTCTTTCTGAGTCCTGATACTTCTTTTTTCCTCTCTTTTTATGGGATCTGGTTCTTTTTCTGAGACTTCTGGTTTGGCTGACATTTCACATATTTATTTCTTAGTCCCTCTACTAGCCTTATTTTTGCAATGGAACTTTTCCTACCCTCCCATCCTTAGTTTCTTCTTACTTTCTTTTTTGACAATGCAGTTTTAATACTCGGCTTGTTGTGGAGGCTGTCTCAGTGCTTGGAGAAGGCAAATAATCTTTTTACCTTTGTTTTTCCATGCCGGGAAGTAACACAATAGTTAATGTTGAAATGAAGACAGACAAATGACACAGTGGTATATATGAAAACTTTATGGGCAAGTGCTTTATTGCCAGTTGTCTTCAAGTAGTCAGAGGATACAAATCTCTGGAGTGTAAAGTATCTTCTGGCAGAAGTTCTTATTAGGCTGATCAGGTAGGGTTACATATGTTCTTTTTTTGCATTCATGTAAAACATCTTCCAGCTGTTGTGAAACTAACTTCTGTAATTTAAGAGCTGCAGCATTGGCTGCAGGAGTTCTTAATTGCAGTATCAGCCTCTCCTGGTTCTTCGCAAGTTACTTTTTTGTAAAGAGAGATGATCATATTTCCTTGTTTGGAAAATGTACTATAACATTTACTCAGCTACCAATTTCTGCAAGGACCACTTGCTAGAAAGCCACAAATCAGGCTGCTGCCAAGCATCTACAGATCACTGAGGTGTTGATAGCTGAAGATACTAATGCAGAATGACACAGAGTGGCTGAAGTTGGAAAGGGCTCTGGCAATTTTGTGGTCCAGCCCCTGTGCTTAGGCATGGCCACCCAAAGCAGTTTTCCCAGGATCATGTCCTGACTTTTGAATATCTCCAAGGAGGGAAGCTCTGCAGCCTTTCTGGGCAACCTCTGCCTGTGCTTGATCACCCTCACAGTGAAAAAGTGTTTCTTAATGGTCATATGGAACCTCCTGTGTTTCTTTGTGCCATTGCCTCTGGTCCTGGCATTGTGAATCACTGGAAAAAAGCCTGGCTCTGTTCTCTTTGCACCCACATTTCAGATATTTATAGCATGTTGATGAGATGTGCTGAGCCTTTTCTTCTCCAGGCTGGACAATCCCCATTGTCTCAGACTCTTCTCATAGGAGAGATGCTCTAGTTGCTTCGTCACCTTTGTGGCTTTCGCTGAGCTTTCTCCAGTAGGTCCATGTCTCTCATACTGGACTGCCCAGGACTGGCCACTGTGCTGAGCAGAGGGGCAGGATCCCCTTCCCACCTGCTGGCAGCTCTCCTCACACAGCCCACGGTAACGTTTGCTTTTTCTGCAGCAAGGGCACCCTGCTCACTCCTGTCCAGCCTGTTGTCTACCAGGATCCCCAGGGCCTTCTCTGGGGGCCAAGCTGCTTCCCAGCTAGACAGCCCCCAGTACATCCTGGGGTGTGGGCTTGTTCCTCCCCAGGTGAGGCACTTTGTTCTTCCCCTCACTGAACTGCACAAGGTTCCCATCAGCCCATTTCTCCAGCCTGTGGAGGTCCCTCTGGATAGCAGCATGACCCCCTGGTGTATCAGCCACTCCTCCTACTTTTGTCATCCAACTTTCTGAGAGTCTGCTCTGCCCCATCACCCAGATCATTAAGATACAGGACAGAATGGGACCCAGTATTGACCCGTGGGGTGTACCACTAGATACAGGCCTCCAACTAGATTCTGTGCACCTAATCACCATTCTCTTGGCTTGACTCTTCAGTCAGTTTTCAGTCCACCTTACTGTTTGCTTGTCTAGCCCCTTGTTTGTTAGTTTAATAGTTTCTTCAATTTTTCTTTTAGTTTAATTTCTATTCTAATTTTTGTTAGTTTAAATTTTCTGAAGCTTCCTGAGAGCAAATCTTGGCTTTCTGGTGCTCAGAAGTACAGTGTGAATGCCCTCTAGTCCTCCAAAATTTCAAGAGTTAGAATTGGTTCCTTGCACAAATTATGATGGTCTGGCCTCTACTGGTTCATAATGGCTCATAATTCTAATACCTCAATTTGTGTCCTTGCAGCTTTCAAGAATCAATTCAGTTCTCTGTTCTGCTTTATTTGTCGTATTACATGCCTCAAGACTTTATCTTTTCTTATCTCCAATGTGTTTTTTTAGTTATCCAGTATTTAGTTTTCTGGAGATCAGTGGTGTATTCATTTACGATGCTTAGCTTGTTGGGGAAAGCTCTCCCTTAGGATATGCAGACATAAATGTCCAATATGTGTTACCTCACACAGACTGAGACTAAAGAGTTTGAGATCATGACAATGACAAGTAACTTCAATCTTACTTTGTAGCAGTAGACTGGATAGAACAAGAAGTGATGGGACAATTTACGTTATTTAAGCCAGTTTCCCTCAATTCTTGGCAGGCACAGACAGTTTCAGTAAGTTACAATTAGTGTAGAAATTTTTTAGTGCTAAGGTAAAGATCCTCAAGACAGCAGTGCCCTGTAGAAAATCAGCAGGGAAGAGGTCAGAAGTATTGCCAGCAACTTGATACCTCATAACAGCAATGAATCCTGAGTGGAAGTGGTGAATCTTAAGCAGAAATAGAAACATAATGCTGGAACATACCCCAGAGAGAGAATGCAAAACATCTCCAAATGCTCATGTGATTTGTTCTGGAGTAGATTCATTCCTTATTCTAGATGAGGCAGTGTGGGAGAAGAGGCCCACCAATGGCACTAAAGCACTGCCTTAAAACAAATCCAGTATTTCTGAGAAAAATTAATCCACCTCTGCACAGTCCACTTGTCCATCCAAGGTAGTTGGCAGAAATGTTGAAGTTCAAAAAACACAGTACTTACATGTTTAAATATGTGTGAAAGAATAAAATGTACTTAGAATTGAAGTTAATGCAAAAAATCCACACCATGTTGAAGGGGACTCTTTAGAGTGCTGGTTCTGATTTATATTTCAAACTTAGTAAATTTGGGATTGGTTTTGTGTTTTCAAGGCTGCTGACTTGGCGACCAGTTGGTGGGGAGTTTTGCTCTGGCTCTCCCTCTGATGCAAAAGAAAAACTGGTAAGCTGCTGAAATAAAAAAATAATTTAAGATTGCAAGAGCTCAGTCCAAATGTGTTGTGATGTAGAATAGGTGAAAAGTATACTTGGTTTAAATACATTTTTCAGTTTTGATTTACGTGATTTTTTTTTTCCAGCTCAAGTGCTATTTAATGTTTAAAAATGGCAAGGAATTAACTGATACAGAAGTACGTATTTGTTTGCAGCAAAGTTGACTTCCAGAAATTGGCTGTAGGTAGTTACCTGTGTTTGTTTTAAGTAATGCCCTGTGATTGGTAGGTTTCTCTAATACTGTATTTGAGCTTTGAGTTGTTTTCTGGTTTGGGTCATGGTTTTTCTTTCATTTTGATGTACTGGCAAGAAGAGAAACTGCTAAAGAGGGATAGATTGACAGATTGACTTTTTCTTTTTTTTTTCCCCTCCAAATTTTCTCTTGTAATATCTTAAATATCTATTTAAGATAGAAAATGGATATAACCATCAGATTTCTTAGCATTGATTGCATAAACTGATGTGAAGTCTGGATTTGCCTGCAAGTGACAGTCCTGTAGCTACTTTGCTACTGATGAGAATGAGTTTAACTTTTGGACATTCTCACAAGATTGCTGCATGAAGTTCTTTATAGATTAGTGAAGGCACTTGATAACAGTTGCTCAAGGATAATGGTCCCAAATGAGCTTTACTAAGAGAGACCGACTCCCTCCATTTATCTTTATGGAGTGTGAACATGATTCAGTGTCGTGGTTTGACACTGGCCCAACGCCAGGCACCCACGAGAGCCGCTCTCTCGCCCTCCCCTGCCACAGCTGGGCAGAGGAGGGAAAAGGAAAAAAAATTAACGAAGGCTCCATGAGTGAGGTAAGGACTGGGAGAAACACTTCAAGGGGGGAAACAAGCTCAACTTCAGTTGCGAAGTGAATTTATTACTAACCAGAATCAGAGGGGGATAATGAGAAGTAAAATAAGCCCTTAGAACACATTCCCCCCCCCAGCCCCTCCCCCCTTCCCACGGACAGGGCAGGGGGGTTTGGTCTGTTCATCACCGAGATTCCCTTCTGCTGCTCCAGGAGAGGAGTCTTCCCCTGTGAGGCCGTGGGGTCCCTCCCACCGGAGACAGTTCTCCTGAACTTCCCCGGCGTGGGCCCGCTCTCAGGAGCAAGCCTGGAAGCAGGCCCCTCTCTCTCCACCAGGTCTCCCACTGGATCACAGCCTCCTCCAGGCATCCACCCTCTCCAGCACAGGCACCTCCCCCACGAGCTGCGGGTGGATCTCTGCATCCCCCGTGGATCCCCATGGGCTGCAGGGGCACAGCTGCTTCACCATGGTCCTCACCACGGCCTGCAGAGGCATCTCAGCTCTGGAACGTGGAGCACCTCCTCCCCCTCCTTCTCCCCGACCTTGGTGTCGCCATGTTGTTTTCCCTCACATGTTCTCACCTCCTCCTCTTCTCTGACTAGAATCCAAAATCTTGTGACTTTGTTTTGATTTTCTTCTTAAATATGTCATCACAGAGGCGTTACCGACCTCTCTCATTGGCCCAGTTTTGGACAGCAGCATGTCCATCTTCAGAGCCATCAGCCATTGGCTCTGCTGGACATGGTGGGAAGCTTCCAGCAGCTTCCTCACAGGAGCCGTCTTTGTGGCTCCCCTGCTACCTAAAACCAGGCCGTGCCAAACCAATACATTCAGTTAAAACAGAAAGTAAATGTTTGTGATGGCTAGTTCTCATTATATGGATGTTATACTTTCATGCTGTATTATGACTCATTTATATATATATTGGCTATATTTTTTATCCATTTATGTCAAATATAATAGCATGCATAAATGGCAAATAAATTCAAAGTCTTGAGTAAATTGAAAGATCTTTTCCCTTTGAAGTAGTTTAACATGAATGTTTTTAAAAACTGTTTTTGTCTTCAGTATAAAAAAATACTTTGCAACTTCAAAATTAACAGAACTTGCATAATAAATTATACTAAAGGAAAAATATTTTGGCTTTCTCATTTAGTAGGATAGAATCTTTGCAGGCTTTGGATATTTTCATCTCATTTTTCTTTACGTAGCTCAAATATGATGGAGCGTTTTGGTATCTATAGACATTATACTTATTAAACTATATATTTTTACTTAATAGAGATGAAATCCTTTGTTATCTAGTGATATGAGAAGCTGAGATGTTCTTTACAGGAACCTTGCAGCAAACCTCCTACTCTTGATCTGATAAAAGCCATAGTAACTCTTGGCTGACAGAAGAAGTGCTTGGAGGGCATACAAAAACCTATCTGAAAAATGCTACTCATCTACTTTTCTGTGTACTTAAGTATTTGTTACTTGATAAATTTTCAGTTGTTTCTTAGTAGCTCATCTGTTTGGTACATTTTTCATGAATGCTCATAGCAAATATGAATAGACGTGAATGAAAGTGCAGTGTTGAAACAGCAAATGTCTTGAGCTCTGAAGATCCCAGCACTATTATCAGTTAGGTTGCAGAAGTTTTCTATAAGTTAATTACTTAGTTTTTTTTGCTTTCTTTTCAGGATACAATCTCCCAGAAGTCAGTAGATATCCATGATTCCATTCAGCCTCGATCTTCAGATGGACGCCCGTATCAACCCAGCACAGGGGCCACAGTAGCTGAAGAAACGAGTAAAGCCAGGCCAGCAGCAAGTGCGTGCTCTGCAGTGATTTGGCATTTGATATCTCTTAAGAGTAGTATTTAGTAGATGTTTGATATATTAGTTATAGCCCCAGCTATGACTTCAGAAACATGATGTGAAAAGATCACATTTTTAAACTTTTTGTCTTCATGCAGTATGACAGAATTCTCTTGGGCTCCTGTGGGTCCACATTTTTGGGTTGTGTTTTAAAAATCAAAGATTTCAACTGCAAGCTTCTAGGCTTTTTACCCAAAGCAAAATATTAAAAATAGTAGTCTCCTTACAGTGCTGTGTATTTTTTTTTCCTTAGGAGCAGAGATTTTTCAGTGCAAAATGCAACAGAAGCAGTAGCTGAAAAAGAATTCTGTCTGTGATTTGAAGAGAGTATATCAAACCCTTATTTAAGAGCCTTGTGCAGTTATGTGTTGGTGCTTAAAATGGTCATGTGGTGACATCAGCACTTGCCACAGCTGCAGACAAGCAATGAGGCCAGTGCTGTGCTAAGCCTCCTGCCTGGGAACAGCCTCCGCCTCTGCCTCTTGCTATTGCACTGAAGGTCCAAGTCACTCATTTTGGTGATTTCTAGGTAACATTGAACCAGGTTGATCCAATGTATCACAGACAACTTCCGGAAACAGTTTTTTACGATGTTCCAGTTGGTAACATGGTGATCTGTCCTGGTGTTAGTAATTCAGACAGGTGGATTCCAGCTTTGGTTTACACATGTGCTTGAAGTTAAACTGTTCTTCAACTTGCCCTCAAAATAGCTCAGAAAAGTTCTTTAGTTAACAAGTAATTTTCTTTCCTTTAAAGAATTTCCAGAACAGAAGTTATTTGCTGCTCTTTTGATCAAGTGTGTTGTACAGCTGGAACTCATTCAGACGATCGACAACATTGTGTTCTTCCCAGCAACTAGCAAAAAAGAGGATGCAGAGAATCTAGCAGCAGCACAAGTAAGTGGAACTGATAGATATCTCTCTTTTTAACACCTTTTCTTCCAAAGGTTTTAAGATAAAGTTTCTTAAACTCCCATAACATCTGCTAATTTACAATTTTTACATAGGTTTGAGAATTTCCATTGGACTGTTGAGATCTTTTACAACTTCCATTAAATTGCATTTGCTGTGCCAGGGCAGCACTGTGGAGATTAAAACATGTATTGCTCAAAGGGATTTATGTAACTGGGATATGGATATAACCTTTACTACAGTGTTAAGTTTAAGTACAAGTACAGATGTAAACAGGTTAGGATGGAGTTATCACAGGAGCTTGCTGAAGACAGTTGTGAATTTTTACTTCAAATATTTTTTTTTTCTTTTCCTTTTTTTTTTAATAGAGAGATGCAGTAGACTTTGATGTCCATGTGGATACACAGGATCAAGGGATGTATCGTTTTCTAACATCACAGCAGCTTTTCAAACTTCTCGATTGTCTGCTGGAATCTCACAGATTTGCTAAAGCATTTAATTCAAACAATGAACAAAGAACGGCTCTCTGGAAAGCAGGTGAGTCAGTCCCCTTGGAGAAATACTTTTGTGACGGTGTGAATTGACCCAAAAATAGGTCAAAAGTATTTTGATGCTGAATGTAAAAGTTGAAGCTTTAGCTTTATAACTGCAGGATTCCTAAAGGGAGGGGATGTCATCTGTGCAGTTGCAAATATGTCTGGTTTCCTAAAATTTAAGGTTTCACTGAGGTACAGCTGCCAAGCTGATTCTTGGCTGTAGGTGTGAGTCCCATGCTTGAAAGCTGCAGGCACAAACACAGGTTTCACAGCTACCTGGAAGCTGAGATTAAAAATGGGTGCCAAACACAATCATGGAACATATAAATAGATTAATTTTTAGCAATGCTCTGTACTAAATGTTACGAGAAATTAATTACTGAGGTGGTTCTTCTGTCTGTGTGCAGAAGATGCTTAGAAAGAGAAGTGGGGGACTGTAAGAAAGAATGTCAGTTGAAAGAAAAATCTGAATGGAAACTTGGAATTCCTGTAGGTTTCAAAGGCAAATCAAAGCCCAACCTGCTGAAGCAGGAGACGAGCAGCCTGGCCTGCGGGCTGCGCATCCTGTTCCGCATGTACATGGACGAGAGCCGCACCAACGCCTGGGAGGAGGTCCAGCAAAGGCTGCTGAAGTAAGGTCCATGGAGCTGAACCTGTTCATATTATTTCTGATGTTAAAGAAGGAGGTTTTTATTTGGAAGGATATACCTTCTCTGTTTGCAGTGAACTTCTAGAGCTAATGTGTGTGATGGCGGTCGCAGCTAATATTAAGAGTTTTATGTTCTGTGGGGAGTGCTCTGCCTCCAGCTACTGATGCTGTCTCTCCTTTTTGTTCTCATTACATGTTTTGCAGAGAGAACAAAGGTTTTGTCACCTTTTTTTGTATCATCTGGGTAGGTGGAGGCTTGTTATAGCTCCTCTTTAAAAAGGAAAGCAACTATCACCTAAACCCTGTTTTTTCTTTCACTAGCCTCAGTGAAACTGCAGTGGAGCTGGCACTGTTTGTTCTCATCTGCAGAAATGGACACTGGGCTTGAGCAGCCTTGTGAGGATACAGAGGCTTTTGGCTCTGTGGTTATTCATCTGAATGGTTTTTGTTTACAAAGTTTTTCAAGCAACTCTTGGAATAAGAGAGGGCTTAAAACCACAACAGCAACACTTAAGGCTGGGGCTTTAAGGTTCACAGACCAGGAAGCAGAGCTGAAAACTGCCTGGTTCCATCAACATGAGATGTTCCTAAAGTGCACATAGCATTTTGTCACATACTTCTCACAGAGCACTCGATACATTTCAAATACATGCACAAACAGCATAATCACATTTTTTCAGCTTATTTATTACTGAAGTCCTGGGACTTTGGGTTTAACAAAGTCACTGCTTTCTGTCATTAATCTTAGAGCAGCTTTCATAAAACAATGCTGTTCTACACTAGGGCTCTAGACTGCCAGAGGTTGCAAAGCCAAAGCTCCCTCTCTTCAGAAGAGCTCAGAAATAAATGTGAGTTGCTATTTTTTTGTGTCATTTGTCTCCAGTGTCTGCAGCGAGGCTCTGAGCTACTTCCTCACTCTTACATCAGAAAGTCATCGGGAAGCCTGGACTAACCTTTTACTCTTATTTTTGACTAAAGTCCTGAAGATAAGTGATGAGAGGGTAAGTAACTATTTGGAAGGATGTTTCAGATGACATGTACAGGTAAGAAGGAGTTCCAGACTGGTTTGTCACACACAGTTACAGACTCGACTTTAAAAGCTCCTGCTGCTCTGTAGACGCTCCTTGTGTTGAGGGAATGTACGTTCAAACTGCACTTGACAGCTACTGACACTAATAATTCAGTGTGAAGGTGCAGTGAGTGATAAAATAAAACGTGTCAGAGAAGTTTAAAGATGCTGGAATCCTTTAGAAGTGTGTGTTGTTTTCACCCCTCTCCTGCTGAGGAAGGGAATTAGTGATGATATTTTATTCAAAGAATTAACTCTTGTTTCTGCCTCCAGTGCTGCGGGTACATGTACACCTTGACCTTCTCCAAAGCAATTCTGCAGTAAATAAATCCCTGTTTAGATCTCCCTCTGTTTCTAAGAAAACTTGGCTGAAATAATTAAGTGAAAAAGGCCAACTGCAAGAAAAAACTCATAATAGAGAAATATTTCCTCTTGGGGAATAAGCATTAGTAAAGAGCTTTGTGTAGCTGGTGAGCATCTGTCAGAGTATATCACAGCTGTCTTAGCCTTATTCTAGCACTGCTAACTTCAGTTGTAAAGATGCTTCTGCTTGTTACTTTGTGGGTTTCTCACCCTCATTTGGTAGAGCATTTAATATTCATATTTTGCAGTGTGCTTTCTGAGGTGTACCGATGTGTAATAGAGTAATTTCTTGTTTGTTTTCTCCTCAGTTCAAGGCCCATGCCTCGTTCTACTATCCTTTGTTGTGTGAAATCATGCAGTTTGACCTTATCCCTGAGCTTCGAGCTGTTTTGCGAAGGTTTTTCCTGCGGATTGGTGTGGTTTTCCAAATATCCCAACCACCAGAACAAGAGTCTGGAATAAGCAAGCATTAGCAGATAGTGACGCTGTGTTTCAAGGTTTATATTCCTCAGCTAAATAAAAGGACCAGGTAGCTGGGCCATTCTCTCTGGATATCCATATAAATGATTTCTTTCTCTGGCCACGTGTATCCAAGGGTTAACGGTACAGACGCTTACACTGTAATTAAGGCTTGCAACACTCCAGTCCCTCTCTTTCCTGGCGGATTCTCTCTCGTCGGTTTCTCTTGCCTGGCTCGTGCTGAGCACAGAGCCAGTTTTTAGCACAGTCCCCTTGTCAGCACGGGCTGCAGTGTCCTTTACTGTCCTAGACAGCAGTATAGCAACAGATGTTTATGGCGGGTGTGAAAGTAAAATGTACCCAAAGAAACATATATATGTAAAGGTTTGAGCTTCTGCGAGAAGTACAACTCAGGAGAGCTGTATTTTGAAGGATAAAATGTTTATAGTGAAAAGAAAATGGAGATTATTGTTCATGGAAAAAAATATTTAGCAACTATGTCTGATATTCTAAGTTTTTTGCACACTCAGGCTGTCTGAGACATTGGTAATCATCCTTCTGTGAAAATGTACAGAGATGCAGGTCTGTAATATAAACTCTTTAACACTATACAGTTCTTCCTGAATTATTTTATTTCTGTATTACTGATTTGTTGAAAGCCCATAACTCTTCCTTGTTTACCAAATGCACTAGAAGTTTGGGGTTCTTTTTTTGGGTTGTGATTTTTTTTTTCTTTTTTTTTTTTCTTTTTTTTTTTGTTTTTTGTTCGTTTTGTTTTGTTTCATTGTAGCCCAGAAGTTATTGTTGCTGACTTTTGTCAAGAACAGCGGTAGAAATATCACGACTGACATAACTACCTGTAATATACTTGTTTTAGGGCTTTTAAATATAACGAGCCATTGAAATGATGATCCTTCAAGGACTGGAACTTGAATCACTGCAAACAAGTCTAGGTTGTGTCTGCTGTCAGATGTTTTTTGTTTGATGTAGATTTCACTCTTATGTACAGAATTTAATGTTGGATATATTCAAGTAACAAATCTGGCATGGTTTGGGGATGGTTAAATTTATTGGAAATGTATTCATACTGTGAATTGTGCTCTGATGGTTAACAGACGAGATTGTCAAGCATTCTGTATTACAATGGATGTAGAAATTTTTTTCAGATGGACAAAATGTATATGGTACAGATATGTAAAGTTTTCTATGTAAAAAAATTCTGTACAACTTTCTGTACAATATTTGGTTCTCATCTGGCATATTCTAATCAGGTTATAGGTCAATAAAGTTTTTGAACTCTTTCATCAGTGCAATCAAAACCAGTCTAATCCACAGCTACTTGTTTTACAGTTTGCTTTGCCTCTCACGCTTTTGTTTCAAAGGAGCAAACCCCAGACCCCGGGAGCAGAAAGGTGGATGCCCTTTGGTTGACTGGGATGTGTCTTCTCACTTTTAGAGACAAATACAGAGGGAAAAAGAATGGTAAATTTAAAAAAAAGGTGGGCAGGGCTGGAGGAGAATAAAAGCACTGCATGAAGTGGGCAGATGAACCCTGTAGTGCTGCACAGATAGAAACTCAAGTACTGCACTTTGCTCTCTGGGGATTAAAATATAAACACCAAACATCTGATGGAGAAGGGGGGAAGGGAAGGGCTGAGATAGCAGTTCTGCTGACTTGGAGCACATCAGCAAGCTCAGCTGTGCCAATGTCTTCGATTTTGTAAGTAAAAGTGGAATTGGATTGTACTTCAGTGTGTTCCCACAAAGCTCCTGACTGGTACAGGAGAGCAGTGTGAAGACCAAGAAGGTGTGTGAAGGACACTGCTCTCTCTTACAGGGCAATGAATCTGCCATAGACATTCACAGCAGGCTCCAGAAATAAGCGTAAGCAGTTCAATGAAATAGCTATGGAAAAGCCAGAAAAGGGAATTAAAATGTTGTGACCTGTAATTCAGAGTTTGCTCACAGAGTTAATTGGGGTGGAGCAAAACCAAATAACAATTACCAGTGTCGGAAGGGGGAGAACTGAGGTTATTTGAATTAATTGTAGCCTTTCCTCTTGGGCTGTATTTTACTTCTTCAGTTTGTTGTGCTGTGTTTAAATCTTAAACTGCTGTGCTAGGCCAGATCTGAGGTCTTTCTTTGTTTGACAGTGATCAGTAATAATTTTTAGAGTATAATGTATTGCATCCCTATTCATTGTCATTCTCTTCCCCCATGACTTTAGCAAACTGTTCTGAGACCATTACCAGGGTGTTCCTTACACTGCTGCCCTGAGCACTCTTTAAACAGCCACTGTTCCTTGTGTCTGCTCACTTGCTTTCTAATCATCTGTGTTCAGGATAGAACAGTGAGTACAATGAATTATCTAAAAACTTGGGCAGTTGGGGTTGTGGGGCTCTTTCTGGTTTTAAACCTCACTGCTTCATTGTCTTACTGTGTACTCCCCTTTACTAATGACGTTTTTCTTTTATAGCCTGGCCTTCTCATGTCTTATTTATTGCTTATGTGGAAAAGGCCCAATAGCTGTTAAATTTTGATTCATTGGGAACTGAACTTCAGTGTCATCATAACTCTTTTCTGTGCATCTCTTTGATTCTTGCAATGGCAGAGCAGCACCAGGTGTACTCTGGGCATCCTACTCAACGTGCAGCTTTCTTAACATTCACATTTGTGATAATTATCAAGAATCGGGGGTCAGGGGCAGGGAGTAGGTTCTGTTTTAGTAATCTCAGTATCCATCAGGGCTGTGGACTGCAGATATATTTATTTTGCAGGTGAGGCTGTCATGATAAAAAGTTTTTAAAAGGCAGAAGGGCCCTGCCAAAAGCTGAACTTTGGAGACGCAGAGAAAGCTGAAGGAAACATCTGGAAAGGGAAGCCTCAGGGCCCAAGGGAGGGTGGCTGTCGGGAAGAGTGGAATTCGTGGTGCTAAGGGCTGCTGAGCAGTGAGGTTAGTCATTTCAGTGGTTGCTGGCCACAGCACAGAGGGGCTGTGCCTGGCCATGAGCTGGAGTAAAGGAATGCTGTTACAGTGGGGATGTTGCAACACGCGTATCAAACAACGAGGCCGGTGGAAAGAAATACCTATGGGCTGATTCTTGATAGATGTTTCAGAGATGTTTATTTCTCCAGCCGCATGGCCGGGGCTCTGCCCAGGAACTGTTCCAGTCACGGGACCAAGGGTCCTTCTGCCCGCGCAGGGAACACAAACCAACCAATGGGAACGAGGCTGAGCAGGGGCAGGGAAGCCCCGTGTCTGTGCCCTCAGGGCCCCTCTCCCAGGGCTACACGGCAGGGGAGGGACCCCAACACCTCACCCGTTTTATTTTAATAAAAGGAGAATGAAAACAACTGGATAAACATAACAAGAACAGTGAACAGAATGCCAGCCTGTGGTGGTCTGTGGCATTTACAAAACTTACTGCAGTGAAATGAGGGTGGCTTTTTAGGGCAACACTTCATGCTTCTGCCAGGGGTAAAATGCTGACTAAAATTAAAGAAATAAAGAATAATTAAAATTCGGTAGGCAACTAGATGAGGAAGAAGAGAAATTCTGCCTCTAGCCTGGAGTTAGGGCAGTGAGCATGTTACAAAGTTCAACTTGTGAAGTAACTGGAGAGAGCCATCAGGGCAGGTGACAAAAGCATAAAAGACGTAAGGTGGGATTTGGTGTGAGAGGGTGGTAAGTGTATTACTATAAAGCATTTTCATCTCAGCTGCTTAAAATTATTTCCGCTGCCTCTGGTAAATCCAGACTGAAGCAGCCATGCAGGCTGCAGTACCTGCTCCAGCCCAGGCTGGGGATTACACCACTGCCCCTGCTTGAGTGGCCACCACTGTCACAGCCCCGCTGATGAACATGAGCCTTCTCACTGCTGAGCCAGAAATTCAGGGCAAGAATTATCCTGATTTGGCAAATCCTCTCTGGATAGGAATGTGCTAAGCCCATGAAGAAGCTGAACACCACCCAGGTTTGAAGTGCATCTGTCAGCAAACATTGCCTGCCGTCATCATGGAACTCCTGTAGCCTTCAACCATGCTTACAAAAGCTTGAAGATGGCATTTTAGTAAAAATAAAAGACCTTTGTAAAAACTTCTTGTTTTCATCGGTAGTTTGTTGGGATCTTTTTTTTCCTCTGTTGATCATGTTTAGGCCTCTGGGTGGGAATTTCCTAACCAAGAGGAAAGCTGTGGCATTACCCTGCTTCACCTTGGTCATCTAGTTCACTGCACTCCTAAAATCTTGCTTCCATCTACATGTCCTTGCTAAAGCTCTGTACTCTTAATCAACAGATTTTCCATGTGTTTTTGTTTCTTTGCAGACAGCCTTAACAGTTTGTTCATGAGTAAATGAAAGCTGAAGCAAATAATAAGAAAATTGAAGTCGGCTTTCACAGTTTTTGTAACAAAAATAATTTTAGTAACAAAATACTTTATTAACTCTTCAATCAGAAACATAAATATATGCAACAATATCTGTATTTTCATCACATGACAAGTTAGGGAATGTAAGACACATTGCTAATAGTAATTTTTTTCCCCATGAAAGTGTTAGCTGCACTTTTCATGCAGGATAGTATTTATCCTGTATGAAAAGTAAGTATCCTTCTTCAAGTTATTCACTCTTTGGATAAAAACCTAATGCCCTTCTGCTGTTGGGCTATGCTAATACCAGACAGTTTTGGACTTTGACTATAAAGCTAAAAAACATCTTTGATTTAATATCAAATTCACACACACACCACACTCTGTTTCTGAGGCTGAAACTTAAGTTGTATAAAAAGTGCAAAAGCGGCCAAGCTATTCCTCCATTTCCCACGTCACGGAATAGAAAACATCCCTGTGCTACATCTCCGCTCCACTGCAGTGTCTGATCCTTTATTATTGCTATTTTAAATTGCACACACAGCTCCACACTCTGTACACGGAGGAGAACTCTCCCTGCAGGATTCTGGCAGGTGCAGCGGTGCTGGGCGCTGCCTCCTCGGCCGCGGCGGTTCCTGGGCTGTGTCAGCCGTGCGCGGTGGAGAGGCCCTGCCAGCCCAGCGGGAGCGCGTTCTCCGGGGAGAGCTTTGCTGAGCCCGGCTGCTCCACCAGGAATCTCCGGAGCGTGGCCGACGTTCCCGGTCGCAGCCAGGGCTCTGTGGCCTCGGTGTCAGTGGAGCTGGAGCATCTGCCGGCATGGGACTGAGGGCGCTTCAAAAGGTCGTCCACGTCCCCCAAGGAACTGTCATCACCTGAGAAAGGAGGAGAGCAATGCTCCTGTGAGAGGGGACAGAAGCTCTTCCCATCACAGCACTGGCCAGGCTTGGCTGCAGTGAATGCATCAATTACACTTTTAAATGACATTTGTTTCTACTTAGCACACGGTTGCTGCTGTTCTGGGAACTGCGCCCCAACAGCTCCCCACCACCAGCTCAGCAAGGGATAAGGATACAGGCAAAGGTGGGTGGACTCAGCAGAGGGTTCTTGCTTTCCAAAAAGTTTCCATTTAGTCAAATCTGGCCATGCATATATGCATTAAAATGCATGTAAAAATAAAGCCATTCAATTACAGGGGCCTGGCTGAACACTATAGACAGTCTCCTATTGAGGAAGAATTGTTTTAACTTGGTTTAACAGTGCAAATGCAGGTGAGCCTGTGCATCACAGCCCAGCTACAGCTCAAAACCTCAATGCAGTCTCATGCTGAAACTGGCTAAGTTGGGATCTTCCAGCTACAAAACAAACCCCAGCAAATAAAAACCAGAACTGCCTTGCCTTTGAACTTGGGGTCATTATCACTCTGTACCTCTACTATTACTTGTACATACACATGATACCTTAAACAAGTAGTTCTTAGTGTGGATTATCAAACAACATACATTTTTACTATAAATGAAGGGGTATAAAGGTGTAAGTTCCTCTGTGCTGTTCATTTCCAGGCTTTACAACATTTACTTTTTACATACTTAAACCAAAATTGTGCAATTCCCCTCTAGCTATAATGATTGAAAATTGCAATGTTTTCCTCTTAAAACTGAGTCACGTCAATGAGGAGGTTCTGGTTTCTTGGTATTTAGGGTGGGCAGAAAAATATTTAAAGACTCTGGATTAGGAAAAAAAAATCAACATTTTTGCAGAAACATCCTAATTCAAGCAAAACAGAATTGTATATTCTTTAGTGATAAAATAATTCACCTAAGCAATTGATAAATATCATGTAATTTAAGTATTTGGATGATTTTTACAGATTTCAGGGGTTTATTCTGGAAAATGATGACTTTTTAAAAATGAGAACTTAAACCAAAGGTTCTCTGACGATTCTCATTAAAAACTGAAAGTTGATGTTCTGACCATGGGTGTGAGAGCCCAAGGCCTGGAGGAGCAGCAGCCAGGTGTGCAGGGGTGAAGGGAAGAACAGGAAACGCACAGCCCCAAATACACTGGGAGCAAGGGCTCCGTTTTCCTCTTTGTGTGTTAGGTGGGATTGCAGGTTCTAAAACAAAATGCCAAATACTTTTTGTTCCGAAAGAACTTGGCACGAATCACTAGTTCTGTCACATAATACAGACAGTGATCTGATCATCCTCCAAGCCTTCCCAGTCTGGTTAAAACTTGTCTGTAACACTAGAAGTGAGAGCAGACCTCCCTCTCTCTAGGGCCTGTCATCTCCTGTGCTGGAAGCTGGCAGAGTGAACCTCTTTGTCTCCTCAATCCTGGGTCAGATGAACTCTCCTGGGGGTTGGAGCCCACAGTTTTTTGAAGACATAGGTTATAGTGGGGTTAACAGCCACAGCAGGAAAAGTCATACCTAAACAAAATTAATTTTCTCTTTGCTGCTTTAAGAGATTATATTTAGCAACAGTAAAAATAAGGTTGTTTAGAGATAAATAGTGAATGTCCAGGCCGGAGGGCTGCATTTCCCCACACTTAACTACTTCTGCCTTTAAAGCAAAGCCTTTAGATCTTGAAGATGGCAGAGGTAAGATCAACTCTTCTACCAGAGGTAAGATCACAGTGCACATCACTGGATCAGACTCACTTGGTGCTGCTTTTAGAAAGCACAGCAGATCAGCTGCACTGCACAACTTCATTGGGAATTTCAACACTTTGCACATGCCATAAAAAACTGTCCTTAATTGGGACACATATCAAGACTCTTGATAATTCAGTCTGCATGTGGAGGCTGGGTGTAAGGAGAACTTTTCCTTAGCGTGAAATCCTGGTTAGGAAATTGAATGGTATCTGGATTCCTGCAAAACACCAATGGCAGCACATCCTGTGTGCCCAAATCTCTGAGCATTCCCTCTTCTGTATATGAGCCTGCTCTTGTTTATGCCCTTAGGAACACACATACCTTGCCTGACAGAGAAGGCATCTCAGGCTTGCAGAGACTCCATCACCCAAATATTCACCAAGTCTACACTGATAGGAATTCATCTGGATGGTGAAAATGGAGAAAGCCTGGCTCCTTTTTTCTTATTTTCCAATTAAGAAAACAATACTAGGACGCCTTTAGGATTCCCACATCAGCCCCACAGGAGAAAGTGAACTGCTGCAGACAGAGCCTCCTTATTGAACCGGATCAGCTCTTAGAATTTATCAAAGCCTGTGAATTGCCATCTCTCATCATTTCAAGGGAAGATAACCAGGTTCCTTGGTTATATATTTGAGAGATTTGTTTTCTCTCAGCAGTGTCTTTGAGGGCAGAGGAGAAATTACAGTCCTGGCTGCTCGGAAAGCAAGAGGATGCCACCAGGGTTCTTTGAAAAAAACTTGGCTTCACTCATTTTTTCTGTAACATCCCTGAGCACAAGAACAGGAGGGCAGGCAGCAGTGCAGCCTGAACGACCACAGCTGAGCAAGAGGATCTCTTGCTCCCTTTCCAAGAGGCACAAATGCTAACCATGAGTGATGGATCCCCATGTGCTCCAGAGAACAAGCTACATACAGACATAAATGTAAATATAAATATAAATATATATATATGTGTGTGTGTGTGTGTGTGTATATATACACACAGATCAAAATTATATTTATCTAAAGGCTGAAACTCTGGCGACTGTGACAGAAGGAAAGCAAAATAAAAAGTGTAGTGCATATGATAGGTGGAATTCTAAAAGAGGTGAGATAAAACAAGGATACAGAAGTAAAAGTAGTTCATATAGCAAAAATATCTGGGTAGAGTAAAATTAGTAAAGAGTTTATTTAGATTATAGAAGAAAATAGTATGAGTAGGGTTTTTTTTTAGTGACTTAAAACCACAGTGAGATGGTTAAAACAAAAAAAAAACAAGGATGAAGTGCTTGTAAGAGTGCCCATAGCAACAGAATCAAAAATACTGCCAGCATCTGTACTCTCATTAAGTTTATAAAAAGGATACTGATACTGTAATTGCCTAGGCAGCATAGCAACTACCTCCAAATAAAGGGAGACTTCAGACTTGTATTCAGACTTGTATGAAAGAATCATTAGCACAAAGTGTATGAACTGGGTCACAATCCATGTGAGAAATTAGAGGCCATTAATGGTTGCCATGACTGGTACTTCACACACAACAGGGGTCTAGATCAGGCAGCCAGCATTTGGAGATGCTCCAAGACAGCTCCCAGCGCCTGATGTAAGAAACATGGAATGAATTCAAGTGTGTGTGCAGTGAAAGAGATACTCAAATACTCACATACTCAAATACTGAATGATCATTAATATTAACAAACCACTAGAAAATCAAATTAACTAGAAACTGAAGTACTTCATCATACACAATTCTCTGGCATATCTTCATGCTGGCTGGACCACAGACATCTGAATGCCAATAAGCTCACACAGGCACCTCATCATCATTCATCACTTGGGCGTTTCATTTCTTCCCACTGCCAGTTCAGCTGTGCAGCTGGATATCCCCATGCTGCTGCCCACAGTCACACACTGCAGTGGTGCAGGCAGGACAAGTATGAGTGGCTGATCAGACAGGAATATGAGAATCTTCTCCTACTCTCCTGCTCTAAACTTACTCTAAAGGAGCTGTGTTGAGGTGTGCTGGGGAAGCCTTTGTACCAGCTACAGAGCTCTATAAATAACGCCTGTGTTTGATCTGCTTGCTTGCTGTTCTGCTACATGAAGCCTATTACTATTTGCTCCTTTAATTATTGTAATTACTTGATGTTCACTACATCATCTCTGCTACAGGGAGCATACCTAAGGAAGGAGATTTCTGCTGGGGCTCAGTCAGTCTGTGCAATCGCTCCTCATTCTTGCCTTTCACCTGATCAATGTCAAGGCTGAAGTTTGAGTGCAAAGAGAAGCTGTCAGGCTGCAGCAACGGTGTCTGGCCTGGTGGAACTTCCTCCTGTAGGGAATCCAAAAATGCACAAATCCTTCAGTTAAACAGCATCCTTTTCAAAAGGGCAAATAGCTACACATGTACTCTCTCAGGAGCCATAACATGGAGTCACTGAGGAACCACAGGAAGTCTGACATTACTTCTGTCAGTTCTCATACGTACAGCACTCTCCAAAGCTCTCTGCTTTAGTCGTCTCCTCTCCCTTGCAGAAGATGGATGCTGTGGTAATAAATTAACTTCTAAGGCAGAAAACGTTTCCCCATTAGCACCTGGAAAAACAGGTGAAATAATTTTCAAAGAAATCAAAATACCAGAGAGTGCTCAAACCCGTTTATGTTTTGAAAGAAGCCAATACATTGTACTTGACTCCATCACAGGAATCAGAGGAAAGTATTCATTACAGATCTTGTTTATGCCTAGACCTTTAAAGAAAATGAGTACTCAAATGAGCACAGTACCTCTGCTTGAAAGAGAGAACACTTGGAAAATCAGTGTCATAAAGAGATACAATCATGTAACAAATTATGTTTGTAAATATGTTACATGGAATATATAATAACATTACATGGACTGACAATGTTACCTGGAATATGATAACACAAAATCTATGCATTAACCACACATCCTTGGTTGTATCTCAGCCTTTTCATGAAATAAAATGTTAGAATCTGTTAATACAAAAATAAATAACTACACTTTTTGATCATACTTTATCACATTACAGCGGGGGGGTTTAATCTATTTTTATAATATACATGGACCCTAAGGTCACGTCTCTGCTTCACACTTGTCTATTTATTCTTCTTTAGCTGACTCTGGAAACTCTATCAAACAGGTACTTTTTTTTTCCCCCTCCAGGACCAGTAACCACTGCCTGGGGCTGGTTCATGGCTTTTCTGCTGCTTGGTGCAGACAGTGGGCTGTGCTTCCTACTGCTGTCCCTCTGGCATCTTCAGAACAGAGACTCCCAGGAAAAGGAAGGACTCTGCTCAACAAAACCCCTACAGAATCCGTTACCACCAACTACTCTTTGTGACAATGAAGTCACATTTTGGAAAAGTGCTTAGTCCAGTATATCACATAAAGTAAAAAAAAAAAAAAATTAAAATAAATGTGTGTAAATTCTAAATGTAACAATTAAACAATTAAACAGTTATTTTGGTTGAAAATTGATACTTAGGTTTGAAAAATAAATTTGAATGATATCAAACAAGTTCAGATTAACAAAAAGATATTTAAAAAAATTCTTTTATATTGTCAGTTGTTTTTTTCCCTAAAAATACATTTTTTATTCTCTTCTTGTCTCTTCTCTCCCCAGTTTCACCAAAGGTACTCATGCTCTTATCACAAATGTTTTAAGTAAAAAAAATCAAAGCATAATTTTAAAATAGTGTAATGCTAACAATTCATGCATCAGAATTCCAGCTACAAGACCAGCTGAACTTCACTAGATTCAAAATAGTGCTATTACTTGGAATATAGAACATGGTTTAACAGTGTGAATTTGTCACAACAAAGAACAAGCTTAAGAATTTATTTGTACCATTAGTGTATCATCAGTATCAGATGCTACCTTTTTCCTGTAAGCATCTATCATTCACATCCTGCTGCACAGAGATGCTTTCAAATCACTGCATTAACACTAATGGATTCTAAGGTTTTCAGTGAGGCAAAAAAAGGGAAAAAAGAAACTGATAAACCACTTTATTTCTAACTGCCTCAAATTTCTGAGCCCTAGGAGATTAATTCATTTGTAATGCTGACATAATAGATGCCAAAATTGAGTTGGATTTCAAACCCATGTCAAAAAAACCTCAACCAAAACAGAGGGTAGTGTTACACTCTTCTTAGGAAATGGCACACACTGTTAAATACATCCCCTGTATTTCACAAAAGACCCTCAGACAATGTAAGCAGCACAACTCACAGAGAAGGCAGCCCACAGATAATGATAGTTTTTAATTCTCACTTCAGGGACAGAAGTCACCAGATGCATATCCAGAATGTTAGTAGCTATTTATAAAGCCCAACTAATGCAAAGGATAACACATTTTTAGGTAATGCATACAGCTCACTATTGAAGAACATGGTTTTCATCAGTCATTATATGCTAGGTTAACTGCAACACCTCACTAAACTGCAAGTACCAGCTGGATGGGGAGAAGAAGGAAAAGGGTGAGAGAACTATAAATATCCTGAACCTCATGAAAGTGGTGAATAAAACCAAGAGCACCCCATTACAGAGTTGGCAGACTCAGAGCAGATGAAAGGACACAGTTCACAGAAGGCACAGGTTGGATATTTATCCACACAATACAGCTGATGGTAAACAGAGATTCAAAAATGCTGATTCCCATTCACGAAAGACAACCTATGAAAGGCCCAGCTTAGCAAGACTCATGAAATGCAACCAGCTGCAGGTCACTGGAAGCTGGAAGAGTCCTGCATGTCTGCCTGCATCTTGTGTTCCTCTCCATGAGCCTGTCCTGGCTGAGGTGGCAGATTTGGCCCCATCCTAGACTGATGGGCTCTCCTGAGGCATCCTTTCACCATTGGGCTGTACTACTACACAGTAATCCCTAACCTGAAAAGGAAGGTATTGCAGACTACAGAGAGAACCAAGTGCACTGAACAAGGCTGAAAGCACCACCTGTGCTCTTCCACATGCCAGGTTCTATCCTGTACTCCAGGACTTGCACGTTAACAGAATAGGCTTGAATACATTTCAAATGGAAAATTCTGCTTTTAACCAAATCCAGAGATAACACTCATCAGTTTATAGAAACATTGTTTCATTTAAAAGTACCTGCAGGACTCTACTGCATCTCCCCTACAGCACAGAATAAAAACCTTGCAAGATGATTTCCCATAGATCACTGAAAGAAATTTCAATATCCATTCAGCAATGCCTGCTAATGGAAAATAACATGTAGAGGCCCGAGCTGGTTGGGTTTTTCTAGCCTTGTTATTTCGAGTGACTGGAAATAAAACAGCACTTTTATATCCATGCATATAAAGGTTGAATAAAGAGACACTACATGAGGCAGTCCATAACAAAAATCTTTAGAAAACTAAAAATCATTGACTTCAGAAGATGAATAAGTGACAACATCTGTAAGTATGATGTTGCAAGTGAAATGAAATAATATGTGAACACTAGAAAAGTGACTAATTTAGAATGAATTGCTATTTTATACCCATATAATCATACTTAAAATCAAGCATGCTTGTAAATCAAAAGAATAACCATGAAAAGAATCGCTGACTGTCTAAGACTTGTACATTTCACTGTGGACAGATTGCAATTATAAGCTGTGATTGCCAATAAATTATATTATTTGCAGCAGAACAATAGAAAAGCATTGCCTGTGCTACCATTGTAACACATTTCCTGAATAATCATTAGCTTTTCCTTATCCAAAGCTGGGAAGATGGCAAAAAAAGCCCCTTAACAAGATTAACATCCCAGAAGAAGCATGAAGAGCAGAGAAAGATGCTTTCTCATGAAAAGATGTAAGGTGGTAAAGGGCAACTGAGCAGCATCATTAAATTCAGGTATGATCTACACCGATTTTTTGCAGTAAAATTTCATTTGAATTTGGAGACATAACTTCCTAATACTTCAAACAAGTCACCATAGCTACAACCACTGCAACTTTTAAAACAGTAATAATCATTTTAGAGACACAGCATTAGACTAAACCATGTGTCTGTGCACTCACAACATGGTTAATAAGGGGAGGTATAAACTCACCAATAAAAGCACTATCCGATTCCAACAGTGAATTTTTCTGGAATTCATTAGATTCATTTCTGAACTACAAAAGTGAAACAGAAAAAATGGAAATTCAGAGGCCTCTATATATTTCTGGGGCCAAATTATAATTAATGTAAATTAATTGCCAAACTTTTGCAAAGTAAAGAGCAGCTCTACAGTGTTAATATTCTACTATCCCTGACTCTGTGGTTCTAAAAACCCAACACATTTTTAAATAACTCATACTCTTCTTAAGCATTAGGGATTTTTTTTTATTTTTCTGTAGACATCCCAGTCGCTGAAATTGCCTAGACATGGCATCTGTTGTAGTGATTTGTGTAACACAGACATTTCCATCAAGAAATTGATCCTTGTCACTCTGCAGGAGGTTCAGAACAGTCAGTGCTTGAAGTGAGGTTTGCACTTAAGGTTTGTATGAAGTATTGATCAAATGAAGAATGATTCCTTATGTTTCAGTTATCCCACCACATACAATCTTTGACATTAAAGCATTAAAATAACAAATTTCTACATCACAATATCAAGCACTAAGACCAATACTCGAAGTTCACTGCATAGTTGCAACCATTTGTTACAGAAATCCTACTGTGGAATAATTTATGTTTAAAACCACTCTAAAATCAAAGCAGTAGAAACTATCAGAGGAAACAGAATAAGAGAAAACAAATCTTTTACTGTAAAGCATTGCTCTGAATGAGAACTTCAGGCATTAAATTACAACTATGAAGTGCATAAATGTGATTTTTTTTTTAAATAAATACTGTTTCATTTCTGCATTTAGTTACAGTATTATCCTGTAATGTCTTTGCTGTTGCACAGTCTCCTGTTTTTCATCACACTACCATGAAACACAATTGAACTCTGTTATTCAGTATTTTGGGTTAGTGCAGAATTCTAATTTGATAGCACTTTATTTTGCTCTTTCACTGAGTCAGAAAATAAATGTCCCATCTGAGGACAGATTCAATTCTTGACTGCTAAGTGCATCACTTAAACCTAGCAGCAATTTAACATATGAATATAAAATAAGTACCAATGAATACAAAATGAAGAAGAGTTAAAAAATCAGGCCATCTCTGTATACAAAGATAAGCAACTTGTATGTCAAGTTTAAAGAAGCTGTCGCTTGTGTGGACAAGAAAAAGAAGTAAATAAGCTTGCTGCCTTGTTAAGTGTCATTTATTTCTCCAAATCAGTGAAAGACACAATATTTCTCACACTTGAAAAATTAATATAATAAAAAAACTTTTATTCTTACCAGGCCCATGGTTTGTGGGTAGCTGTCCAAAGCAGAATCATCTTGATCAACAAAAGCTACATAGACAAGAGACAAAACAACAGGGTTGACATAAAAACAGCTAATAACAAAACATATTTTATCAGCTTATTGTTGCAAAAATAGACCAGTATGCATTACATCTTTAAATATACATAAATTGTAATGAATTAATGAGTTTTTAAAACATTTGAACACAACAATTATTCCAGTTTCCTTATGTAAATCTAAGTAGAATCAGAGAAATCAAACAGTAATCTGTAGTGTATTATTTCTAATCTGTTTTTTGGCTCCTGGCAGGGAGTAACAACCACAACAGGGACTGCAGAAAGCCCCAAGAGTAAATGCACATTCAACATGCTGAGCACACCCCACTTCCAGCTTTCAAAGAGAGGCTGAACTAGACAGAGATCATTTCACAGAGGAAAGTGATAAGAATATATATGCTTTTATCTAGGGATAAAAAACTCCGTTCTGAAGAGCACAGAGAACCATCCTGAAAGTTAAGATAACAATGACCGAATGCGTGCTGGAAATGCAAAGAAGCAGAACTGAAGTTACTTTTCTTACTTAGTTTAAGTTTTCGAATAAATTATTTAATTAGATTGTTTTTGAGGCAGAAATGCAAGAAACAAAACCTTACTCAGTGTGTAGCTGACCTTGTGTCCAGCATCAGAGCACATGGGCTGTCAGTCCTGCTGGGCTGACACCCAGCCCATTCCTGACACTGCTCCAGCACCCAGCAGCACCCAGCACTGCAGCACAGCAAAGAAAATCCTGCCCTTGGGGCTTTCCCTCCCATCCCCCAGAATAATAGTCGTCCAAAAGTCTGTAAAAGACTGCCTCATTTATAGGGACACAGCTAGCACTTAAAAACTTGGGACATTTAAAACACTGATTTCTCAGTTTATAGTTCTATTAACAGCCAACATACTCCTCTTTCACATAAAGAGAAAAACAAACGTATCAGAGGGAAAACTGTATGAAAAGCATGTAAGACAAAGAACACTTACACACAGAGTGGGAAAAAAGGTATCCCTTTGCCACAGCAGCCCGTAACACATTATTTCACCCACAGAACAAAAGTACATAATACTGCTTTAATTCATCTTTCTTTCTGCCTTAAATCAGACACTAAAACCACTCCTCTATTTTCAGAATATGATGAACTTGTCTCTGAGGAAAATAAACTGGAAACAGAGAGATGGCAACTAATTCTCTTGCTCAGTACTCAGTGACAGACTATAAAGTTAAATGATATTGTAAAGCAGTAGGAGAGAGAAAGAGGAAAAGCTGTTCAAGCATCCTCTAGAAGTTCAAGCATCCAGTAGAAAATACTTATAAAAATCAGCTGCCTGTCTATCAATTAATCTAAGTTACCCTGAAGAGGCCTTTCCTTGGACGTCATCATGAGCCTACATTATCCATTAGCAGAAGTCTAAATGACTGCTTATGCTTGAAATTAATGGGAAGGGCAAATTTGCTTTCTAGATGGTGGAGGTTTCTCTGCAGAAAACATTAAATGAAAACTTTCTCAGACTGGTCTGTTCAAAAATATTCTAATGGCAGAAAACCAGAACCAAGCCCCAGAGAGATCTCAGCTGAAGCCGGTGCATTATTTTTCAGCATTTCAGTCAATCTCATGAAGAGGAACACTGAAGTCAACCCTATACATTCCATTTAGACATTAAATTATAGTCACAACCATATAATTAACACAGAACGTGGTATAGATATGCTTATTTGCAACTGTGATGTTCTATTATCCATAAGCAGCATCACACACATTGCTTGAACACCAGCACATCTGTCCAAGATAGAACAGGAATCATCTTTAACACTCAACAGGATACTGAACAAAACACATACTGAACAAAACACATACTGAACAAAATCCCAAAACTAAGTCCAAAACCACAAAAGCTCCTCCAAACACTCGATTTTTTCATGCTTACATTATGATAGAATTTCAGTATTCTGGTGTTTTACTGTTTTGTACTGCAGTGCTGACAGTGCACTTGAAAGAAGTAAAACCAGAGCTAGCGGGTTTTAATTCTTATCAAATACAAAACACATTGTTTCAAGGATTTTTTGTTTATCTCAGAACATTCATTCCTTACCTTCTGTTTCTCTCCTCATTCTCATTCTGTCAAGTTTCTTCTGTTGCTCCCTCAACAGTGCCTGCTGTTGAATCTCTAGAGTCTGGTCATCTTTTGGAGGATCAGGATACATGTGCCTCAAGCCCATACGTGTTTCAGGATCTAGAGCAAAGATATGAAATTTACATTTTTTCCCTAAACCAACATTTCTGAAAAGCATTTTTAAAGAAATAGCTACAAAGTCATTAAAAAACAATAGTGACAATGACCAAGAGGATGAGCAACTTAGCAAAGATTTTACTATTTTACTATATTAAAAATATATATTTTCTGGTAAAGAAGAAACAGAAAGTTACACAGAAAGATAATTTGTTGGTGGGTAAAAAAGTCCAATCTATTTTCAGTAACACCATGATATCAAATGCACAACAAGCTTAAGCCCAGGGACTAGAAGATAGGTGAGTGCACCAAGTGATGATGGAGCGTTGTGATGCCAAGAATTCTGTGGAACTGCAGGAGCAGCCCCACAGAGAGATACACACACACACACACACACAAAGTACTGACCACAAAGTGTGTTGCATGGTCAGTAGTTCATGAAGAGCCTGATTTTTACTTTTGTCTTTAAATCCTGCGTGGAATGGAAGATGGATGAAAGGGACAGATGTTTCCCTATCCTTCTTTATCAGTAATAAGAAGATCTACCTGCCTTTGTATTTAAGTTCATTAAATTCCCAGATATTCTGTATATTGACGGGATCTTGTGCCTCCTTTAAGGAAGGTCGCCGAACTGGAGCCTGCAGACGAAGCCTGGCCATCTCAAATATGTCCCTCGGATTCTTCTCTCTCCTCCAGCTTGAAAGGTTTGTCAAACAAGCAGAACGCAATTTAACACCATAATATTAATGAGTTGGATGGAAATATAATATTGATAAAGTTCAGATCTTTTATCTTTAAATAAAGCTATCAAAACAGGAAAATAAATTTGAGAGTAATAACACTGCATATTGTGTTATAAAAAGAGATAACCTACTTAAAATAAAACAAACCCTCATACTTTACAGAGTGGAACTAAGACTGGTAATTAGATGAGTCTTTCCCAGCTAATTGGTATGATCAACTAATACATTTTGGAAGCAACCCAAATTTATTAAATAAAGAGAATATCATTTTTCACTAGGAAAGAAAGTACTTCCACAACAGTATGGTATTCATGAGCATATTTGGCAGCTATATACTAGCTATATTCTATATACTAGTACTGCAGTTTACAGGCACAAATTATGCCCTAGGAAAAAAAGTAATGAGATAAAATCCTGCCTTAGACATCTGTTTTAGACCACTCTTCAAGACAGACCCTTGCAACTTCCTATCTCACCAGTACAGCCATTCTTACAACAAATTTCAGCAAGAGTCTTGGAAAAAACCCAAACACATTAGGAAAAAAAAAAAGAAAATATTTTATATACCAGTTCTACCTTTACATTTTCATTCCACTCATGTATATTGGCCAACTAATACTAGCTAATAATACAAAGTAACTCTAAGTTCCTCTGAAAAATCTAGCTTCTAAAACAGAAGATTAAATTCCTACCATGTAATTGGTACATAATCATGACTGGACACATTTAGTAACTGTTCCTGCAGTCGCCTCTCCTCACTTCGAAGCTGTTTCCTCATCTCTGATAATTCATTTATCACATTCTTCCTTTCCTCTGGAATTTAGCACAAATAATTTAAAAATAAGGAGTGTCAGAGCAATGTTGCTGCCTACTTATAAACATAAGTAAAAAATAAAGGGAAAAACAGATACAATGAAATGTTAATTAAAACAAGGATTGTTTTAATTAACATTGTGTACAAACACAAGAATTGCAACATTTCATACACTAGAAATTAGATCAGAGTTTTTATTTTGACACAGCACAAGGACCAGAACCCCTGAACAGCAGAAAACACACAAATGTCACTGGAAATGTTTCACTATACTTAAAAAAGTAAAGGCTATGGAATACAAGTGGGTGTTGCCAGTAAATAGCCTTATTTTGAAATATGCAAGCCTACACAGTTCTCAGATAACAGGAACTGAAGTAGTATCTGCAAGCACTCAATGTAATTTTTTTTCCTGACTCAAAAGTGGGATAGGGTTAGGGTTATCTGTCTATGCTGGTTTTTTGTGGTCAGGACAGCAGTCCTCCACATGTTAAACCAGTTTAAGAAATTCCTCATTTTCCAAATAACATACTTATAATTAGATCTTTCACTGACTATTAGATTTTAGTGTCCAGAACTTACCAGGCAAGCAAGTCTTACAAGTTTTTGTCTTTATTTCTCTCCTCAAAGATGGTCTGAGTCAATTTCCAATGGCTGCATTAAGAACCACTCTGCTTTCCATTTAGTGGAAAATCCACAACTCCCCAGAATGGCCCCAGGTACTTTCTGCTGCAGGCTAGCATTTGTAGGACATCATTTACTGCTACATTCCATGTGTTGTTTCTTATATACTTGTAAAAAAAGTATCAGCAGAAAAATTACTGCTTTCCACCCACATATTGCCAGGATAACTAATATAAAAAAAGCAAAGGAGATCCTTCCAGCACATTTGAATTTCAGAACCACCAGTGAAAGCTACGAGGAATGAGGAGAGGATTAGGCAGATTAACAAAGGTAGCTTGAATTTAAGAGTTAGGACTGCAATGCTCTACACTCTAATCCCTAACTCAGCCAATCCAAAATTCTCCCATGTTGCAATATTCTGGTCACTATTCCAAGACATCCAGAACTTCCCATGCAGACTATTGCATTATCAGAGTTTTTACAAAAAAATATTTCCTTATGAATACGTATAATAAATGCATTTTTATTTTGTCTTAAAACTTCAGACATACCATGTTAATACACTGATAGTACTAAGAGAGAGAAAACACCTAGATAGAAATGCAAACTTCAAAAGACTATTCTTTTGCAGGCAAGAAAAGAACTGGGACTGAGAACGGTTTTGTTGCAATAGAAAGCGAGCTTGCAATAACGGGAAATACCCACCTAATGAACGCAACTGATTCCTTCTAGCAGGAACAGGTGGAGAGGGAGCTCTCGGCTGTGCAGGATCCTGGTGATCATCATGAACATGAAATGTTGATTTGTAAAAGGAAGGAATTACAGTACATTTTATTTCCTTACTTTACATCCAATTTACATTAACAGTTGGAAGACAGAACAGTAACCTTACAGGTTGTGAATGCATAAGGTTTTTTAAATCTGGTCTTTAAATGTGTAATCCAAATCACTGTGACAATACCTGTAATGCACTATTCAGAAATCTAAACAAACCTGTAACAAGTACAGCTAAAGAAATAAAATGACCTACCTCCAGAGCATGCTTCACATTTAGGGAAAGCAATGGTTTTAGTAAGTTTTAAAGTGTGACATAAAATATTCTCTGAAACTGCACTATAAATTGTTTAGCACAGTTCAGACAGAGAGTTGGTAAAAAACAAACAAACACTTTTTCGATAAAAAGACAGAAGTGTAGCCTGAGATTCAAATATCATAAACAATTATTTAATCTACTCTCTTCTAGAAGTTTCTTTAAAAAGCCAAAAAAAAACCAGAGAAGATTATCAAGTAAACAAATGAGTGGTCTCAGAACCACTACTGTAACTCATTAGTGATGCAGAGAAGAAAGCAAAGCATATTACTAGTTATAATCTTCTTGTACCTTCAAAAACATAAAGATTACACAATGTCAGTAGCTTCGTGCCTGAGAGTGAACATGGTGAGCTGCTAGGTTATATGTAAACTTTCTTATCCTATATCTTGAGATCATTGGAGACCCCTGGTATGGGTCTGGACAGCGTATGTCCTCTCCAAAATGAGGTACTCATTCCTACAGAAAACGCGCATGCAGCAAAAAAATTAACACACCACCAAAACAAATTTTTCAGTACTTGGAATAAAATCTAACCTTCAATTTCAGAGCTACAAGACTGATTAATATAAAGACTGTCTCATTATCCATGGCATTCCAGTAATAACTGGCAAACTTTAAAAATCTGGCATGATTTCACACACTGTATTGTTTTAAATAAACCAGTAGAAGTTTGCTATATCATACTTGGGCATAGTAAGATAGACGGCTCTCAGCAGAGGGAATCCTTTCTTCTCTCCTCACTGATTTGTTTTGAAGAGCAGGAA
>NW_008236008.1:339238-347821 GCF_000691975.1 Corvus brachyrhynchos
AGGAATGACGGGTGAAGCTTGTCGTGACAACTGCAGGGAAGAAACCAAGACTGAAATTACATTCCTGCAGTTTCTGAATAAAGTGTTATTTTGGACAGGGAAAGTTTAGTTAGTGTTTTCCTTTTGACAGAAAAAAATGTTCTTAAGCACATAAAACAACTGCAAAAAATTATTTCATGTGATTTTTGTTTTCCACCTATAGCAATTTTGATACTTTTTTTCTATGCTGTGGTGCTTTTTTCCTTAACTTATATTTCAGTTACGTATCTTTTTCCTCTAGACACTTCCTTTCCATCAGTCCATTTTAGAGAAATGACAGAAATTTAGTAGACATTTTATGAAAGAGACAGTTTTATAACTTACTTAGATTTTGCCCATCAGAATTCTATGTGATGGACTTCTTACATCATCCAGGTCAAAGGAAAATAATTAAATTGCCAAAACCACCATTGTTCAAGATGAACAGTCCCACCAGACCTCTAGTAAACAATTTTATTTGTATTTACACCTCAGCAAATGCAGGTCACAGTATTTCATAGCAGATATAAAAATCAACTATTGAGTGCAGATTAATCTTGCTTTTACTATTTTTTAATGCAAATTTGATCAACAAGATAAATTTCTACTGCAGTATGTCTGATTTTTCCATCAGCTGTTCTTGTTTGTGCATGAAGTATACTGCAGTTTGATACACTGAGAGGGGAACAACACTGAAGGCAGAGGTCTAAGAAATCATGTGATTTCCTTAAAATCCAGTTATTTTTAAAAGTTATCTTAGAAAGTCATTTAAACATACCATCTTCTTTTCCTCTTCCATCTTTTCTTTCTCAAAATATTGTCTAAGTTGTTCCTCTTGCTTTTCTTCTTTTTCTTTTCTTTGTTTTTCTGCCTCTTTTTTTCTTTCTTCATCTAATTGAATTACTTCCTTATTTTTCAATCTTCTCTGTAACATAATTAATACTTAATAATTAAAAAAGACTCAATTACTGAAGTTTCTTCTTTTTCTTTGAGAAGTTAAAATTACACATCAAAGTGATGTAGTATGAAATAAAAAAGCATATTTCATTAGTCTGACTTCAAATATTCAAATTAAAATATATCTCCTTCAACTATTAAACATCAGCAGCCCTGGCTTTGCTAACATCATTAAACAGAATTCCTAATAACTTCTTTAAACACCAGTCTGTGACCCCAGATCTGCCATCAGCTAAGGCAAACTGTAGGAGTCATTTCCAAAAATTCAGATTCAATCAAAACATACTGCAGACATGCACCACACTATCAAAAGACCACAAAGAAATTATCATCTGGTCTCAGTTTTACTCTTGTGACTGTGAATAGCAGTGACACCAGTTAGCTCCTTACTCTCTGCTAGACCAGCTCTAGTATCCAGAAGACAAGGCTCATCCAACTAATCTGTTCATACCAGGGAAGGAGAATTTAGAATATAAGCTAAACATTCTGTCTTAGAAATTTTCAAGTCCTACATCCTAAACTCATCTTTCATAATCCCATAGGGTACTGAAAGACTCCTCCTTCTCTGATGTCCTTGTGTCCTCTTCCTACAATTATTTATTATAGTCTAAATTATGCAAATTTATTTTAAAATGCAAACCCAAGAAATAAAAGTTTGGGGTTTGAACTAAATCAATGGGTATAGATTTAGGGTTGAATTTACCTTCATGGAAAGTATTCACTAGATTTGTTTAGCATTCTTCCAAAACAAGCAGTATTCTTATCTCAAAGATATTTCCTTGGCAATTCAAAAAAAGGCTTTACAAAATATTTCTGTACAGTTACATTTTACAAATAGTTCCATGCGAATTAAATTTAAGAAAAAAACTGGGATGATATTTTTTTAATTCACCAATTTGACAAAGCTTTTTATTGGCCTCACCACCAATTTCTTTTAGAAAGGAGAGCACCACTGTCATTTATAAAACTACAGACTTTTTCTTTAAAGAATTAATAGTACTTCAAGATTGTAGTATACCATAAAGAGTGAGAAGAATGTGCTAGTTAATGCTGACAATCTTCTACCTCTCCTCTGCCTGCAGACCCATTTAAAAGCAAAGACCAATTCACAGGACAATTCTCAGCTTACCATCCTAGACAACAAATATTACAAAGGGTTAGTTTAGCATGGAAAGAAGTCAAAGTATCAAAATACTACACCTCCTCCTCTTTTCTCCTTCTCTCCTCTAGTTCCTCTTCATATGCTTTTTGAATTCTCATCCTCTGCTCTGCAAGTCGTTTTTCCTCTTTTTCTTCTTCCATTCTAAGTTTTTCTCGCTCTGCTTCTTCCCTACGTCTCTTTTCTTCAATCTTAAAAATAAAACAAAGAAGTATTCAACTGTCAATTGTAATCTGATTAACAACATTTACCACCATTTTTGCAGTAACTACTTGCAAGATCAAAAGCTGTATGGTGCGACTGAAAGAATCCTAGAGCCTGTCCTATATTTCAGCTGCAGGATTCCATTAAAATGAGATTCTATTTTACTATTTCTTTTTGGCCATTGGAGCCACCCCCCAACAGGAAAACTACTTATAAACACTACTAATAAAACCAGAGTATTTCCTAACACTTGCTCTATTCCAGATGTGCTGCAGTAACACTTTTATTCACTGATTAAATAATGGAAGATGGGAAACCAAAAAGATACGGTAATTAACTTTTTCCATTCCACAATTACAGTATTATTAGATGAAGTGCTGACTTAGTGAAGCAAAAGGTCTGCCCATTTTTTAGTCTTTTTGGCAGCCCTATGCATGGAAAAAAAACCTTGATCTTTTCTTTTCAGCAGATCCACATCAAACTAACTGTATGACTTTAGTAGTCTCTTAAATTATCTTTGATTTCCTTGATAATGGTATTTAATTATATTGATATTTAAGTCATGCAGTATAAGATTAAATGTGAAGTATTATGGAGAGAAGATATATGCTGGTTGAAGAACAATCAGGTTTTATGTACCCATCAATAAATAACTACACTATGACTGATCACCATTTCATTTTGATGAATGTGCATTTTTATAATGTAGACTTCCAAGGGCAAACATCTTTGCTTCTGCAGTCATTTATGTATGCAAACCTGTACTATATGTACAGCTTCAGAACTCAATACTGTATTTAGAGAGCTGTACTTCAAAAAAAAAGAAAGACAGAGTCTAGATTAAACAAGCCAACTATTAAGAAATGCTTGTATAAGTGATGCTATTATGTAAGCCAAAATCTAAGAAACTCAATAGTATGTAGCTTTTAGTCCACCTCTTGTGTACAGAATTGGCTATGATAGCACAAGTAAGGTCTTTGGTTGGCAGTGATTATTTACTCTGATTGTAAACCCTTTTTTTACAATTTATTTCACCAGATGATATCTGGCATGAGCATTCACCTGTAGACGGAGGAAGTTCTTGTAGGATTCCTGTCGCTTAAGCTGCTCTGGAGATGGAGGTTCACCAAACACATTACCTCGAGCAAAAGGAGAGGCCTGTGTAAATGTAACACCTAAGGGAGGGAAAAGGTTACAGATAAAAATCAAACAGAACTTATAACAGCAAGCCAGAGTGAAGAAGGGGGAATCCGAGACACTTGTTTCAAAAGGAAGCTTATGACAGTCGTAACTCAATGCTATAGCTGGGCTTAAAAGTTCTTACATTGTCTGCCTGGAATAATTGCCAGGTTTTAACTGTTTAATACCATCCAAGCAAGTTGTATTTCTACAAAACAACACCTACTAAAGTCACCTATTCTACTGTCCAATTTGCAGCTTAGTATGTAAGAACATTACCTACAAGTTAATTAGAATAGCAAATACTTTACGCCTCATAACTTTACTGCTGGCAATTCCTCTGACTTAGAACATACAGTTCTGTTCCTTAGGTTTATTCACTCTTTAAAAACAGAGCATCCTAACAGAAAAAATATTTACACAAAAGAGCAAAGGATGCTACAAAAAGCAAAGCCCCAGACTGGCAAATAAAATTCTAAGCAGTCAGAGAACTGAATTCTGCCAGTATAAAGTGCTTTCTGTACTATGAAGTTTGAAGTGTCAGGTTTCCTTTAGCCCTGAGTTACGACCATGACATAACCATACAGACCCCAAAGCTCTAGACAGGAGGATTAATTCAGATACCACACAGAGCAGGTTTTGCAGAACAGAATCCCTACAAGAAGCAGAGGAAAAAGAAAGGAAGTAAAGGAAAGTAGAGTAAGTTGTGTTAACTTTCCAGCTCATGCAGCACGTTCTTCACTCATATCATGTCTGCTCTGAAGGACAGTGCCTCAAGCAAGTGCAAGAGCAATAGCTCCACTGAGCTGAGACAAATATTACATTTCCCTATATGGTGAGGTAACACCCAAGTCAGATGAAAGCATAAATAACACATAAAAGTATTCCCAGAGGAATGCACATGTTTATTGCTACAGCCTAGCCTTAGGAACATGTGTTTGCATACCAAGGAGTACACTTTGAGATTATTTTTCCTTACATGGAAGCAGTGCTTGAATCCTTCCAAAATATAACTGAATTTACATGTGGCTCTTTCATGATGGAGTTACTTCCATATAAAAAAGCAGAATAAGTTTTATATACCATTTAGAAGGCATGGGTACAAGACAGGCAAGTTACTATGGAAAGTATCAAGGAAAACACTTGCTGTGTACCAGCTACTATCCTGCTAATTCCTCTTTTAATAGGGCAGTGTACAAAAAAACCCCACAAAACCAAGCGAGCAAATCCACCAAAACATACACAAAGCCACTCTACTGTGTGGCTGATCAAATTCAAGGTGCAAGACTGTAATGTTCCCATCACTGATGTTCACCACCTCCTAATCCAAAGTAAGTGAGCTAACCAGGGGGCTCTTGGCTGTTTTACATTATTACTTTATCAGCCTTCCTGTTTCACTTCTTACTGAATGGTTAAATATACACTCTGTTGGGGATAAAGAGAGGTGGGACAGAAGGAACAAAAGTCAGTGGTAAGGATGCTGAATTGCAATAGCGCAAAATAGATTCATGCCCCAAATACCATGTAATTCTTTATTCAGAAGTGCAACAATTCAACCAGGAGAAGGAAAAGTAGCATCTAATCTGAGTTGAGAAGATCATCACTAATCCTGGCCTTTGCCCATCCTAAACTAGGGACTGGTCTGGAGTAACACAGTGCTCTCATTCAGATGTCTCACAAAACATAAGGAGATAAAGATGCCTTAGTTTTAAAATATGAAAATAAAACAAAATCCCTAAAACTCGGAGGCAGTGCACAGGGCTCCATATGTACCCAATTTACCTGTAACTTTTTAGAACTTGTTAACCTAGTTACTGTGCCAATTTCACCTTAACCTCTAACATCATACACCTAAAGACCTTCCATTTCCTTTTATTCCGTAGTCTCACCTACCACACAGCTGTATTTTTACTATGTCATTTAAAAATAAGACAAACGTGTATGAAGATTGGATTAGAAAACACCAAATCTGGAAAACTAATATACTGATCTTGACTCTTCAGGGCTAAAACAGCTTTAGTTATTACTGACAAGACAGATAAGATTTTAAGAGCACACAGTGACAGCAATGAAGAAATTTGGGAAAGAAGCATGATACTGACTTCACAGGCAGATAGCACTAACACTACCATAGGACTGCCAGAAAGAGGTAAAGAACTATGGAATTTTGATCGCTAAGACTTATGGATAGTTAGAGGAGCAATACAGTATTCTTAAAAACCTGCTATTTTATTTGTAGATGCTTCTGAGTTCTCAGGTCTTGAGGAGGCCAAAGTTAGGTCAACAATACCCCTTTTATCTTCATATAGTCTTGCCTCTGGATTATGATATACCTCTTCATTTCGCTTGTGCATGATATTCAAGTCCGCTAAAGGAAAGGGGAAATAACTGTTTATAGTGTTTTAATCTCATAAAAGCATGTTCACTGTAGATTCTCCAAAACACAGAGAGTTTTGATCAGATTCCACTTTTCCTGGGCATATCAGCCATGGGAACAAAAAATTCAGGCAAAGACAAGAATATAGAGGCTAAGGGTGAAATACTAATAATTAGGTCCTATTAATTAACAGATTAAAAGATTTATTTTCTTGCTTTTCTTTTGTCAGGAACGATTATTCACAACAAACCTCCCTTCTCCCCTGCCTCAAAATGCTATTAAATGGAAAGATAAAGAACTCAAAGACAAAATTGACTCACAAGTTTGTGTTGATAAGCACATATTTAGAAACCACCCTTTTTTCTATCTCCCTAAAGCTGTAAAATACTTTTGAGTTTAGTATTGATATTTTAAGTGCTGAATCTCTCCTTAATTACTGTTCAGGGAAATGAGTGAAATTGAAGCACTGAAGCATATTTTGGCCTTCATGTCTTGAATAATAATCCAGGTGCAGATTTCTATATGTAAGAAAAGCAACATTATCCAACATTTTCATCAAAATTTACATGGCGCCTGATCAAAGATGTTAATTTCAGCTCATTTTGAAGCGTTACTGTACTACACTTAGAAGGCTCATTTCAAAGCAAAAAAGTACTGCATAGTTTTCAGATTACCTTCTGAAATAGTGTTTCTGATAATTATTAATTACTGTAGTCATTTAAGCACACAGATTCCAAGAACTTTAAATTACATGCGTCTCTGTAAAGCAGCCTTTGCATATATCAGAGTCTCAAATGCTATTTACAGACATTTTTAAGAGGATAAAAGGACAAGTCACACTGCATAAAAAAGAGACGTCAGAAAGCATGTTCTGTTTCACGACACTTGACTCATAGCTTATCCATCATGCAGCCAAGCTATGGTGGGAAAAGTATTTTACATATGTAATCCAGGAAAACAGGGTAAGAAGCTTCTTTCTCTTGGTTTCCCATTTACAGACAGAGATAAACTTCTCAGCAGTTACATGCAGAGCTCAGGTCAGTGTGAGACCTTTACATTTCCAGTCACACCACTGTTAAAGCCTAGAGGAAGGAGCCAAACATATAAATACAGTGCCTGAAGTCAGGCAGTATGAACACCTCTATCTGGCTGAGGATAAACAGAAGCTTAGATCCTTAATACAAGCTTCTAAACTTGTAATTTGCCCACAAAATCTTTGAAAAGCACTTAAACTTTACTCACTACTCTCAAAATATACTACTAATTTTGGCACATGTTGCTCAGGTGTCATACAACTGAAACTAATTACTTTTATACATAAACTGTTACCCAGTAAGTATTTCATGATTTACTGGAAGGGCAAATGAACAACCTGGATCATGATCATAGCTATCTTCCAGCTCAGTGCTCCCATCTTGTATAAAACAGCACTTGGAAAAAGTAAGACTTAAAAACCATTACTGCTGAGCGCTCTTTATATAGCCATTTACCAGCAGTGTTAATTTGGGAAATCTAAATATTCCACTTAGCTTTGTATATTTATATAAACATGCTTCCATTTTTCATATCACAAGTAGAGATTTCTAAGCCTAGAAATTATTTTTAAAATGAAAAAGAATTTTAAACCTGTTCCTAGTACATGTTTAAATAAAAGTCTTCACAACAGACTTTAGCATATTTGTATTGCAGATGATTCTGACAGCTTGTTTTCCTCCTTCTCCCTTTACAACTGCATTGTGTCTTCACTTACAGTTGACATGTCCTGTGTTTCCCATTTTGTTCGGATTGTATTCTTTGAATGATTCTACAGAAATCAAAATAATAACTACTCCTAGAGTGCATCTCCTTGAAACAAATAAGTCTTATTTGTCAAGGGCTACCAGTGTAACAAAACAAGCAATAATATGGCTGAATAGAGTCCTTACGAGAGCAAGGAAACATCAGCCTTGAAAAGACAACCCATAATTCTCACAAACATACTTATAAGATTTCCTTCTGCATCTCTGAGAGGAGCACCACCACCACCTCTTCCCCAGGGATTGTAATTCCTCATTTCTGCTTCTAACTTCTCCTTCTCCTCTCTCTCTTGTCTGCGTCGCTCTTCTCTCTCTCTTATCTAAAAACAAACCAACCAAAGTTAGTTCCACAATAGTATCACATTAAGTAGAAATTTCATAAAAAGTTAACAGAGCAAACTGAATGCTCTCATTATCTATTTCCCTCTTCTACATCAAGCAAATCCAAACAGTTTGCTGCCTATACTCCAGACAGTGCATTGAATTCTGTTGTCAAAACATGCATGTCCAGTTGTGCATAATCAGAGAAACATACTACACATTATAAGACTTAGTCATGGTTTAGTATAGATTGGGTTTTTAGTAAAGAGGGCATCAGCCATGGAAGTGATTCTCTTGCAAAGAGGTGCTTACAGCTTCCTCTATGACCTGACAGAACCAATCAATTGGCTAGTTTGAATACTTTGGCAACTTTTTAAGCCACTTAAGCAGCTTGACATGCCTCTGTGATCCACATTAAAGAACGAACCAACCCCGGGAAAGCTCTCTTGTCTTCTGGCTTTCGAACAGGTAGTGGGGGGCCCTGCAGGCGGCCCAGCGGGGCCGGGCCGAGGCACGGCCCTGTTCCACCTGCGGCCCCCCACGGCCCTGCTCCGTGCGGGCAGCTCCTGCTC
>NW_008236008.1:348798-384233 GCF_000691975.1 Corvus brachyrhynchos
TTCCTAGAGATGAAGATGCTCCCAGAGATAGGTGAAGAGAACCTTTGCTTCTGAACAGCTCATCCTTAAAATGGTACCCCAGTAGCTCAAGACTGAACCCTCGAAAGCAGTTGTGGGGAAAGCTGGAAGTCGAGGGAAGGGACTTCCACATGCGAGCAGAGAACCAACCCGGGCGGCTGTCTTGCTGTGATATTGAAGCCAAGAGACAACTGTTTCTTGTGGAGATGTCTCCATAGCATGAGCAAGAGAGACTCCTCTCCCTAAGTGAACTGAAAAAAGGGTTATTATAGAAGTGGTAAACTGACTGGACATCTCAAGGACTGTCTTTTTACTTTGTCAGTGGGAGAAGGGAGAAAGGTGGGGGGAGGAGAAGTAGCCTGCAGGTTTAGTCTGACTATTTTTCTTTCTTTTAGGTCTGTTAAAAAACTTCTTCATATTCTTTTAAGTTTTGTGCCTGCTTTGCTTTCTCCAAATTCTTATCTCACAGAAATAAAATAAGTAAGTAATAGATATTTTGAACCAAACCACTACAGACTTCCAAGTTCCAGAAATGTTCACATCTGACATTTGCACTAGATCAAAAGTTCCTTATCTTTGGATCTTTGATACAAATTTTTATACTGCCTGAAAATTAAAACGGCAAAATTCTACAATATTACTGCACTTGCTTCTCTCAATCTGGTATGTTTTGTTTAACCAAAACTTAGACTGGAGGTGACTCCTAATAATAAATGCTTTAACAGAATGTTCCACAATTCTATAATCATTCATAAAATAGTTTTCAGCAGTAATACATTATGATCGATGTATATAACACAGGAATGTTCATATGCTTTGCTCTTCTTTTTCTTCAAAATCATCTATGGAACTAAGTCTCCTAATAACTGTAGCATTTATAAAGTGAACAGCCGTTAAAAAGTCCATCTTCTACTCAAAGCTTTTAAAACATTATTTATGTAGTTGAAATATGTTACTGTAATTTTCTTAAGTTTATTTCTCATGTGCATCAGATAAACGTTTCATTAGATAAATATAATTAAATAAAACACTATGAGGGTGGTGAGGCTTTAGAACAGGTTGCCCAGAGAAGCTGTGGATGCCCCATCCCTGGAAGTGTTCAAGGCCAGGTTGGATGGGGCTTCACACTGCCTAGTCTAGTGGAAGGTGTCCATGGCAGGGGGATTGGAACAGGATGATTTTTAAGCTTCCTTCCAACCTAGGCCATTCTATGATTCTATAATTTCCATTTACCAAGTAATCACAATTTTGTAAGAGATATAATGAGTCAACAAAAACCCATCTAGCCCCTTCAAGTGTTTATAAAAATCATCAGTCGGGTTTGTCTATGGAAAAAAAAAAGAATACCCTCTGTTTGCTTTGAACCATAATAACTTTGAAAGACTGTATCATGCCACATTTATTAGATCTGTGCAGTCTCTCATATAGGGAGGTAAAACTTACTTGAGACTGTAGTGAGAAAATGCCTTCAGAGAACCACATGTACAGTACCTGACACTATTCCTAAATGGTTATTCTATTCTTTATTCGACCTTGGTTGGCAGCCTCTCATTTATTCCTTATGCACAATCATAATTAGAACTACAGTATTTTTATACCTATTATTTACCACTACCAAAGAAATAGAGAAAAAATAGAACAAGAAAATGTTAAGTGCCACTGAACTGGGTTCTAGCAAAATTTCTTCCAAAGAGACATGTCTCATCATGGTCAAATACATTTTATAACTAAAAACTCCCGCAAGGTACAGCAGCAAAAGGCCACTAAAATGAATATAGGACTTGGATGTCTACTGGAACAGGAGACCTGAAAAATTTGTTTAGTCTTTCAAAAAAGAAGCTGAAAAGAATTAAGACACCACCTACAAACACACTGGAAATAAACATGAGGCAAGCCTTTGAATTAGTGCCCAAATGATCATGAAGAACTTACTGAAATTAGACTGTTCCTAATTATTGTAGCAATAATGGAATATCAGAGCAATACAAGCCATTCCTTTTAAGATGCAGGTGCTTATGCTCATGAAAATAATAATATAAAGCTACATGGCTGGAACTAATGTGTTTGCTGTAACATTCTTAACATTCTCTCTGCCTCTGACAAAAAATTTGAAGAGCTTACTGTCCACCTGAAGAGCTAAAATGAGCTAAAGCAGCGTCAGAGGAAGGAAGTCATGAACGGAAGAAGAGTTTAGAAAGCTTTTTACTTGAAAGCTAAATAAAATTGTCTTAAAGAGTACTAGAGTTGCCACCATTTTATGTCAAAAAATAGAAGAATAAAGAGTCAGAAACTTTATCACTCAGTACCTGCTGTTGTAATTCTTGTTGATAAGATAATGTTGCCTCTTTGGAAGGCTTTGCTTTTTCTTCTGAATACACTCCCATGCTTCTTTGTCTGTCTCCTGTATTCCTCTGTCCAATGTTATTTCTAAATTGAAAAATCACACATATAAAAGGAAAATATCACAGGGTCCAAAGTGGGGTAATTAAAAAAAATCCCTTCCTGAAGTTAAGAGCTGTTCTTTCCCACAGTCTGGCAGTTTATAATCCCAAACATTTTCTTAAATCCATATGAAAATAGCAGTTCACTGAATAACTCTTCTACTGTCTAGATAAAAATCTTTTATTAGAAGTTTGAAGAGTTGTCTTTAACACATTTTATTTCAAAGGCATATCTGTTCTCAGCAAAATACTACCAACACAAAAAGTATATCAATACAGAAAAATACACACAAAGAATATGATACAGATAATACTTACATGGACTGCTCTACTGGGGCTTGGCCTAAAGGAGGATCCAGACTAGGTGTGGGTTGCATTCCCATCATACCTGTACCATCTGCAAGTGAAAAAATAAACCCTATTTTAAATTTTGAATGCTCAGATATAAATATTTTTCATTATTTAAAAGAACAGAGTTCACTGCTCAAACTCTGTGAGTGCAGAACAAACAGAATTCTCAGCTTCTGTAACAAACTTAGCTAATCCTGAATGCCCTCTAAAGCAAAAAATACAATGCCAAGGTACAAGTCCATTTCTTAAATTCAACTTTAACCTCTTTAAATTTTACAAATTACTTCATTAAAATATTCTAAAATTAAATTACTCGCTTAATGGTGACACTCGTCCTCATTCTTTCCAAATGTCATTCAAATAAATTAGTAAAAGAGTTATTTTTCTAAGGTTTTTTTCTCCTTATTTTTTACCTTTGCTATGAAGGTAGCACAAAAATTTTTTTTAAGTATTTCTGGATTTTTCTCTAAAAAAGAAAGAAGAAGAAAAAAAGAGAAAAACAAACACCACGTAATCCAGTCCCTCCCTACACACATCACAATTGTTTCAATCATGAGATCATCATGAAGCAGTCAAAGGACAGACAAAAAAGAAGTTCTTAAAATATAAAAGTAGATTACTTCAGACATTATTTTAATATTTTAATGTATTAATAAATATCTTTAAAATATTGACAATTATATCTGAAATCGTAACAATGCCTAAGCATGTAATTAATCATTATTTAAGTGATTTTAGGAAATAATGTTTTAATTATCAAAATTATAAAGAAAATAATCTGGAAGGAGTAACAGCAAAGAATCTGAGATTAGAGCTTGTCCAAGTGATGAACAAGATTTCTGGAAGTCACAGCCCTTTTTGTTGCTGGAGAGAATTACTTCATTCAAAAACAGTATTTGAAAAAAAGCCCTTTTCATTCAATACGCCTCTAAAAAACAGGTTTAATTTGCTGTTACAAGTTCTACACTACCATCATTTAACTAGATTAAAAGCAGTCATATGAATCACTCTAACAACCAATCCACCTAAAATCATCAACTTACAATATGCAAGAGCAGGATCCAAAGGATTCCTAGCCCCATAAAAGTAATAAGCATCATCATAAGGTGTTTTATAGTTGTCTGTCAAAACTGGTGGTGGAGGCGGTGGCAACGGTGCAAGCCTTAAAGAAAAAAGGGACACAATTCCTTGGTTTGTTGTACAACTGAAAAGATGTCATCAAAAGAAGTGGGTGGAGGAGAGAAGGAGAGAAAGAGAATGGAGTGGGGACAGGACTAGAAAGAAAATTAATTATGGAAAAATTCCAGATTCAGTTCAGCTGAAGACCTCTCATTAGTGGCATGCAGGAACAAGATGCAGTAAGTTTCAGTAGGGAATTAACCTTCCCTGAGGGAGTAGTACATGATCCCAGACTATTCCAGGGATCTAAGGAACAGAAAACAAGCACACCTTCTTTAAGTGGCTCAGTTAATGGTACTTCCTGGCTACATTAATAAAGAAAACAAGGCAAAATCTGGTCAAAGGGTGAGTAGCACAGCACAGCTTCAGCCACATGCCTGAAGCTCCTTCTCTCCCTGAATAGTTTAGTCACAATCACACCATCTAGTGTAAGCTGTCCTTGCCTACAGTGCATTCCTGAGCTCAGCCCTGGGAGACTGCTTAATTAGCAGGGGCCAAACTCATGCCATACCAGCCTTCTGAAAACATGGACTCTGCTGGGCATGTGCCCAAGCATCCTCACAACGTGATTCAATATTACAGGCATGGACATAATTTCTACAATCCTTATCTACACAAACATCCACTAGAAAAGAGCTGCCTGCAGAGATAATCCAGCCTCCATGGATTTTTTCAAATAAACTGTGAAGAAACTGACATTAAAAGTTTATTCCAGTTCAAAGCAGTTAGTTTTCCGTTACTTGTCAAAATACTATTTCTACCTTCATCAGTTCCTTGGAGAATGATCAGCAGCACCACTGAGCTCTACCTCAGCAGTTATAACATGCTAAACAACAATCTCCTTTAACATGCAAAACGAACATGATGATGAAGCACCTGGGAGCTGCCATTTCCCCAAGACTGCTGACTAGACTCCTCTGAAAGTCTTTATCACTCTGAGAGTCTTCATTCACTGGAGAGGCTGAACGGGCAGGCATTGGAGTTTGGAAAGCCACCCTGGGCCTTTCAGGAGGTACTTTCTCTTCAAAAGCTCTTGCTGTGAAGCCAAATTGCTTCAATCTATTTGGCTGAAGGAAAAAAATAGAAGTAAGAGAAAAAGAGAGAGGGAAAAAACCAAACCAAAACAGTTACTTTATTACTAGGAAATATTCTGAACCTCCATTTACGTTGGGTTAAACACAGGATCACAACTAGCTGTTCAAATTTGTAGAAACTGCATTTTTTCCTCCCAGTGATCTACTGGGAGTCTAACCCTACAAGGAAATCTCTGTCAATCTCTGATGAACTTTTATCAGAGATTTACAAAAAGCAACCTTATCACAGGTTTCAGAAATCTAGTTAATGTCCAGAAAAAAAGAACATTTCCACAGCTGTCTGTAGAACAGTTTATCTACAGCTGCCAATTTTCTATAGTGACAGTATTCTCATATAATGCATAGGAAAATTTTCTGAAATCCCTCCCCTCCACCCCAAGATTGAAATAGCTCATAGTCAGTTAAAACTAAAATCAAATACACACTGAGACTTTTTCCAATAAACATTTCCTTGCAATACCATTATTTTATTTTTTAAATTCCTTTGATCTTAATAATTTTTTCAACCACAACAATTACAAATTTTTGGGGGGAGTTCTTTTTAAAACAGAAGTAGCAAATGTTTATTGATAACTGGCAGCCTCAGAAGAGAGTCAAAAGCAACATGCAAATAATGTGAAGGCATGCAAGTCAGTTAGTTTCAGAATTATCCTATCAAACCCAGAAAGCCCTTATAGCAACTGCTCTGCATAACTATTCTAATGTTTGTTTAAATAAGGCAATATAATAGGAAAATTGAAACGAATCATACAGTGTACAAGTAAAAGAGATTTTGTTCTGAATTTATTGGTCCTAATATTGAAGTTCTTCAACTAACATGCATTTGGAGAAAGTAAGACCTGAAACCAGCTACATATTAAATATCTACCAGAAAATCATATACCCTACAATATGGAAATATTTCAAGAAAATATTAAATCTTTACCTCCTCATCTCTTAGCTGCAAGACAGTGTATGCAAGGCAGTTAGTACTCGCCAATCATGGACTACAGCGTTTGGATAAAAATTCTCAAAATCTACTAGACATGAATATTTGTTTATAACATTTAACTTCAAATTTCTAGATGTGAATACAGAATCAGATAACAGATATTAGCTAAAGCAACTGAACTTCATAAAGCGGTCTACAGACTTTTTGTCTTTTCAAATCCAGTGTCTTGAGCAGCAGAACATTTAAAACAGCCTTTCTCACTAAAAACTTTAATCTGAACTGTTCCCAAAGTGCCCCAGATTTCAACTCTAGAGCTGATTTCAGATGTGACTTCAGTACTCAGTTCATCCTACGGATCGTTTCACTTTAAACAAGCAGCATATACAACAGTCTACATTTATAGATTCTTAATTAGGCATTGCTATTTAACCAACCTGTAATTAATCAAGAAATCCACCTAATTAGAATCTCTCCCTGAGAGCCAATTTAAAGCTAACAGTGACTGATGCTTAATGAATGTAGCAATTCAACTTAATTGAAGGCTTTCAGCTAAATTAGTGCTTTTAAAACACTATGCATGCCCTATACTTACTCTAGATATAATTTTGTTCCTACGACAGGCACTTTGCAGACTCTGACTGAGATGTGTATGGTATATTGAGTGCTGCAGCACAGCAGGCTTCTGCACAGTCAGCTTTGATTACACAGTACTGTTTATACTGACCTTGCAGCCTGCTGAGCCAGAAGAGCCAGCATCCTCTGCTCAGTTCTGCCTCCTCTCCTGCCTGTCTCCCAGCTGTACACTCCATCCCTCTCCCTTTCACCATCTGAATCCCTGATCAACCAGCTGACCTCTCCATACAAACTAAGCAGCAAAAAAGATTCAGATTTTTGCCAGATAACCAAGCTGAATCAGTTTGAGACCGAACAAGCATGACAGACACTTTAAGCAGGGAGGGCAGGAACATGCAACCAGACAGGTATTCACTCTCCCCATTTAGGAGTAAGAATTTTGATTCAGCTTCATTGCTTGTCTTTGTGCGTTCTTAGTCTCCTGTCTTACAAGCTTCACAGAAAGAAAGAAATGCTTTCACAGAATATTCAGAGTTGGAAGGGACCCACAAGGACCTGACTAATAGCATTTTACAGCTATTCATTCATCTACATTTTCTAGCAAATAGGGCCTTCTTTCACCTCTACTGAACCCCCCAGAAATGGCCCAAGTTTCATTCAGTGTTGTAGCATCCCCCAAACCAGCACTATTGATAATTTAAACCAGTAACCAGTTAAATGAATAACCAGTCTATTCTTGCACAAAAGTTACCACCCTGCATCTTAAACAGCACATCTCCACCATACCCAACCTGTAATGCCTTTGGGCACTTAGCATGTACATGCAAATCATACAAGTTCTGTCAGTCTCTGCAAGACTGTCAGTCTCCTCCTGATGTTACTTGTGCTGATGACCTACTCCTGGATACATATTAATCAAAATTCTTAATGTAATCATCACCTTACTAAGGAATTGGAGACAGTAGTAACTCTGCATTAAGTCTTTATGAACAACACAATACTAAACATCTTGCTTTTTACAAAATCCTGTAAAAATGCTTGTAATCCTAAATACTATATTGGATCACTTTAAAAAATTTACAAATTTTAAATTAAAAACTGCTATAATGAGATCAACTCATCTGCAAAACAACCTTTTTTTTTTTTAATTAAGAAAGAGAAAAGCATACTTTGCATTCCCAAAGAAAGTTTACTACTGTGTGTATGGAAGAGGCTACCACTGGACACTAAGTATTCTTTCCATGATACCCACTGTTGGTACAAATTTCCACTTGGACACAGCAAAAGAAAATGTTCAATAACTTCCATGAAAGTATTTTCCTCTTAAACTAAAAGCATGTGCAATGACTTACAGCCTGTGCTGCTTTTAGCTAGGGAAGAGTGAATTTTCTTCACAGTAGCTGCTATGAGGCTGTGTTTTGGATTTGTGCTGAACACAGGATTGATAATATAGAGATGGTTTTGTTATTCTGCTTTTCGTGCTGCCATGCTGGTGAGGGAACTGGGAGTGCCTGGGAGGGTGGGAGGAGACACAGCTGGGACAGGTGACCCCAGCTGACCAAAGGGATATTCCAGACCATGCTCATCATGCTCAGTAGATATAGTGGGGGGAAGAAGGAGAAAGAGGGGGATGTTTGGAGGGATGTTTGTCTTCCCAAGACATGTGATGGCTGAACACCTGGCTACCCATGGGAAGCACTGAATTAATTCCTTGTTTTGCCTTGCTGGTGTGTGCAGCTTTTGCTTTCCCTATTAAACTGTCTTTATCTCAACCCATGAGTTTTGCAGCTTTTACCCTTCCTATTCCCTCCCTGATCCCACTGGTGGGGAAGTGAGCAAGTGGCTGCTTGTGGGGCTCAGCTGCTGGATGGGGTTAAACCACCACACAGCCTCATCATCCTTGGCTTCAATTTTCTTATATACTGATGCCCTATTAAAAAGAAAATAGCCCAACATTTTATCATTTTATAGCAGCTCAGTCACAACTGTACAGTTTTGTGACTGAACAATCACAGTGTGCATGTAAGAAAAAAAGAAGAGGCTACATAGATGAAAGAAAATCCAAGTTTCTTACCTTCTTTTCTGGGTCTCGAGCTCCAGAAGCAGCAACTGAGAGCTCAAGTTCCTTCTCACTGTTTTGTTTTTTTTTAAAAAAAAGGATCAAATCAGAAAGCAATAACAACTATATTCATTCTTTCAAAACACAAATTCACAACTCTGTAGCTCAAAGAGCTCTGAAAATACAGGATAACAGAAGACAATGATTCCACTTGATTTCTTCTGGAGTCAGGGAAGGAAGTAATATAATACTGGTAAATAAACAGAACTCTCAAGAAGTATCTGGCTATCAGCTATTTCACCTAGTAAAAATCCAACTGCCATAAAAGGAGAAACCACCTAATTCTTTTTTACTACAACTTTTCAGGACATTTCTAAAAAATTTGTCTTTATTCACATTCAAGAAGTTAATATTAAACACATATGATTTGAAAGTGCAGCAATAAATACTGTTTTGTAATTTCTGGGCTCAGGCTTGTCCTGCATGTACAATTTTTGTCACAGTGAGACTGTCAATAGCGAGCAATTTTTAATTCCTTATCCCTTCTCTAATATTGCTGTGTGTTTTTATGTATCCATACTATTATTCAGTAGACAGCTACTAATAGGTAAGGAAGAAATTAATTTTTTATTATTCTGCATAAGCCAGATGATCAAATGCTTTAAAAATGAAAGGTTACTTTCCTAAATTGGAGGGCAAAAACAAAACTAATTTTCAACTTTGCCAACTAGTTAAGCACTCCTGTACCAGCAAAAAAAGATAACTTTAGTTAAAGCTTCTTTACCCTTAAGAAACTAAAAATCAGTTTTAAAAATGAAAAAGTATTTGGCTTTTCTTTGTTTCACTGAAAGCTTGTGAATATGTTCATTATAAACTAAATCTCTCATGACAATGAGTTTAATTAAATGCAGTATTACTCAGCTACCTGGAATCCCTTAGTTATGAAATTACTTCTTACTGCACTGAATTAATGGAATGCCTTTAAATTTCAGCCATTGTCTTTAAAAAATACAGTAACTTTCCATTACCGTCTCTTATTTCGCTGCTGCTCAGCCATCTGTTCCATCAGTTCTTGTCTGTATTTCTCCTTTCTTCTCTGGAGAAGTTCTCGGTCCTGACCACCTAAAGGAAATGACCACACATTTGTGTAAATGCTCCACAAAATACACAAAAGGTACTGGACAAAAACATTGTCTTTCAGTCAATTTAAAAACTGAAGCACAGCAGACTGTACGAACACTGGATCTTTATTGACTTTAAAAAATAGATCTCTGGTTTTAACACACAATTTGTTTGGAGTATGATGATCAAAATTACTAGAATTTTCATTATTACTTTCCTAGTTTGCCTGGTTTTCTATAGTTTCAAAGCTATTTGATACAAAAGCAACTAAAAAAAGTAACTTTTTTTTTTTTTCTAATGTTCACCTAAGGAAGATACACTACAGCACTCCAAAATTATGAGGCACTGCTCTGGATAAAAATGAAAATTAAAACTGAAGGGAGTCAAACCCATGGGGAGGAAAGCAAGTTGCTCCACTTTTAGGATGGTTCCCATGACTACTAAGAATTAGCAAAGTACCGACAGATGTAAAAGGATGTATGTAAAAGGAAATAATGGTAACAGCTCATGTAGACCTTAAGGAACACCAAAAACTTTGTTTGTGGTGGTTCCCCCACAATATGTGCAGAGGTCTTCTCTTATTTTAAAAACAAACCCCAAAAAACATCAGCAGTACTTTCTATAGTATGACTATCGGACACAAAGACTCCTAACATACTCTGTACACAAAGCACCTGTGGACTTCTGGTGAAGTAGACCTGAATAATAGAGAAAGAAGCTGGAAACTAAAACAAAAGCCAAATAATCAACAGCAACAAAATCTGATGCATGACTGATTGATTTTTTTATTTAACTGTTGTGCTGGGACTACAAAGTGACCAAAATGCTCAAGATAACCTCATGGTTTGTGAGTTTGGGGGAGTCTGAAATCACTTCTCATTTTCAAAAAATTCAAGTTTCCATTTACTTAATCTTTTCACAACATGGTTTACAATACTCTTCTAACTAGGACTGCTAGGAGTACAAATTCACACCTCTGTGTCCTCAGGTTACTACAAATGAGATGACTGGGCAGACCAGAGACTGACTGCTACAACACCAATGGTTCATTGCTGCTTTTAAACAGTTCCGAATCCCTGCCCTGCCACATATAGCATTGAAGATCAAGTAAATTCAAATGAAAAAATGAACACATATTATTCTGACAACTGTTAATCTATTTTTCCACATTTCAAAGCTAGCTTGCCTTCAAAAGCTCCCATCTGAAGAACTACTAGAGTTTTTATTCTTACCTTATAGTTTCCTGAATTCAGCTAAGAATGCTATGTCTTCACCAGTATTTCTCTCTATGACACTCAATACTAGTGTTTCCTGCTAAAATTTATGACTACAGGAGAGATAATAAGAATCATTTGTTCTCGCCCAGGGTTGTGAACAGTACCATTTTCCATATTTCTGCAATTAAAATTCACTATAAAGCTGTGTCTTTAACAATACAGAGGTTAAGATTTCTCCCATATTTCATTTTGTAAAAATAATTTAATTGTTTATCTGGGCCTTAAAAAGTTAATGAAATCTAAGAAGAAACTCGGGCTCTTCAAAATTAATTAGTAAGTCCTGTAACATTAAAGCGGAAAAGGAACATGTTTTGCTTTAGTTTCTCTATGTAAATAATACTCATTTACCAATCATGGAGACAACTAGCACAAGGAAAAAGAAAAGCTCATTTTTCTAGTTTTTAACTATTCACATGCAGAAATAATATATGCAAAGAAAGTCTAACTTGGTGTTTTTAGTTAGGTTTTTATACATACCAAGAACAAGGCCTGTTGCATACCGCATTTCAGCTGCAGACTTGGCCTGTTCATTAGCTGAAGAACTAATCTGTACCTGATTTCTGGCAAAGACAGAAAAAGAAAATGGAATGATCAAACTCAAACTCCTGCACAGTCTGTGGGAAACATGACAGATTCACTTACATCACTATGTGACACATTTATGACAAACAGTTTTCCTACAATCCAAAGAAATATCCCAAGCAAAAGAAGAAACTGCCTGGCAAAAAGGCATTTCTCACAATTCCCATTTGCCTTTGGTTTCTGAAGCCATCAGAAAAACTGACTCAGTTGAGCACTTCAACCATGTTGACAGACTGAATGGTGCCAGTCAAGAGTTTACGTAAGGATTTTACAAGTGTTCTGCTTCTGCCTCACCCACTTAGATCACGTCAGGACGTGCAAAACCAAGACAAGAGGAAGAAAAGGAATTTCAAAACTACTATCAAAACAGGATTCCACACTATTTGACTCAATAAAAGTCATCAGTTGGAGAATAGGTGCTCTATTAATTCAAAAAGAAAACTGGCATGCAAGCTTCAATGGCAGTTTTCAGAGGAAACATGTTTTTCTTGTTATACTATATTGTAGCTGCAGGAAAAAAACTACCAGGCATTTCAGATGATGTTTTGGGATTTCAAGCCAACATTTTCCTCTCACCACAATTTTGCAGTGCAATTATCAGAAAAATACACAGTATACCACACCTAGAATCTGCAGTTCTTGAGATCGGCCGCACACGTGCTCTCTCCTTTAATTCATCTTCATATTCTGCAGGTACATCTCTTACCATTCCATTCAGATAGGGCCTTAAAGAAATAGAAAATACTCAGCTATGCTTGCCTAGAAACAGCCAATCTGAAATGGAAGGGTCAGCAGTTTCATGCAAATGGATCTGCTGCCTGAATGCACACTGGACAGCAGAACCAGTTCTGAAAATATCACCCCAATTTTCTAGAAATAATTCACTTTGCTAGCACTGTCAGGGCAGCTATTTGTCTGGAGTGTGAATTCCCAAGCCTGCTTTCCTGCAGCCTTTATATAATGAGCCTGGTTAAGAGCTTTGAGCACTGAAGGGCTTCTGACACTCACACTGCATTAATTGAAACAGATCTTGCTGCTCTTAATCCCCAGGAGCCAGCAGAGTCTTCAGCAGGTTTTGGCACACAGCTATTGGGTAAGGCTGGTGAAACAGCCAATTCAGATATGAAAAGCTTCTTTAAAGACAATCTACACTTCACTGCCCACCCAATAGAATTTGAAAGGGTGAAGTGACTTTTGATCAAGACAAGAGACAGGCAAAACCATAAATACAAAAATTCAGGAGCTAAAATTTGAGTCATCTACATAAGAAGTGAAATCATATGATTGAAACTTCAAGTAACTTCAAAGATGCCAAATACTGTATGGACACAAGGGAGCTATTCCTGAAAAGATCTGGGGTGGTAGAATTTACAAGGTTTTCTTGACTTGCAAAGTAACAACTCTTCAATGAGGACTTCAAGTTATCATGACAAAACAGGGCAAAAATAGGTATTCAATGAAAAATAAAGTACCCAACAAATGCTAACAAAGTTATATATTTTCCAGAGCTGGACAGAGGCATGGAATTCCTATTAAGCAAACAAAAAAAACCCCAAAACCAAGGTAAATGTGGGAAAAAACCTCATTCTTTTACATAAAAAGAACCACAGCTCTGCCTATCTCTAATTTAAATAGAAGTCAATAACCAAAGGCAAAAGGATGCAAGCAGATTATTAAACATTGATCTGCATCTTAACAACCCACCAGAACAACATGAAAGAACAACATTCACCCTCTTGGTATAACATGATCTCCTTTCATGATCAAGATCATCTTTATGACAACAATCAATCTGCTCCTTACAAGGCTGGTCACGTAAGACTGAAACACAGTCAGGTAACAGAAAGCCAAGTCCCCAGTGTAATGAAACGATGCAGGAAGGAAGCAAAGAAACAAACCTTGGAATTCAAGAGGCAACCTTTTTTGTAAAAAGCAGCCAGCTTAGCACAGCAGGGCCAGACATGTTGGCCCAATTCAATCAAGAAGCTGTTGTCTCCTGTTCACAGGACAGACCTGACAGCTGGGTCATTCCACTCCTAAGAACTAAAACATTTTGCAATTCTTCTCACTTCCCGGTCACAATTTCTGTTTGTTGAAATATGCCACAGACCTTGTGACTCCATCAAAACAGAAACCCTTCTGAAAAGTCCTGTTACGACCATCTGCCTCTCCAAACTAATAACCCCCATATAAAAACCTAAGAACTTTAGTAGAGCAAATAAAAACATGTCTCCTTTCAAACTTAGTTTCCATCATGAATCAAATGTATTTGGGAAAAGTTGACTTTGCCTGAAATGTAGAAAAAAATGCTAACTCTTTAGAAGCTGAGCTGTAACTAACTAAAAGATGTATTTCTCCTTGAAGAGACTGAATGCACTTCATAGGAGGTTAAGTGGAGCTCCTTGCAAATGAGAAAAAAGTACCAGATTAAAAAACACATTTAATAAAGATATACTGAAAATTAATTCTCAATAAAAATTCATTAGTAGAAAATATACACAAAAACCCATAAACAATCTTATGTACAAAATTAAGTTCAGGTAATTCAGGTGATGGTCCAGAAGATTATTTTAAGAAGATGCACCACGTCTGCCAACAGCAAAGATAAGACTCTCACCTCTATTCTCTTTTAAAAGAAAAATGGTGCTAAACCAGTTTCAGAGGTCTCTCCAAATAACCCATGAATTGCCTGGTGATATATTAGTCACAGATACTTATATAAGCACCATCCACATTTTCTGGAATAACTTAAAACTAGTATAGTAATATTCAACATGATGTCTACGGTTGGTTCAAACACCATACTTGCTGGTAGTTTATCTGTATAATTCTGTATAAATTCTTTGAGAAACAAAGTAAACCCTCAAACATTATCAAATGGTTACTTTTATTTAAATATTAGACTCTGTGTCCAGCTGCATTAGACAGTGGCAAACAGCTACCTAATAAAAAGAGGACACTCATCCTGAGCATTAACTGACTCACTTTAATTCTCTGACGGAATTAAACATTGCTGTTAGTTTGAAAAATATTTTGGTTGCCTTTCTTAGACATCAAATTCAGCTTCTAATAATTTTCTTTCTGAAAAGCTATAGGACAAGTCCACTTTATCCTACAACCTCATTTGCTCATTTCTACCAATAATACACTACAGAATGGAACAGATTTTGAATTTTGCATTCTCTTCCCTGAATCTCAGCAGAAAATGGGCAATCTTGTTCCTCTCATCTATTTAACCACTGTTTCCATTGCTAGTCTTTTTCAGAAACACTTTATGAATAAATACACACTTTTTAGAAGCACACCAGAACACACAGTCTGAAACTTTGTAATAACCCATTTATTAGAGTCTGCCTCTCCCAAATACTTCCAGACATTTCATTTTTTCCACAGACTTACTTCCTCTACTTTTTTTTAAGGCTGAGAAAGAATATCAAGAGCTATTTTTGGAGAAAAATTTTTATAACTCTCTTGGCATTTGAAACTGTAAAAGAAATATGAGTTCATTGAATTCAGAAAATGCTTTTACAGTAGAAGAGCATTTCCTCTCACCCCAGTTATTAATTTGCTATCCAGAAAGTTATCCCTGTAAACAATGACTCAAAAGATCATTTAACCCATCCACCAGCCACTACCAACAAAAAAGAATAGTAATATTTAACACTGTTTAGAGCAGTACAATATGCCTTTGTTTTTCATAGAAGTATTATTTCTAGAAAAAAGAAGAAGTGTTTATTTTGCCTTGCAAAGGAAGAACACTGGTTCCTTCATTGAAGCAATTGCAGGAAAATAATTCTGGCAACAGGCTTAACACAAATAAAAATAATTACAACACTCATGTTCCCAAGACCTGGAAAGGGAACAAATTAACACCTTTAAAATATCATTTGAAAATTTATTTACAATAAACTTCACTGCTTTATTTACCTATATAAACAAATCAGTTTCAAGTTTGGTACTGTCTCCCACCACAACCCATCTGGTTTTGAAAGCAACCAGTTCTTGCAATGGAATCACTAAAGGTGGCCAGAATGCCAAACCCTGAATGATTAAGAAGTCTGTACGTTTTTTATTTTCTTTTAAACAGGTAAACTAGAAGAGAAAGATTAACAGTTTATGTCAAAGTAACCCAACTGATGTATCAGTTAACATAGTAAAGACTACTTAATACTGAACAGTACATAATATTAGTTTTCCTGGTGAATGTTTTATATGAGACACCCTCTTTTTGTTCGGTTTGGGCTTTCGCAAATATTTATTCAACCTGTGTAGTTATTAGAGAGATTAGCACCTATTAAAGCCATCAACTACACAGATGTTTAAAGCCTGTCATTTAGGAAGACATGGAGTAAAAAAGAGGATTTTTAAAACATAGACTTTTACATTTTATACACATAGTCACATGTACCAAAAATTGAAGCTCAAACCAGTTTTGGAATCTGAACTGAAAACTGACTTGGGGGAACTATTACAGAGAAAGGAAACAGAGGTAACACTGGGTTCCCAGTGCAGGGGTTTGCTCTCAAATACGTTTTCTGGCAAACCATTCTTCATAAAAATGAATTGTGAACTGCTGCTTCTGGGGTAATTTTTCTAGTACCCTTGGTTTGCTATAATATATAAAATGTTTCTTAATGTATGATGTATAAAGGTACTGGTCCAATTTTTCATCACTTTTTCTATAAATTATTGCAAAGGTCCTTTTTGTAAGTAAGTACAACAATCCTGCTTTCACATGGGAATTTTCTCTAATATTGAAAGAGAGTAAACCATAGCTGTCAACAAGCACTACAGAAATAAAGGAGAAAATGGAGCTAAGAATACCTTTCAGAATAAAAACTCCGGGGAGTTTTTCTGTCATAGGTGCTTTCACATCTAAATCTATGGTCCATTTCTGCATTTGTCTCAGGATCATATTCCCCTCTGTAGTATCTTCTCCCAAAATCACCATCTTCATCAAGTCTGTGATGCTTCCTAGTAGAAATTACAGATTGGCTAGCAAATCCACGATGTCTTTGATTGTGAACTTCTTCATCAAGTCTTTTATTTAATAGTCGACTTCTTAATTCAACCTCATCATCTAACCTGTGGTACCTGTCTTCCTCCAACCATCTCTTACTTAGCACCTCTTCGCAACCTTCTGTGGAAGTAAAGGCATCCTTCTTGGGAGGTTCTGCACCTGTGTTACAGGGCTGGACTTCTCTATGTAGTTCTGGCTGGAGCCTGGTAACAGCAATAGGTGTTTTATTCCTGTGCATCTCATTCTGTTTAATGGAAACAATATTGAAAGGGTTGAATATAAACAAATCACATTGAGTAAAACCTTAGTTCTGTATTTCTTCAAATAAACCCTCATCAAGAAGAAAGGTAAGAGGTGAGCAAGGAAAATACCTCAAGAAGTGCTTAAAAACTAGGGGTTTATTCATTTTTCTTGAGGAAAAAGAGAGTACTGTTCCTCTTATCTAATGTCTTTCAGAAGAATGGCTATCAATACTGGACAGGTCTTTTATGAACTCCAATATGACCTCCAGTTTTTTAGGTGCAAAGAATCAAAAAAACACTTCAAACTTTACTTCCTCAAGAGACTAGGTATCTTCATTCTATCCAGATTCAGGCAAGTCTGCAATACTTCTTACCTATGAGCACAACCTTTTAACCTGAGCATTTCTTACTCAATGTCTCTGCTCCTCAGGAAATGTCATTATCAGAAAGGATAGTTAAGTAGATAAAAAACCCTATGACACTCTGGACTAGTGTTCAATACGAAGTCCTAATAAAAACCATGGTTTTGCATAAATCCTGTAGTATTTCTGTGTACTAATCTTTGATCTAATCTTTCCTCAATGGAATAAAGATAACAGTAACTCATACTTCACAAAATTTAATGAAAAAATAAATTAAGGATGTAAATGACACGAAACTGGGAAGAAGGATCAATACACTAGAGGGTATGACTGCCACTCAGAAGGATCTTGACAAGCTGGAGAAACATGCTGACAAAAAGCTCATGAAGATCAACAAAGGCAAAGGCAAAACTCTGTATCTCAGACAGAACAGTGCCATGCACCAGGACAGGCTGGGCACTGACCACCTAGAGAGCAGTTCTGCAGAAAAAGGCCTGGGTTAGTTGTGGGCGAGGAGCTGAACATGAGGCAGCAGAGCACTCTTGCAGTGATGAATGCTAACCACACCCTGGGCTGCAGTATCTGTGCAGGTCGAGGTAAGTGACCCTTCTCCTCTGCTCCGTATTTATTCAGTATTTAGGTTCTGGTGTAGTGTGCCCAGTCTCTGCCTCCCCTCCCCACAGATACTGATGCACTGAAGGAAGTGCAGAGGGTGGCTACTGAGATGGTTAAGGTATTTGAGCTCCTCAAGGAGAAGCTGACAGAGCTGGGTTTATTCAGCCGGGAAAATGATTAAGGAGGGTGTGTATGGGGCAGGAGGAACTAATAATTGCAGTCCCTATGTAAAAGGTGGTTACAGAGACACCAGTATTCATGGTTTTCAAAGAATTGCAGCAAAGGAAAATTCCAATGGGATACAGAAGGACAGAAGTTCAGATCAAGCAGTTAAAGCGATGGAATGGGTTGCCCAGAGGAACTGTGGATTCTCCACCCTTTCTAACCTCAACCAAATAAAGCCAGACCAACCTAACCTAAACTGTGAAGTTAACACTACTCTGAGCAGGATTTATCCTGTGACTATCTAAACTGTTGGATCAAACTTTGGAGGTCACATGTAATTTGACTCTCACTCAAAGTTAAATATCCCTCAGAGATGGCATAACCTCAACAAATCCTGACCAGGTTTTTTTTCCTGTTTGTTCTTTTCTGACAGCAAAATAGTTTCTACACAAGAGTAATAAAAATACAACTTAAAGGTCCAAGTGGCTGACAAATAAAGCAAAAAGAAAATCCCTTGAGTCCCTAGATAGATTTCATTGTGTAAGTCAGCTTAGGAAACTTAAGTGCCCAAACACTTAGAAAAATTTGAGAGACTTAGTTCAGTTGCACAAAAAACAAGCTGCATTTTTGCCAGTATTTCCTAGAGATCACTGCTGTGTAGCACTCCAAACCTTGAAGAAGGCAGTAAGAATGAGATACTCAATTTCAACATCTACAGGAAGCCTGAATGCTGCCTTACAGATACCTTCACAGATTAAAATAGTTTTCAACTATTTGACACTCCAATGCACTTGAAGGAAAAGATGTTTCTCATAAGCAAACAATCTTTCTAGAGACAGACAAGAAACATTCTTCTAGACAGAAATTACAAATATAGGGGGATTTGCACTTGCCAGCTGCTATAAGGAAGACAATAAACTTTCAGCTGTTTATTGGGTTTTAGGTACAAATACAAGGTCCTTCATAGAACAATCTAGCTCTCACACTACTGTACACTTTAGAATTTCCCTATTAAAAAGAAGTGGAAGGACTTCTGAAATGAAACTTTCATTAGATGAAAGTTCCAAATTATTACAGTCCATCACTAAACTGAGGCAAAAATATTTTAAAAAGGAAATCTACCTACTCTAGACAAGATTTTAAAGTTGAAAAGAGTTTATGGATCAATATATTGCTTCCAGATTACTCAAACTAAGAGTCTCCCAACAATGCTAATCAGACCTAAAAATCCGATTGGCTGTTGCACTAGTTTTGGTTGAGACAAATTTCTTCATAGTAGCTTGTATGAGGCTATGTTTTAGATTTGTGATGAAAACAGTGTTGATAATACCAGGATAATTTAATTCCTACTGAACAGCACTAACACAATGTCAAGGGCTTTTCTGCTTCTTACACTGCCCCACCACCAAGGAGGCTGTGGGTACATGGGAAGCTGGGAGGGGACACAGCCAGGATAGATGATCCCAACTGACCAAAGCGATATTCCACACTAGAGAGGGTCATGCTCAACATGAAGGACGGGGGACATTCTGAGTGATGGCATTTGTCTTCCCAAGTCACAGTTACATGTGACAGAGCCCAGCTTTCCTGAGGATGGCTGAACACCAGCCTGCCCATGAGACGTGAATGAATTCCTCGGTTGGCTTTGCTAGTGTCAGCAGCTTGTGCTTTACCTATTAAACAGTCTTTAACTCAACCTACACTTTTTCTTACTTTCACCCTTCTGATTCTCTCCCCCATCCAACAGAGGTGAGTGTGTATGTGGTCCCAGCTGCTTACTGCCATACAAATCAAAGGCCTCAGCTCAGAACTGGAACTCAATTACGCATATGTCTAGTTCACATTCAGCAGTAAAGACTTTTTGATCTTTATTCACAAATGCACAGCACCATATTCTGGATGGCTGCTACACTTGCCTGGCTTTCTACACGAGAGAGGAAAAAAGAATCTACAAATAAAAGCTAAGGAACCCTATGTGGAGTTCAACATTTTGTTCAAATAGACAGCTTTTTTGGATACCACTTTTATTACCAAGAACAACCCACAGAATTGCTTCAGGCACATAGATGAATTAAAGCATCCTTCTACCAGACAGACACGACAGAAGCAGGAATCAAGAACTGCACTGTGTGAGAGTTGTAACCAGGACTTTCTTAGATGCATTAATAAAACTGTGGCCTAATTGAACAACATTATTTGTATATTTTGTCTTACTTTGTATGTCTGAGTCAATAATAAGACTGTAAAACTGTATTACCTCTCTGTTTTTCTTCCCTAATTTCCTTAGCCTTTCATTCCATTCTTCTTTATCCCTGAGATATTGATTGTACTCCTTGTTTCTTTCAAGCCGTAATCTCTCCTAAAATAGGCATTGAAAAAGGCATCATAATTTTGCATTTTTTGTAGCTTTTAACTTCATAGAACAGCAGTACTAAATGAATAAATGCAAACTGTGTGTTTGCCCCCCTCCCCCTTCTCATTTTTTGTGATGTACAAATAAAGCTTGAATTACTTTGAGGTTTTAGTTCATTTTCTCTTAGCATAGCACTTTCTCTTAATCTGAAATCTGTAAGCAGAAGTCAGCTTCTTGGGCATGAAGTCTAGTCCCCAGAGACACTACAGTATATCAAGGTCCATCTTTAAAACCAGGTAGGTTTCCTTCTGCTAAGCTTTTTCCAAAATTTACCAAAGCCGCTCTCCAACAATTAGGAATTGCCTTCTCATTTCCAGTCTGAATGTATTTACAGTTGATTTTCAAACATACAATTTCTTTCTTTGTGTTAAGGCTAGTTGTGACTTGCCCCTCTCACAATTAAAACAGGAGAACAAATACAATTGTAGACAAGATGTATCAATTACAGCTCAGGATATAACTTGAACTTTTAAATTCAAACAAACAGTTAAACTGACTCCAAAAAGTCCAAAGTGCAATGAATGCAAGGAAAACCAAGAAAAACAGGATCTATGCTTGTTGTCCTAGCTGCTTTTACAAGGTGATAACATTTATAACCAGCTTTCTCAGGTCTAAAAATATACATGAATTGTACTTCAATAGTTTAATAACATAATATGAAATACAAAAGTCTCCAGATAAAGCAAACTCTAATTTGCATTATTTCTTGGTATCAGTCCCTTACATTTAGAGCATGGGGTATCTCTTACAATAGCCAATTCCAACAATCATAAACAGGAAAAAAAGAGAATTATACTACAGTGTTATGAATCAAGCTCTTTTCCGCTGCAGCATTTTCCAATTAAAAAGTAAAAGTATTAAAAACTTCTGAACATTACATAAATTTACTTTCTCATGAGCAAATTTCAAACAAAAATAATTTATACATCAACCACCACATAAATACCAGATTACTAAAAGTTTTGCAGATTAGACTAATGCTCTCCAAAACGGTTTCAGTTTTTGTTTTTTTTCCCCCCAAAAAAGTTTCCTATAGGTTTTCTAACAGTGACAATTTAAAACATGCAGACAGCCATGAAAGCTGCCTGAGATGCATTTTGCAAAGCTGAGAAACCAGCATTGTCTTTAACAGGTGGCAAAACACTCGGCAGAAAATTCAATATGCTGTGTGACTGCACATTTGACCTAATAAAGGAAACCAAAATGCAAATGTTAACCTCTCATTATTCTGCCCAGAGGCCAACTGATTAACAGGGCACAGTGTGACATCTCCTGGCAGCTTTTAGGTTCTGCAAGAGCAACAAATAGATGGGTAAAAAGGATACAACACACCTATACAGAGCTGATACGATATAAATCCATCAATGATAAGACATGTTTCCAGTACAAATACATCTTTAATTTCCCCAGAATTAATCAATCATACTTTATTTTTCACTGTTTCAGCACACATACTTGCAAGGGTTAATACAAAGTTCACGAGAACCTGAAGCAAACATAAACTCAGTACAAGTGCATGCTGCTCCGGAGGAGTCCTCTCCCCCCTTCTGGGTGTTTCATTCTTTCCGCCTCCTTTTTACACTTGTATAACTTGGAGTATAGGGCTTTTTCATAAAAGCAATTTTCACTTTGAGTTCTCACCTGGCTCCTCCTACATCCAAACCAAGAGCACAGGAGGGGCAGAAAGTTTAATGTAAGCACAAAGGCAAAGCCAACCCGTGCCACAGCAGAAGCCTTGCATCAGATTGCAGTGATAGCATAGCCGCAAACACAGATCAACAGTGCAACTTGAAGGCAACAAAGGTTAAAAATAAAATCAAAACCAAACAAAACTCCCAGGATTGCAAATGTCTGCTCCTCTTCCAGCAACACACGTTATCTTTTTGCCTTGAATCTCTGCTGTGCTTTGACCAATCTTAACAACCAACCAGTGGTGTTGATCAGAAAAAATATTGATAAATTATTGATAAATTACAATGTTTCTGCTGATTCAACTTCATGGATCAATTTACAAGCAAACACAAGAAAGAAACTGGGACTATAAGGCCAACAGCATGAGGGCAGGAGATCAAATCAATATTAATTGCTGAACAAAACCCAAGCACAACCACTAGAGGTCTTGAACAGACCAAGTGCTCTAAATGTGTGGATCAGAGGTAGCAAACCACAAACTAATATCAGTACAGAATTATATCTATATAATAAAAACCAAATATCTAAAATTTAAGGGTACAGGTAACCTAGGATCAAAAATTAAAAAAAAAAAATTCAAGGACCAGACTTTTCTGAAAATGATTACTAATTACCACCTCAAAAAACATTCATTTGTGTAAGAAAAAAAAAGAAAAAAACCACAACTAAACAAAAAAACTTAAGTGGTAATATTTTTTCCATAGCCGTTTCAACACACAGGTACATTTTTCAAGTTATACTCCATTTACTTAATTTACTTCATATATTTACCTTGGCAGATCTTCGCTCATCAATAGGAAGAGATAATCCCTGAGTATATGGATCTACTTCACCAGTAGTCAGATAATTTTTCTACATCAAAAGAAAATTTAAAACCATTCAATACATTTTAAAATACCAAACCTTACTCACTAAAGAGCCGTTAAGAATTATATTTTCTGAAATTAATTTGAGCAATTTTATGAACTAAAGACTGAAGACAACCTTCACATTTTGAAAACATCAGATGTTCTTGAAACACATGAATGAAGTGAAGGAATGCAGGAAGTAAATGTCTTTGTCAAGTTTTAAGCTTGAGTTTGAAAGTATTTGTCACTTCTTCCATGTTACACTATTTCCAGTATTACATATGTTAGTCTCGATATTAAAAAAACCCTATTTTTATTCAAAGAAACCCCACTCAGTTCTTCTGTAGCAAAAGCATAAGCATCTGTACAAGCATACAAGGAGTTTTCCAAGACGCTTCCTTACTTAAGATGAAAAATTGCTTTTTCTAACAGCAGAAAACATATGTTTACCTCTTAGTTTAACAGATGGAATTCATGCTAACAGTAGCACACCTCTTTATCTCAACAGTGTTTTCCATACCAGCAGTACCCAAATTTTTCAGGATAATGACCCATCACCAAAACTTGCAATTCCTTGTGAACGTCAGTCACTTTCAGAACAGAACTTCCCATCAAAACCAGTATCTTTTTGTTCCATATAGATCCCTGGGCCACAGCTTGGGAACTGGGCTGTGCAACAAATCAAAGTACCTGCTCTTCAAACCAAACACCAGTGCTGGAGCAGGTCCTTAGATTCCAGGTCTAGATGTGTCATACATCACTCCTTTATTAAAAGCATCCCCGGGCCATTCTCAGTCAATCATATGTTTTATAAACCTGATTACCTTTAATAAAAAGATCATCTATTTGTGTGTCATGGGCTGAAGAGGGGAATGGGTGAAATACAGTATTTCACTAGCATTGTTTCCTTTCATTATCTATATTGCAATGTAGCCTAAAAGCTTAGAGGAAAGTCAAAAAGTAAGAGCTCTACCTGTTCCAGTACAAAGCCACATCATTAGAAACACCCCCATCATTATAAATGATATTTCAAACCAGACATTAAAAGATTTAATGTATTTAATAATCGTGCAAATATTCAAGCACCACAACAACTAGATTTATATGGAAAACCAAGTTATTTCTACTAGAAAAGGTAAATAAATTGTAATCCTCATTATTAAGAAATTCTTTACACGTATTTTGAAGACATCTCTAGAGGTTACCTCTGATCTTAAAAACTTATTTTCCAAAATCAGAATCTGATATGGAAGCTGCATTTTTCTAGATAAGCAAGACTAAGCAAGCTATTAACAAAAAGTTATGACAGTGAGAACTGCTAAAAGTTCCACCATCTCTTTAGGTGGGAAGAAGAAATTAGAGATTGTTATCTTAGTTCTTCCTCAGTCCTTACCAGCTTAATACAGCTAACATGCACTAGACCAAACACACAAACAAACAAAAAGCCTTGTAAACCTAAATTTGTAAAACTGAAGTCCAGTTGAGAATAAAACACTAGAAGTTAATGTAAAGATTATATTATTTGGGTACTTCGGTGGTAATTATGAAACAGTAAATTTTAACACAATATTCTAATTGAAAATAATCTGGAGTCTTAAATTAAACAAGAAACAAAAATTATATAAGGATAATTTTGGTTAGAGGTTAAGAAGGCAGTTTATTCTGCTGTTGCTATTGCTATTCAAGAATTCTAGTGCATGCTAATATAGACAATTTGTAACATATGCATGTTATTCAAAGCCCCAGAAAAAAACCGGCAGACTGTGTTTCTACCACATTACCTCCTGGTCCTTTACTGAAGTTGCTCAATCTGAACAATTTGGATGGAGAGCTAAATTTCAAAATTACAGATTCACAAAAGTATAAAAATATTTTTTAAATTAAAATTATTTTAAAAAGCTTGCAAAAATAACACCAGAGGTGTTATTTTGTCCTCACAATACTTCTTTGTATTCTTGCATTCTGGCCAGTAGGTGCTAAATAACTGGCTCTACTGCTTCCCTAAGCACCACTGATGAGAATTCATAGAGACAGGGAAGAAAAAAGCCCTGACTCTGGTTGTGATGATATATTATAATATTTATATAAGGTTAGTATTTTATTCCAGCTTTATAAAGAATGTATAGCAAGAAAAAAATTATGTGAACTCTTCATATCTACATAACTGATAATCTGTGAAGCAAATGTCTACTAAAATAAAAACTACTGTAGAGCCAGCATTGAACAGCAACAATGGCAACTGCAAAGGGAAAAGGAAATCAGCAAGTGTTTTAAAAACTTAAAAATGGAAAATAATATATATAAGTAATCATTTTGCACAAAGCAAGCAATGCTGTTAGTCACAACTAATCACTACAGCATGCATAAATGCACAAAGCACAAAAAAAAGTAATGATTTTTTAAATTCCAAGAGCATAAAGTTTTCAAACAAAGCAAAAAGCAACTAATTTGAAAGAAAAAAAATAATATTGAAGGCACCCTACCTTTCTTTTTGCCTGTGAAATACCCTAAAAATCAGGGAAAAGATACTATTCAAAAGGATTCTTTGAGTCAAAAATATTTGACTTAACAAAAAATACTTCATTTCTTAAAGCAAATCCATTAATTCGTTTTAAGAATTAAAGACACTGTTAAATAGTATTTTCATAAAACAAAAATTATTTGATTTCTCATTTTTTTCTGACTCATAAAGAGCAGCTACAGAATATCCCCAAGATGATGACATTTCATACATATCGTTTCAATTTTAAATTTACTGTGACATTTAGTAAATCATGTTAAGCAGAACATCAAAGGTTTTTTCTTTCTAAAATTGAAAAGAAGCTGTCAAATGGAATCACAGTAAGTATAGGGATATTCTTACCCCAATTACAGACCATAGAACACATAAGTACTTCAGGAAGTAACAGCTTTTAAATTCTTAAGAAAAAAACTAAGGAAGAAGCAAAAACAAATAATTAAAATATTCAGAATGAAGTGTCCTAAGTCACATGGCAACAAGATCTGCAGAAGCCTAAAATATATAACCCTTCCTAGGAAATATTTTGAAATTACTTTCACTCAAGTCTTCAAAAACAGCCATTGCTCATAATGAATGCCTCCTTAAAAAATTCTCTACAGATATTAATTTTCATTCAATTAAATGAGAGAATAATTTTAAGAGACTCACTAAAGTCAAGCAACCAGACAAGCAGCTTTACCTGAGAAAGATAGCGCCTGTAATCTTGTCGAAGTTCCTCTTTGAGTTTATGTTTTTTTCGTTCATATTCTTCTCCAAGAGGTAAACTCAAGCCATAGTCACCTGAAAGTTTAACACCGCTAAATATCATTATTTACTACTTTGCATCAATACAAAGCAAAAGCTACATCTGGATTCTTATTAGACACAAGCAATAAAAAAAAAAAATTAACTATGCAACCAGTAATAAAAAAACCACCTTCTCTGTATAAGTAGTTGGGTGAAAAGCATAGGAAAATAGACTGGTATTTGGATAGTAGTTTTCCTCTCATCCTTTGACTTTTTCTTCCCATATAAAAAAAAGCAACATAAGCTGAATTTAATTGAATCTTTTACATATTTCTTTTGTCAATGTATGTTTCCAAAGAAATCTCCTTTGACATGTGAGCTTCTAAATTATTCTGATATTTTAAGCTGTGTTTACCACACAATAGAAAACACACTTTCCAAATGAAAGCAGCAAGCTATTTGTTTAGCATGTGAAACATTTGTTTGTTCCTACACAACTAGAGGGAATCTGACTATATGATAAAAATAATAATCATTTTTCTTTCCACCTCAGTGTTTTTAATCGTAGTAGACCCAAAACACATTAGTACCTTTCTGAGATTACTATCAGGTCTCATAACAGCTGCACTCTTAAACTATAATAAAATATTATGCTATGCAAGCTGTTTGCTGTTCCCAAAATACATTTCAAAGTACTTTATAAGAAACATCCTCTACCCAAGAAGCCCATCTCTGTAGTCACTTTCACCACTCTCCACAGACCAGCGAATTCCACAAAATCACACAACTAGTGACAAAGATTACAACTCTATGTGTGTGTATTATTATTATTTCATATTGTTTCTCTAAAAGCATTTCTACATCTTGTGATCTATGTAAAATTAGCAGCAAGGAGTAAGAGGGAAGAGAGGGATATTCAAGACTTACTCTTAGATCAGTCCAAATTTATTTTAGGGTAGTTTGTTTGGCCTGGCTCGAGATACATTTGGACTTATCCTATCCCCATGAGCCAGGGAAACAGTGTAACAGGGAAGAAGTAGCAAACAAGAGTCAGCCTGATCCTCTGCAGAACCAAAGGACCCAATACCTGATTAAGTATCTCCTATGCTATTCTGAAACAGCCTGCAGGGTTCAACTACTAGCCAAAATCTGCACGGGGACTTCTTCTCCAGCCCACTTTTCTCCTAATTTTGCACATAAGGTAAGTGTGAGTTTCATTAAAAAAATAATGTACCCTTTCAAACTTCAGAAAAGGGGTTATAAAATGGAATAGAATACAGAAGAAGAAATGGTTTGTTTCAGCTGCTTGCTCTTGCCTTTTATTTTATGCCTAAGTACTGTTGAATTAATTCTAGAAAACCAAGAAAAAGATCAAAAGCAACTAAAAAGTTGAAGGAAAGATTCATTTAGTAATTTCACAGGTGCTACTGAAATTCAGTATCAAAAAAAGAGAGAAAAGTGAGAATCTAGTGCTTTGATTCAAATACGTGAAGTATTCAAACAAAAGATGGTTTAAAATTAATTTTGTTACAGAGGACTTTTTTTGGCCACCAAAAAAGCACTGAGATAACAATTATGGGTAGTGATCTGGGGGATATTTGAAAACTACCCATTTCAAAAACCTACTCTAGGAGAGCCTAGCAGAGTAAAATTACTCCAGTCAACATATGTTCAACCTAGTGTCATGCAAAATTTGTCCGAATTCTTCTGACAGAATAAGAGATAACCTTTTTGTTTTGTCACTTATGTTTATTCTGTATTTTCTGTATTTATTTGCCATTTCACATTCTATTAACCACATAGAATCACACTGACAATGATTTTTTTAAAAATGTTAAGATTTTAAATGCATTTTTACATAAATATTTCCATGTATGCAATGTTGAGAAATAACTGCAACTTTATTCAGTCTGAATCTCAACATTACTGCTAGAACTATAGAATATACTTAAAAGCTACCAAGGAACAAGTCCCCATCTGCCTTAATCCACACGAAATTACAGTGCTTTAAAGCAGATCAAGCCATTAATATCAGCAACCACCCATTTCAGCACCCAAATGATTATTATAGAAAGTGCTGAGTTTGGCTGGGATAGAGCTAATTTTCTTCATAGTAGCTGGTGTGGGGCTGTGTTTTGGATTTGTGCTGGAAGCAGTGTTGAAAATTGTTTTACATTTGCACCACTTGGTTCTTCTTGAGTTTTACTTCTTTCTCTTTGTTATTTTCCTTTTCATTACTTTTTTTTTTTTTCAATTATTACTGAGTTTTTATTTCAGCCCATGAATTTTTTCACTTTCACTCTTCCAGTTCTCTGCCCCCACCCCCCTAGTGTGGAGGGAGTGAGTGAGTGGCTGTGCTGAGTTGCCAGATGGGGTTAAACCACAACATGGCAATTGCTCCTTTTTCTTTTCATTTAAGCTCAGCTGAATGCCCCTCATCTGTAATACTTCGTTGTTACTATATTCAGGTGTCAACAGTTAAGTCAAATTTACAGTAACAAACACAACATTACATGCTTTTATAGCTCTCAACAACAAGAGATAAAACTATTTTAATATTAATAAAGTTTAACTGTTTGGTAATGGTCTGTCACAGCCAGTGGGGTACTACCTATTGTGTTCTGGTTTTTGTATCATATGTTTCCTCAGTTAAGCAAAGAATTACCAGCACCAGGAGTAACCTGTGGCACCAAATAAAACTGCCAAAAATGTGTGACAAATACTGATTCAAGTGCAGCCCTCTAACCAAGCTTATCCATTATGACTTCTGGAAGCAAGGAATATTCAATTATCATTTCGAGTATTTTTCTGTGAAGTTTTCCTCTAAAGGTCTTTGAGGAGCTTGCTTTGCTGATGGCTGGAAGTTCTATTTATACAACATCCCTATAAAAACCATGTTTTTACTTATGCAGCTAAGATCAGTTCAGACATACAGATTCACAAGCTTGGGCTCCATCCCACTGGAAGCTGCAGAATGACACCAGAATTAGAGTAGGCACAGTACGAAAATTAATGATGTACAAACCCAGTGTCTACACATCAAAGAAAAGAGTTACCTATCAAAAAGAAACAGGACACAGAAAAGCTCTAAAGCTCTCAGGACAAAGCTGAGCTGCACAAATGTAGCTGAGAAAAAACAGTAGTGCCTACAGAAGGGAGATGATACAACAACTAAGGAAAGGTGGCACATTGCAGGAACAGGAAAATGGAGAAAAGAACACTATCACACATTTTCAATCAAACATCACAAAGAACACAGAGAAAAGAAGAAAAAGGACAATATATAAAGAAAACAGATATTAAGCTTTTGGTAGCCACACCAAAATAAATCGAACCATTTCACTTGGTTAAGATTTCAACCAAAATGAAGTTCTTGTTCTTTCCTTGTACAACAAATGACTACATTGTAACAAAATTACAAAAGGAATAAAAACAGTTTAAACTGCCTAAACGTTTGAAAGACACTATTTAATAAAGAAAAATTAGTTTAACTGTGTGCATCTTAGCCAAGCTGGACCAGGACTCCTAAGCTAAGAGGCTGAAGGAAAGAAGCCCTACTTCCCACATACAGGGAATGTACTCTTTTGCAGTAAAGTTCAGATGAAAGATGAACTTTTGAAGATTTTGCTGCACCCCAATAGAATAGGAAAGGACACATCACCTATCAAGGACTGCCAAGCAGGTTTTTTGGGTTGTTCTTTTTTTGTTTGGTTCATTTGGGGTATTTTTAATGGCACTACCTTGCAAGAAGAAAGAGAAAGCTTTTGGCATATTTTCCTGATTAAAACAAAAAAAAAAGAAAACCTAACTACAAAAAAAATTGCATACAATCCCAAGACTTTTGGAAGACTGGGGAATTATTATGCACTTGAATTACAATGATCACCCTAATGATTAAAAATACAAAGCAGTAATTCCCTTCCAAAAATTGTCAAAGACAATGAAATGGTACTTAAATCTAGAAGACATTAAAAAATATATACTATACCTAAAGGATAGTTCTGTTGACTATTTGGAGGTATATTTTCTTTAGCCATGGAGATTAACATCTTGCTAGTTTCATAAAGCTTCTCTGATTCCTTATTCTGAAAACAAAACAAAATGCCTTACTGCATCACAAAGTAAAGGAAATACCACATGAAAGAACAACATTAGTAATGTAATTATTAGCACTGGAGAACAGAGGGATTGAAAGTAATGCTGGACTAACACATTAAAATTACTAATAGGAAAACTGTGATAAGAACAGATATTTTTTTTTAATTGTTATTTGCCTTTTATATTTCATAGTTTCTGGAACAGAAATTTTGAGGATATTTATACCTTCCGTCCCCACCCCAACACCCAAGCTCTGGAGTGGACAGAGGACAGATCCCTGCTAATCAGCTTCCCTAGGGAGGGCCAAAGGAGTAAGAAAAGCCAGGTACAAGACTTTTCTCACTTGTAAAACATAAATCTTACTGCATATGCCTGGTGGCAAACAAGTTTTTAAAAATCTACATATAGATATGAAGCACTGAAGTTGGAAATTACTTGGAATAGATAAATCTTTAACATACTCTTTAACAACAAATACAGTTTTAAGAGTGTAGTAAAAGCAAGCTTCAATCAAGACTTTGGCAACAGAAGTATTTAAATTCAGGAAAGCTTTTTAATACTCTTACCCTCATTTCCATGTAAGGTGGATCATTTTCAAGTTCTGCCTTATCTTGTGCCAACTTGGCCTTCTGGTCTTCAATAAATTTTTCTAAATCATCCGCCATCATTTCTAAAGTTACAGAAAAGATGTAGAATATGGCTTTTACATTAGAACCTCAAAAATGTAAAGCTCAATTACTGTTGCTTAAGACAGCAATTAAAAATAATCAAATTTCTCCCTCAGAACTACAAGTCTTAAGATGTTTGCTGGGTCAACAAAACAACTGACTTGGGAAACCCATCCATGGGGGAGACTACTTGAGGTTTCACCAGAAAGAAAATACAAAGATTTCAGATTACAAGACTGAAGATACTTCCCTAATTTTTTTTCCTAACATGGCTGAAGTGTTTTGGGGTTGTTTTTTTAAAGTGCAAGTCTACCAGTGACCCTTCACTACACACTAGCACAAGCTTACTCTTAGTGAACTATAAAATCAAAATTAGAAAACATAGAAAAGTAAACAGGATGAAGGAATCATTAGGAAAAAAGTAGAAAAGATGCAAAATATATGCACAGTCTAAAATAAAGACCAAATCATACAATTAATTTTGTGCTTAACTTACTACCATGAGAAGTCTTGAAAATAATTGAGCTTATAAAACATTATTTTTTTTAAAAAACACTCACAAAATACATGCATAGTGTTTCTGGAGTCGGAGACAACAGTACCTACCTCCTGGACCACTAAAATAGTAGAGGCAATAAGTACAGCTACAAGTCTGCAATAATCCTAAAATCAGGGATATGACAAAGCATTGACTGAGAATCAGACACTGATCTGTAAGAAAACATGTTCTGAGGAAGAGCTAATTACCTCTCTTCCGTTAGTTGTGTGCCTTGCATATTTAACTGAAAAGTCCTTCAGAGCAGAAATTTTAGCATCTTATTTGTAAAAATCAGCATATATTGCTGCTTTCAACAACCTCATAATGAAAACTAAAACCAATCAAGTTCCTGTCAATGGAACTGTACTGAAGTTGAGTTAGAATAGTCCTATCAGAACTGAAAATACTGCAAAGCTGCGTATTAACTACTTTTGGAAAAAAAAGACAAAACCAAAAAGAATGACTGCATACAAGCCTACACATTCTAATCTCCACTCAGCATTTTCACCAACTCCACTGGAGGAGGAGTTTTACAAAACCAAGCCTACTGATAAAAAAAAAATCCTTAAGTTATATTCCATGCTTAAAAGAAGCATGAAACTGAGAAGAAAATTATGACCCTCAAATCACTCCATGCAGCATAAGCAAAAGGATTGCTTATGCAGGTTCCTGAAAAATGCCATCAGATCCAGTATCTAAACTAAGACAGCAGTTTTTTTGAGGCTAATTCAGTATCTTTATAAGATTGTATGAAGTAAACAATAGGCCAATGATAAAGATATTTTAGAAGACAGTTTCAGGAAGACGATCAAAGAACTCAAAAACAACAGCAACAAAAAAACCCAAACCATCATCTCAAAGACAATAAGGGAGCACACAGGTAAAAATAAAAATAATGTGTCCAGAGAGACTGAGATAAATTCTCAGTAGAAGCAAAATGGAAATAATAAATGCACAAATTCTAATGTGAAGTAATTGCATGATAACTTAATTTAAAGAATACATTTGCTTGATGTATTCCTTAGAACGTACTCCTTTAAACTTTTTCTCTTTTTTGATTCATAATATAAAAGTGTAATATTGTTATAAAGGAGACAGAACTAGGCCAACCCATTTAAAATTCCTAGTAGTAACACAGGACAATCAATGCCAAAAATAAATACCCCCATCTGATTTGTCCTAAATCTTTAATCTCATTAGTTTTGCACACTGATAAAGGATAAAAGAAATCTGAAAGAGGATAAGTTTCCAAGCATGGTAAATTTTATTCAGCCTATTAGGTTACATAACAATAATGAAAAAACTGTTCAGAAAGGGTGAAACAACTTGTCATACTAAAGATTTTAGAAGTTGGTCTCATCACCTACCCCGTGCTGCACAGTCATCAAGAGGAAAATTACCACACGTAGGAGGCACTGTGAGAAGCCTTTCTAAAAGCTCACTGACTGGAACATCTATATTTCCTACCTCTATTAACAACAGCATTTATAAACTCCAGCACTGTTTCCGAATCACTGTATGGGAATGGTACCAAACTTATTCTGAGAGCTGGCATAAGGAAAGGAGTCTTTGCAGTGTATTTTCTAACTAGCACGAGGAAGACAATGAATATTCCAGCATTCTGCACTCCTATCATATTGCTCAAAAGGCCAATATAATAAATTAAAAACCAAAGACAAAACAGTTACAGTTGAACAGTTGAACTCCACAGGCACTTCAATTGGTGTGAAGAAAGCTGCCAACTCCAGGCCTTGGAGAACACTAAGCTACAGCACTGCTGATTCAGCATACCTTTAACACAGCACAATTGCCAGAAGAGTAGCCAAATCCTTCTTAGAAATATCTAGACATTTTACATCTTAACATCCTTCTACTTGAGTTGATCTTCTTAAAATATACATGAATGCAAACTTTATGAGACAAGCAAAAAGAATATATTGTACCAAAAAAGAAAAATTCCTTAGTTGTTCTAAGCAAAAGAGTGACAACTTCAATGTGACACATACACTGTTAAGTTCCAAAAATATACCAGCATGTAAGCAAATATCCTACTGAATATTAACCAATTTTATCATCTACCTCATGAAGAGATTATGACTAATCACAAAAAAATAAAGAAATAACACATTTCTATCTGAGATGAGGCCTACTACAGCCCACAAGCATGCAGTGAACTATATTGGAGGTGACAGCATCGAACTCACAGGGAACTGTCGACTTCAAACTGGCTTCCCATGGCTGCACAAACACACTGAGGCACAGCCTGACACTATAACACCAGTTCAGAACAAAAGAATTTATTTTCAGTTTAGCGATGCATCTGAATTCTTTTTGAGCATTTCTAGATTCTTGTAATTACTACTAAAAGTAGCAGATTCAAAACCAAAAACTGGGATACATCACTCCATGGGCACGCGCAGAGCACAAAGGGAAAGTCAAAATATGCTGTAAACGCTTAAAAATCTATCCATAGGCCCTAAAAATCACGAGGCATAAACATATTTTTCAAGCTTTTTGTAAAACAGAGTATTTTGCAAATGCTGTTTCTAAAAAATGTTTGATAGCACTTATCTATCAGCTTTCCTTTAGCTCTTGCAACTTTAAATCTTGGATAATTTGCATTCCCAAAACAATGCATTATTCAAAGTAAAATTCAATTAAACATACGTCTGCTATAAATTCAAGTACTGTCTGAAAATGTCCCATAAAAATATTTTTACACATTTTTTCTTTCAAGATGATGTTAGATTTTCATAGCCTCTTTTCCTTATTCAGAGTTTTTACAAAAGCAACCCTGAATAATTACAGTCACCCAGGTAAACTTCAACTTAAGCAAACATAACAAGCAATAGAAAGCATATAGATATTCAAGAACAGTAAGTCAAGTCTGAACATGAGATTTTTATTGGATCTATGCCCAAACAGAGTTAATAATGCATGTCTCTCTATTCAGGGTATTCAAAACATCTATGTGCATATGTATTGTATGTACTATATTTACCTACGTATTGTGTAGCTACTTTATCACCTAAAGCAATGTTTACTGCATTCCATTTTAATCTTTCCCTTCCCCTCCTAATTGTTCAGGAAAATGGACAAAATTTAAAACCAGCACGTGGAAGAAGATTTTGTCTCTTCTATGCTACCATAATATTAAAATATTATCAGGAGCACCAGCAAAATGGTAATTCCCATCCACATGAACTGCAGCACGGGTGTCAAGGAGGGAAATGCAACTACATGCCACGTTTAGTTGAAAAAGCAGCTATATGCCACGTTGAGTAATTGTACTTACAGGTTACATGGCCACTAATTGTGTCATTAAGAAACACTGTTCAAAGTTTAACCCAAACTTCCTAAGGAATTAGTATTGCCTGCTTCTGTACCCTTGTGAATGGCACTTAGATTAAGCTACTGCTGCCAGAGATGCGCTCCCTGTACTTTTCTTTCAAATGCGCTGCTAAAAAGCACAGGTTCTAGGGTCTGGCCACTCACAAATTAAATAAACTCTTGACTAAAGCAATGCGACTCTTTCGCAACTGAGAAGGCAATCCATCCTCTGAACAACCAAGCAACAAGTTTCGCGAGTTACCTTCCCTCCAATACAGGGCCTATCTACTTTGCAGAGCACGTGATTTGATCCAAAAAGACACTAATTTCGAAAAACTTTCAGACCCAGGAGATCAGGTTTATTTCTCCAAGAGCGATAGCTCGGGTACGCGCCTCTCCCCCGGCCTGCAGCACCCGCGTCCCAGCCTCCCTCCTTCCCTCCATGGCAGCACCTCAGGGGCACCCCGCAAGGCTCCGACCCCTCAGGGAGCAGCTGCGGGGCGGGGATGCGGCACTCGGGGCTCGGCCCCTTTCCGGATCGCGGCGCCGTTGTCTGGCAACGGCCGCACA
>NW_008236008.1:384651-385212 GCF_000691975.1 Corvus brachyrhynchos
AATGGGGCAGGTTGGAAAGGACCACAGTCGGTCACCTGGTCCAACCTCCCTGCTCAAGCAGGGTCACCCTGGAGCACATGGCACAGGATCGCATCCAGACGGCTCTTGAGACTCCACAACCTTTCTGGGCAATCTATTCCAGTGGTCGGTCACCTGCACAGTAAAGAAGTTCTTCCTCAATTTCCGGGGGAAATTCCTGTGCATCAGTTTTCTTGCCTCTTGTCCTATTGCTTGGCACCTCCGAGTAGAGCCTGGCTCCATCCTCTTGAAGCCTCCCACTTTAGATACTTTACTTATAGACATTGATAAGGCCCCCTCTCAGTCGTCTCTTCTCGAGGCTGAACAGGCCCAGCTCTCTCAACCTTTCCTCATGAAAGAGATGCTCCAGTCCCTTAAACATCTTTGTTGCCCTCCGCTGGGCCCGCTGCAGAAGTTCCGTGTCTCTCTCGTACTGAGCAGCCCAGGACTGGTTACAGTAATTTAAAAAGTATAAGTAAATAAATAAATGGGCAAATAGTGAGAAAGGCCTCGGCCCGGCCGGGGTCGGGTTCCTGCGGTGCC